>NC_090764.1:48525806-48685806 GCF_036898095.1 Palaemon carinicauda
TGCCTTATCCAGTGATGATCTTTTACAGATTTGGTCGTCCCTGGGGCTTAAGGGCTTGCCCTCCAGGGTCGCTCTTATTGACCTTGTCTCGTTGGGGGCCGCTGTTAAGCAGTCGCCGGTGGTAGCAGAGGTAGACCCTCTGTCTATTGTCGACGTCGTGGTGACAGAGGCCTCCGACGTGGCTGGGCCTTCCGCCGCAGGTGCTGTTGCGGGTGATGGTGCTAAAGGCTCTCCTCCTCCTTCCGTACATCCTTCGAAGGGGGAAGTGAGTCCTTCGGTCTCGGCTGCTGCTCAGCTTCCTTCTGAGGGAAGTGCTTTAACGGAGACTCCCCTTCGGAGGACCGATGGTCCCGACGATCTTCCCCGAGGCCGCCTCCGCCGTAAGGCTCACCGTCCGCTACGCCACAAGGGCCTCCCTTCCCCTTACAGGGGGACTAAGAGGCGCCTTTTTGGGTCTTCATCCTCCGGGGGGGACTCTCCTCGTCAGCCTCAACCTACAGCTCCGCCCTCCTTGAACCTCTCTGCAGACCGCTCACCATCTCCTTCCAGATCTTCGCCTTCTGGAGAACTCGTCACCCGACAGGCAACGGTCCCTTCGGGGCCAAGGGGTCCTTCCCTTACGCGAGCAGTGCTAGCGCACAAGTGCTCTCCTGCTCGCCAGCGCTCTCCTGCTCTCCTGCTCGCCAGCGCTCTCCTGATCTTCAGCGCTCTCCTGCTCGTCGACGATCTCCTGCTCGCCAAGACTCTCCTGCTCGCCGACGCTCACCTGCCCGTCGGCTCTCTCCTGATGTTCGCCCCCCTCACCAGCGCTCTCCTGCTCGTCAGCTCTCTTACGAGCGTCAGCGCTCATTTGAGGACCATCGCCCTGCGGTCTCTGACCACCCTTTAGTTCCTGCTGAACTCCCTGCTCACCATCTGCCTGGTCCTGTGGCTACGCAACATCGTGCTGCGAGTGTATCAAAAACACATGTTCGCCAACGCGCCAGCGATCTCCCAGTTCCTGCTCGTGAACGCGCCGCGCCACCTGTCCTTTCACATGACACGCGTCGACCTTCTGCTCGCCAGCGATCTCCAGCTCGCCAGCGATCACCTACGCGCCAGCGATTACCTCCTCGCTAGCGTTCACCTGCTTGCCAGCGCGCACAGGCGATCTTAGTATCGCCTATTCAACAGCGACAGCTAGCGCGCCAACGTTCTCCAACGCTCCTGAAGGAACATGGTTCGCCAGCTTCTAGCTCGCCATCGCGCGATCGCCCGCCTGCGCATGCTGCTCGCCATCGGTCGCCATTGCACGATCGCCCTCCTGCGCATGCTGCTTGCCATCGCTCGCCCCTGCACGATCGCCCTCCTGCGGATGCTGATCACCATCGCACCCCATCACGCGATCGGCCACCTGCGCATGCTGCTCGCCATCGCTCGCCCCTGCACGATCGCCCTCCTGCGCATGCTGCTCGCCATCGCTCGCCCCTGCACGATCGCCCTCCCGCGGATGCTGATCACCATCGCACCCCATCACGCGATCATTCACCTGTGCATGCTGCTCGCCATCGCTTACCATTACGTGGTCATTCACCTGCACATGCTGCTCACCATCGCACGCCAGTGCGTCGACATGCCACATCGCGCCATCGCCAACTTGAGCGACTGCACTCACCAGCTCGTCATCGATCGCCTGTGGATCTACATTGTCAGCGATCTTCCTCACCTACGCGGCAGCGCGTTCCCTCGCCGTCGCGCCAACGCTTGCGTTCGTCGCCTCGGACACGCGTTCATTTACCTGCCCACCCTTGCACCCACTCGCCTGCGCGCCCGCGTGACCGCTCGCCTGCGCGACCACTCGCCTGCGCGCCCGCGCGACCGCTCGCCTGCGCGCCCGCGCGACCGCTCGCCTGTGCGCCCGCGCGATCATCCACCTGCGCGCCCGCGCGATCGCTCGCCCGCGCTCCCGCGCGACCATTCGCCTTCGCGCGACCATTCGCCCTCGCGCGACCATCGTTCGCGGCGAATTCCGCAGCCGGTGGTAGCAGCAGGAACGCGTGCTCCTAGACGGCACTCGGGATCACCTCCATCCAAACACAGGTTGGTAGTGCAGGACGAGGAGAGGTTAGTACAGCATTCTTCCCCACCATCTTTTCAGGCAGGTACCGTCGTGTCCACTCCAAAGGATCGCCCGATCCCTTTCCCTTTAGCGAGGATTTCGGACTCTGTGTCCTTGGAGCAGTAGACTTGGTTTGGTCCTCTGGCACGGGCGTTAGTGAGGGTTATGAAACCAGCACTCGCCGGCCAGGGTGACAAACCAGTGGCTGTCTCTCCTACGCTGAAGAGAAAGAGAGGAGTGGACTTCGTGGTGACTTCCCCTAGGGCGAAGTTGGTTCCCAAGAGGTCGGTCTCGAGGGTCCCTTCTCCTGCACGAATACTCTCTCCTTCTCCCGTGGACGAGGCCTTTCCGTCCTCAGGTGAGTTCAGTGGGGCGGTAGTCTTCCCCTCGGCACCAGGGGGGGAGACTTCGCTTCAGGCAGGAGAATCGTCTCGTGAGGAAGGGGCCCCTCGAACCTCGTTGTTGGGATCCTGTATCCCTCCCAGGAGGGAACCCAAGGATTCCGAGACCGTCCCTAAATCCTCTGCAAGGATTCGTCAGGAACCCACGACTACCCAGGGTAATGTCCACGTATCACCCCAGGAAGAGATTCCTGGGGCAGGAGACTTAGCTGCCAGCCCGCAGGGAGGAGAACAGCAAGAATCCGAACATGCCTTCTGGCAGGTCCTAAGCCTGATAAGGCAACTTAACGGGCTTACGGATCCAGTCATCGCCCCCCGTGAAGTCAAAGACACGATTCTGGATGAAGTGTTTGACGTTCGGAAGGCCCCTAAGACCAGTGCAGCTCTGCCCTGGTCTCGGGGGCTGAAGAGTGCCAGGGCTAGGGCCAACGCTCAGCTCGCACTTCTTGCCTCCTCCAGTCGTTCCACTGCCGGGAATAAGCTCATCCCTCCTCCTCGCCTCCAGCAGAGGAGGTATTTCAAGATCCTGGGTGAGCACAACCTCGCTCTTCCTCTCCATCACTCTGTGGAGGAGCTGGCGAAGGGAGTTCCCCTTGAGAAACTCTCTGCCCGGCAGGTGTCGTTCTCGGCGGCAGAGATCCTTAACCACGAGAAGGTCGCTAAGTGTGCCATGCAGGCCACTTCGTGGCTGGACTTCTGGCTAGGATCTCTGGGCATCCTATTGCGATCGGAGGACTTGTCCAAGGAGACCAATAGGAAGGCCCTAGAGACCTTCTTGCTCTCGGGCACCCGCTCCATCGAGTTTTTGGCGCACCAGGTTACCACCCTGTGGGCCAACTCGGTGTTGAAGCGTCGCGATGCTGTGTCCGAGAGATTCCATCCGAAGGTCCCCGTCGTAGATGTGTGTAGGCTCCGACATGCTTCCCTTCTGGGGGAGAGCCTGTTTGAGCCTCAAGACATGGAGTGAACGGCTGAGAGGTGAAGGAAATCCAGCACGGACTCCCTCCTCCACAGGGCCCTTACAACTCGGCCCTATAAGCCTCCAGCCCCGCCACAACAGCAGCAACAGCCTTGTAAGGCTCCCAAACAGGCACCGGCAGTTAAGAAAGTGGTGTCTAAGCCCCAGCCCTTTCCAGCCAAGGTCAAGAGGGGCGGTAAGTCCTCCAGGGGAGGCAAGACTCCTAGGGGTGGCGGCCGCGGCCGCAAGCCCTAGGGGTGGTGGCCGCGGCCGCAAGCCCTAGGGGTGGCAGTCCCCCTGCATGTCCACCTGTGGGGGGATGCCTTCAGCGTTGCGTCCGCAGGTGGCAGCAACACGGGGTCGATGCTTGGACGGTCTCAGTGATCGGCCAAGGTTATCGCGTCCCGTTCACAACATCTCCACCTCCCCTGACAGCGAATCCAGTGTCGTTGAGCTCCTATGCCACGGGATCGGCAAAGGGGCTGGCCCTTCAGGCCGAAGTCGAGACCATGCTCGAGAAGGGTGCTCTCCAGGAGGTCGTGGACGGCTCCCCAGGCTTCTTCAGTCGACTGTTTCTTGTAGAGAAGGCTACTGGAGGCTGGAGACCCGTCATCGATCTCTCAGCTCTGAACAGGTTTGTCAAACAAACCCGGTTCAGCATGGAGACAGCAGACATGGTCAGACTTGCGGTGAGACCACAAGACTTCATGTGTACACTGGATCTAAAGGACGCGTACTTCCAGATCCCAATCCATCCGTCTTCCAGGAAGTACCTGAGATTCTGCCTAGACAACAAGATCTACCAGTTCAAGGTGCTGTGTTTCGGTCTCTCCACAGCTCCTCAGGTGTTCACCAGAGTGTTCACCCTGATTTCATCTTGGGCGCACAGGAACGGCATCGTCTCCTTCGTTACCTGGACGATTGGCTGATCCTAGCAGACTCGGAGTCGACCCTTCTTCGGCACCGAGACAGGCTTCTGGATCTTTGCCAGGATCTGGGGATCGTGGTAAACCTCGAGAAGTCCTCTCTGCAGCCGTCCCAACGACTGGTTTATCTAGGCATGCTAATAGACACCAATCTCCACAAAGCCTTTCCATCAGACGACCGGATAGCAAGGCTGAGGAGGGTGGCGGAACCCTTCCTCAGGCGAAAAGAACTCCCCGCCCAATCGTGGTTGCGTCTCTTACGCCACCTATCCTCCCTGGCCCGTCTGGTTCCAAACAGCCGCCTCAGGATGAGATCCCTTCAATGGCGGCTCAAGTCCCGGTGGAATCAAGGATCCGATTCCCCGGACATTCTGATCCCAATGGGGTCTCTGGAACAGACGGACTTGCGGTGGTGGCTGGCCGACGAGAACCTGCGGAAGGGAGTGAGTCTTCTCGTCCTCCCCCCGGAATTGACTCTGTTTTCGGACGCGTCAAAAGAAGGGTGGGGGGCGCACGTTCTGAACCAGAGGGCCTCAGGCCTTTGGTCAGAATCAGAAAAGTGCCTACACATCAACCTGCTAGAATTGAAGGCCGTCTTTCTGGCTCTTCAGCAGTTCCAACGGTCCCTGGCGGGTCACTCCGTGGTGGTGATGAGCGACAACACCACGGTAGTGGCTTATATCAACAAGCAGGGAGGCACTTTTTTGCAACAGCTATCCCATCTTGCAGTAGAGACTCTGAGGTGGACCGAAACCCACTCGATAACACTATCAGCTCGCTTCATTCCAGGCAAGAGGAATGTGCTCGCCGACAGTCTGAGCAGGGCTTCGCAGATAGTGAGTACCGAGTGGTCTTTGGATCCTCAGATAGCCAACAAAGTCCTGACTTTGTGGGGTTCCCCGACGGTGGACTTGTTCGCGACAGCCTTGAACTTCAAGCTGCCCCTGTACTGCTCACCAGTCCCGGACCCCAAGGCACTCTGGCAAGATGCTTTCCAGCAACGGTGGGACAACATCGACGTGTACGCCTTCCCACCATTCTGTCTGATGAGAAGGGTGCTCAACAGGACCAGACTATCGGTCAACTGTTCCATGACTCTGGTAGCTCCGCTATGGCATCACGCGGAATGGTTTCCGGACCTTCTGCAACTCCTGACGGAACTCCCAAGGGAGCTTCCTCCACGACACGAGCTTCTCAGACAACCCCACTCCGGCGTCCCTCACAGGGCCGTAGCCTCGCTTCAGCTTCATGCCTGGAGATTATCCAGCGTCTCCTCGCGGAGAGAGGCTTTTCGCAACAGGTTGCGGAGAGAATGTCTCGGCACCTGCGAAGGTCCTCTGAGGGAGTCTACCAAGCAAAGTGGAGAGTCTTTTGTGGTTGGTGTCGTGGAAGGGGTATCTCTCCACTCGATGCCACTATTCCAGCAATAGCGTACTTCCTCGTGTATCTGCGAGAAGAAATGCGCCTTTCTGTCTCGGCAGTGAAAGGCTATCGCTCAGCCTTAAGCTTGGCCTTCAGATTGAAGGGCGTGGATATTTCTTCATCGCTAGAACTCTCTTTACTCATACGTAGCTATGAGCTTACCTGCCCCCAGTCGGAAGTGAGACCCCCTCCTTGGAACGTGGTTCGAGTCCTCAGGTCTCTTAAGAGACCTCCCTTCGAGCCATTACGCCAGGCCTCCGATCGCCACCTGTCTTGGAAGACGGCTTTCCTAGTCGCCTTGGCTTCGGCCAAGCGAGTTAGTGAACTTCATGGTCTCTCGTACGACATCGCCCATTCAAGGGGATGGGGGGAGGTAACGTTCAGGTTCGTCCCTGAGTTTGTGGCCAAGACTCAGAATCCTGGAGTGCCGGATCCTCGGTTCGACTCTTTCAGGATCGTGAGTCTCCGTTCTGTAACAAACGACCCAGACCAGCTGCTACTATGTCCAGTGAGGTGTCTGAGGCACTACTTGAAGAGAACAGCTGCAGTCCGTCCTCATGTGCGAGCTTTGTTTGTGAGCACAGGCAGGACAAAGAGGAGGGTCACCAGGAACACCATCTCGGCTTGGATTCGAAGGGTTATCCACCATGCCCTGAATCCTGACCCTCCTCCGTCACGTCGCCCTCGGGCCCACGATGTCAGGGGTATTGCTACATCCCTGGCCTTCAAGAGAAACTTCTCTGTGACGCAGGTACTTCAAGCTGGGGTCTGGAAGCGTCAAACGACCTTCACAGCCCACTACCTGCAAGACGTGACCCACAGGAGCCTCGATACGTTTTCTATCGGCCCTGTGGTGGCTGCACAACAGCTGGTCTAACCTCAGGCTCCTTTTTGGACAAGTAGCAGTAGGTTGAGGGCGTTGTTACCCGGTCTTAGTCTGCGTGAATGAAAGAGTATGTCTGACCCTTACTTCTTTCTTCATTCTCCCCTCTCTTGGGGAAGCAGCATCCTGGTCCTCGCATAGCTGACCTCGACCTCTGCAGGTAACCCATGCTTCTTTGTGCTCCTAGTATTAAGCTTAATACTGTTGCGTCTCTCATACCCTGACGAGGTGGTATGGGGAACGTCCTATCCTAGAATTCCTATCTGAAGGTCTCAAGGTCAACTTCATAGGACGAGTCACACTCTCCTCACACTGCTTATGTAGGCCACTCGTTCCTAGCGATGCTAGGAACTTGTGAGGTACAGGGGCTTCCTCTCTCTAGTGCTGCTCACTGAGGGATCGAGCCCCCGGGCAAGCCGAAGTCAGTAAGGCTGGGGACTTTCCACCCTTCCTAAGGGGTAAGTCACCCTCAGTAAATAGCGTGGTTTGTATTTTGGTTACGGAACAAATGACAAATTCGAAGATAATTTGTATTTTTCCTAACCATACAAACCTTAGCTATTTACACATATGTGCCCGCCATCCCTGACCCCCAAGTCAAGTCCTACCTCTAAGTGAAGTGAAGCAAGTCACCGGTGTGTGGAGGGGGGAGGGGTAGCAAGCTACCCTTCCCCGCTAACTAGCGCGGGGTTAATTAACCCTCGTTAAAACTATTGGCTCGTCATTTCAGCTGCGCTAAAAGGTAAACCCTCAGTAAATAGCTAAGGTTTGTATGGTTAGGAAAAATACAAATTATCTTCGAATTTGTCATATTAGGAGTACTGTATTTTTTACAATAAATGTGATTTATTGCCTGGCACCACTAATAAGAGTATGCTTTTTCTCTTGACAGAAACTTCGGTGTAAGAATGAATTGTGTGATGTTGTGATTGTAAGTAATGATGGAAGGCAGACACTGGCCCATAGCTGTATTTTGGCATGCCATTCTTCAGTTTTAGCTGCCGTACTTCAAAGCAGATTGACGGCAGAGCATGACTGGTCCATATTAAGGCCGTTGATTATTAACATTGGGGAAGTTTCGGTAAAGAATTCGGGCATTGAAGGTAAGATTCTTTTCCCTATATCATGAATGTTGCTCAATTCATCCATTTGTTTTATCACTAACACAAACCAATGCTATTTAAAGGGGATATTACTTTTGGTGAAGCTGAAAGAAGATCCTTAAGACTTTTAGCGAGGGTTAACCATCCACCCTCTAGGTAGGGGGAGTGTGGGGTGTAGTTAGCTACCCTGCTCATTCACACACCCGGGATGAATAACCACTTTTGGTTTGTCTTTGTGGAGAATGGACGCTGCTGCTCTCCTCCCTTTTTGACTTGCCATTACTGACTTAATTGCTTTTTAAGGTTTTTCTTTTCAGCGTGTTTGTGCTTTTTCCTTGACCGTTATGCCCGCTCCTGTGGGACTTTCATGCCCCCCTGTTGATACGGACCTGCATTCAATGTGTCCGTCCTTCCTAGGGTGGCGTTGTAGTGGTTTGCGGACTGTGGCCAGAGGTAGCACCCGATCTGCCTAGTGTCCGAATGCCGACCACAACCCAACGTTCACTACGCAAAAAATATACAACGGTGGAATACCCCAAAATCTAGGTAACAGGTCAAGAGAACGGAGCTCTGGGCAAGGGGAGCCAGTTAGAACTTTAGTTCCTTTTTATCTTCCCTGTCATTGGGCTAGGTGGATAGAAGTACAATATAAGAACATTAGGTGAAAGGGACCAATTGTTTGTACTGATAACAGGACACAGTGTTGGAAAATAAATTATAAATAACTTAGAAAGATTTAAAAAAAGAAAAAACAGTGGCTAAGAAGGGGACATCATGGTGAAAGGTTCTGAAATTAAATGCTGTATTCATAAAAACAAGCAAAAAAATATTTATTTGTAAAGAAAAAATATGTTAGGATTACATTAACATTGTTTTGTCAAATTCCATTAAGCATTTAATGGAAACATTTTCATCCCTTTACACTCCAGCCTCACAATAACAAGATAAAAGAAAACAAAGATTTGAATAACAAAAAAAAAGAAAAACAAGAACTATTCACATGTGGGACACTCATAAGTATTCCAATACGGTACAAGTATAAACAAAGGCACACCTAACCGTGTACCTATTTGGGATACATTCAAATACCTGTAGCTTGCCTCCCGATCAAAGGGTTCATAAAACAAGGATTGCAATTCATGCGGAAAAACTAGAAGATCCCGGCAAACTTGCTTATAACTGTCTTCCCTCAGGCTGACCAGCAACATACTCAGGTGTATCATGCAGATTTATTTGTGACTATGACAGAAACAAACTTCAAGCTTAAAGGAGAACCCCGCAACACTGTGGTTCATAATCTGTGTGAACAATCCACTGGGTTTAGGAGTTGACAACACTTAAAAGTTTGGCTATTACTGCAAAAAAACTGTTTTATGCCACTTTATGTTCACTTGGTTCTGGGGCGAATATTTAAAAAAAACTGTCCATCACTAAACTGCAAAGTCACTTAAAATTATTAAATTCTGAACAGTATGGCCACATACGATGCCGTGCAGGCTTCTGCGGGCCCACAATAACAATGTCTAGAAAATTTCCAATTGTAAACCTGCACTGTGATAAGGTGGAACAATTCAGACTAAATTCGAACACAGTCCCATTCCATTTCAATTGCTACTGCGAACTATTAATGTCTATGACACACACTCATATAACAACACAGTAGCATACTTCTAGTTAAAAGGCAAGATAATATGAATACCGAGCAGCATCACAGACCACTAACACAATAGTAACCGACCATAAACAACATTCATAATTTTTATGTACAGTACTTGACGAATACTCTTAATTTTCCCTTCTGGGTGAAGGGGGCTACTGTCGATACGTAGAAAGGAATAACAGATTAAGGCACTTCTTTTTGGAAGGAGGGACTTGAGAGCTACATAAAAGTCATAGTGTTTCATAACATTCAACCCACTAAGCTTTCTTAGATACAAACCACTTTTTTTATTTCAGTGTTTTGATCAGGACGACACCTTCCTTGAATAGCAAGAGTGGTCTGCCTCCCAGTGAGAGAGCTTTGGGCATTGGCAAAAGAAGAAGTCTAAGAGAGTTTCTTTGCCTTCGGGGTTTTCTCGAAGTGAAGAAACCTAGGACTTCTTCTTTGACCCCCCAATCTTTTCCTGAAGCTCCTGCTTGATTGGTCTCCCCCGGGAAACAATCGAGTAGAAGTGTAGACCAGCTAATACTAGGTCAGCCTCAGGGTCTGAGGAACAGGACTGCTTCCCCTAGAGAAGCAGTTCTGCCCCTCCCCTCAAGTGGAGCCTTTTCATTCTCTGATGTATTACAGGTTTGGCCATCGCTGGGTAAAACTGGTCCCCCGTCAGAGGAGGCGTTGCTGGAACTCCTTCAACTTGGTGCTGAGAGGAAGCATAAACTTGCATTCTTGGAGGTGGAGCCCTTGTCACCTTCGAGTGTGGTACAGCTTGATCCCGTAATGTCGTCTACCTTGACTGCCGAAAGATTCTGCCCCTTTCCTTCGTCTATTGCTGCATCTGCTGTTGTTGAAGACTGCGCTCCCCCCACATGCTGAGCCGGCTCTTCCGTCGGGTGAAGCAAAGTCCGTATCTCCTGCAGGTGGGCATCTCTCTTTTCCGAGAGTGAGGTACCCCCCAGAGACCCCATTCCAGAGATCTTTTCAGACGCCATCATGCCTCTCCTCTGACGCTTCTCCTTGCAGAGCAGGTCTCCTCTGCGGAGGAACTTCACCGCCACTGACGAGCTCCCAGAGAGCATAGTCGTCCTTGATGCTCTAGACGTTCTCCTTCTCCTCTTGTCAGGAGACATCTCTCCAGTTCCTATAGAGACCAACGATCTTCTCTCTCGCCCGTTAGACATTCACTTTTGGAGTCTCATCATTTTTTTGCTGCTTGTCACACATCCCCCTGAGCCTGTCCTCCTTCTAGAGAGCGTCACTCATCACCTCGTGACTATCACTCCTTGCCTCATCCCTTGCCATCGCAAGATTATGATCGATAGTTTCACTGCCAGCCTACGTATTCTCGCCACTCGCCTGCATCTGTGGACTCTCCTTTAACTCACTGTTTGCCAGCCTTGGAGCACTCACCAGTCATTCGTCACTTGTCAGCTGTTCGTGGTTTGTTAGCTGCTCGTCGTTTGCAGCTGCTCGTCGTTTGCCATCTGCTTGTCGTTCGCCAAATGCTGGTCATTCGCCAGCTGCTTGTCGTTCGCCAGTTCACAGGCGTTCACCCTCAGTCCGTTTCCAGACCTCTTGGCGCTCGCCACCTCCTTAACGTTCACCAGTACATCAGCATTTGCTAACTCATTGTTCACCAGTTCCTCGCCGTTCACCTAGATCTTCTGCTTTGTCTAGTCATCTTCCGGCCCGCAAGTGCCAATCGCCAGGAATAGATAATGACTCGCCTTAGCGAGATTGTAACTCTCCTTTTATCTTTCACAGGTCAGCTTGTGATCACCGCTCACCAGTGCAGGACATTAGATCAATGCGTGATCGTCATAGAGACGACTTCCGTTGTCCTCCCTTGAGAGTTCCCCTCTCTTACTTTAACAATCTCTGCTCTGTCAAGAGGAGCTTCCTGTGCACAGGTATAGTCCTAAGTCTTCGTGTCCTAGTGACACTCGTTCCCCCATGGCTAGGTCAGCCGGGATCCAACTTCCTCCCAAGGATCTTCAGCATAGCAATATCCGTGTCCGTTCCCTTACAGGAAGGAACCTTTGAAAGTCCTGCAACCTTCAACTTCTAGGCCTCACTTATCTAAGCCTGAGCTTGAAACCGTGCCGTTGTCAATTGGACCAGGTAAGGATCCTAATCTTTCTCCTTTTCAGACTTCCAAACCCAATCCTCCAGCACCTAGCTTTCCGAAGGATCTTCCGTCCGGTAATTCTTTCGGTAAGGAACCCTCCTTGTTTGACGCTCTGGACAAGGCAGTACGTTATTCCTCCGGCGCAGTCAATTAAAAGTTAAAGTTGCGGGATTTAAGTCTCCCCTGAGACGACCTTCATCATCTCCTCGGGCGACCATGAGCTAGCTGAGACTATCACTAGCCCCCTCTAACCTTCCCCCCCCCCCAGGTGCCACCCTGGAGAGTACCCCCCCAGTAGAAGGTCTCACACTATTTGCGCCTTAGCGGGGACGCGAACTCGGGACCTCTGAAACAGAAGCCCGCGACGCTACTAACCTAGCTATCTGGAGCATGTCGAGGATTCCTCTGGAGAGTTCAGCTCCCCCGCATACCACTTCCTCTCCGTGTGACCCCAGATGTATGTCAAAATAATTTAAGAACAGTAACATTAATATAAATATCTGCTATATAAACTATAAAAACTTTAACAAAACATAAGGCAGAGAAATAAAATAGAATAGTGTGCCTGAGTGTACCCTCAAGCAAGAGAACTTTAACCCAAGACAGTGGAAGACCATGGTACAGAGGCTATAGCACTACCCAAGACTAGAGAACAATGGTTTGATTTTGGAGTGTCCTTCTAGAAGAGCTGCTTACCATAGTTAAAAAGTCTCTTCTACCCTTACCTAGAGGAAAGTGGCCACTGAATAATTTTAGTGCAGTAGCTTGAGAGAAGAATTGTTTGGTAATCAAAAGTGTTGTTGGGTGTATGAGGACAGAGGAGAATATGTAAAGAATAGGCCAGACTATTCAGTACAGTATATGTGTAGGCAAATGGAAAATGAACCGTAACCAGAGAGAAGGATCCAATGTAGTACTGTCTGGCTGGTCAAAGGACCCCACAACTCTCTAGCGGTAGTATCTCAACAGGTGGCTGCTGCCCTGGCCAACCTACTACCTCAGCCCTATCGGCCTCCTCCGCCACAGAAAAAAAAGCAGGAACCAACAAAACTGCTGACACAGGTCTTCAACTGCTTTGACTTCGTCTTAAAGGGTGTCAAAGAAGTCCTTTCCAACTAGAGAGTGGAAGGGCTCCAAGTCCCCTCGTGAGGTAAGAGTATTAGAGGCTGCACCTGCTAGGACTGGCAATCCTCCCACCTGTCCACCATTTGGGGATGCCTGCAATGCCGCTGGGAGAGGCCAAAGTCTGGACAGTCTCCATGATTCGTTCAGGGTATCGCGTCCCATTCATTCCATCTCTCCCTCTACTAACTCGGGATCCAGGCCCATCGAGCTTCTACATGAAGGGATCTGTGAATAAGCTAACCCTTCATGCAGGAGTCCAGGCCATGTAGGAGAAGGGCGCTCTTCAAGAGGTCTTCGGTGGATCCCAGGCTACTTCAGTTGACTCTTTCTTGTGAAAAAGACGTCTGGAAGTTGGAGACGAGTCATTGACCTCTCAGCACTGGACAAGTTTGTCAGACTAACTTCTTTCAAAATGGAGACGGTAGACACGGTCAGACAAACGGAAAGACCATAGGACTTCATGTGCACACTGGATCTTAAGGATGCATACTTCCAGATCCCAGTTCATCCTTCTTGAAGGAAGATTCTAAGGATCATACTCGACAACAAGAAATACCAGTTCAAGGTACTGTGCTTCGGCCTTTCCACAGCCCCTCAGGTCTTCACAAGTGTGTTTACCCTAGTGTCATCTGGGGCTCACAGGGTCTGCATCTGTTTCCTAAGATATTTGGACGGCTAATAGACTCTGTGGCAACCCTTCTTCAACACCAAGGCAGACTTCTGCCATTTTGCCAAGATCTGGGTATTATGGTAAACCTCAAGAAGTCATCCCCGCCTCCCTCTTAGAGACTGGTATACCTAGGTATGATCACCAACACTAATCTGCGGAAAGTCTTCCCATCAGACGACAGGTTACATAGACTGAGGAAGGTAGCAAGACCCTTCCTCAGACAAGAAGAGCTTCCAGCTCAGCAACGGTTGTGTCTTATAGGTCACCTATCATCCTTGGTCCCTCTATTGCCTAACGGCTGCCTCATGGTCCGATCTTTTCAATGGCGTCCAAAGTCCAGGCGGAATCAGTCCAGCAATTTCCCAGACATTCTTTTAGGTATACGAAAGCTTGACCTTCAACGCCGATGCACCGTAAATCATTTAGTAGCAGTTCATGCACAACTGTATCAAAAGCCGCACTGAGATAGAGTAATATTAAAACACCATATGTATTTTCCTCCATCATTTCCAGCATATCATTTACAACGGAGTAGATGGCTGTCTCCGGCGAGTAGAGTTTTCTGTACGCAAATTGGTTGTCAGGTAAAGCTAGCTTCTATCACTTCAAAGTGACTGACTAGTTGTTCAAGAATTGTGTATTCAAGCACTTTTGAAACAAAGGATATATTCAAAATAGATCTATATGAGCTTAATTCCTGGTAGTCCAGAGCATTTTTCAGAACTGGTGTGTCTTTAGCCATTTTCTAAGATTTGGGAAACTTACATTCATCAATACTTGTATTTGGTATTGTGATTATTATTTTGGCTAGACTAGAAAAGTTTCTCTCTCCAGTTACTTCAGATATTGGCATAGGATCAATTGCGCAGTTTGTTTTTTTTGCTCGATAATTCTGGTGATGTCATCTTGTGTTATGTTGTTGAATCTTATTAATTTTATCTGTGTCCGGTGTATCCTTTACAAATGACCTCGTATTTTCAATTTTGTTTTTAAAGAATACTAGAAAATTATTTGCTCGTTCCTGGTCACTATATCCCTCAGGTAGATTTTTTTCGTTTACATTTATGTCTGTAGCTGCTTTGCAGATCTTTCTCATATAGTATTCACTTATTTTCCTTCTTAGTAGGTAGTTATATTGACATGTAGCAGTTTTGTATTCTACCCATGTACTTTCAGTTTTTAACTGATTCCACTTTCTTTACGTCTTTTTTTCCCCTCTTTTTCACTAAAGTCTCTCTGTCAAACCAAATAGATTGGTCTTTAACTTCCATTGAATGGAAGGCAGTTGGAGGACAGATTCACCAACCCTCTACAAAACAGTTGCTTGCAACTGATTGCATAACCAGACTGCAGTATTGCGCAACCATTCACTGAACACCAGCGAGGTGGGTGGGCGAGCTCCTCTGCCTGATGAAGATTTGCGCTCAATCTAGGTCACTTACCAACATCATAGTGGCCTCTTAAGAGCCTACTCGCCCACATTTCATGCTTCAGCATCGCATACACCACAGGTGCACGCTACCTCGATAGTACGCACTCACTCACCACTGCAGTATGCTCTAGCAGCGAGACGGGAGGTGCAGATGCCTGCCACACTACCAGCGCATACCTATACAGGTGCTTGCTGATCCTCGTCTTGCCACATGCCCATTGCCAACGTGCGCCTCGCCATTAGGTGGGTCAGGAATCGCTCTCGCTGGAGATTGCCGCTTGGGGACACACCCCCACTCTACTTGTTCGCCCCATAGTACTTCGGTAGTGGCTGAGAGCGCGCTGGTTCATAACACTCACTTAGAGTGTACATGCCTGTCTACGGAATACTGGTACAGTATATCGAGGAATTAAGACCAATACAGTACCAAACTAGGTAAAGTCTTTCTGTTCAAAGAAAGAATAGAAAGTATGAAATGGGCAGTTTTCTGTCGCAGGCTGCTTTGTCAGCTCAGCAGTAGCAAAGATGTCTGGATCACCTGGCCAGGGCACCAGCCACCCGTTGAGATACTACTGCCAGAGAGTTAAGAGGTCCTTTGACTGGCCAGATTGGATCCTTCTCTCTTGTTACAGCTCATTTTCCTTTTCCCTACTCATACACCGAATAGTCTGGCTTATTCTTTACATATTCTCCTTTGTCCTCAGACACCTGACAGTATTTGAGATTACCAAACAATTCTTCTTCACTCAATGGATTAACTATTGCAGTGTAATTGTTCAATGGCTACTTTCCTCTTGGTAAGGGTAGAAGAGACTCTTTAGCTATGGTAAGCAGCTCTTCTAGGAGAAGGACACTCAAAAATCAAACCATTGTTCTCTAGTCTTGGGTAGTGCCATAGCCTCTGTACTATGTCCTTCCACTGTCTTAAAAGTTCTCTTACTTGAGGGTACACTTGGGCAGGCTATTCTATCTTATTTCTCCTTTTTTTTTCTTTAAGTTTTTATAGTTTATATATTAAAGATCTAATTTAATATTGTCACTGTTCTTAGTACTGTATATTTTATTTTGATTGTTTATTACTTCCAATGTAATGTTTTTATTTCCTTGTTTCCATTCCTCACTGGGCTATTCTTCCCTGTTGGAGCCCTTGGGCTTATAGCATCTTGTCTTTACAATTAGGGTTATAGCTTAGCTTATGATAATTATAATAATAATAATAATAATAATAATTATTATTATTGTTATTGTTATTGGTACCCGACGGCTGCTTGCTCATTCCCTCTCTACAGTGACTGCTGAGGACCCCGTGGTCTCAGCATTTAGACCCTTTGAACATTATGGTTCCAATAGGGTCAGAGCAAAAGAGAGATATGAGCTGGTGAGTGTCCGACACAAATCTGTTCAAGGGAGTAGGCCTTCTTAATCTTTCCCGGGAGTTAATGTTCTTTATAGATGCCTCAAAAGAAAGGGGGTTCTCACCTATTGCACCACAGGGCCTCCGGACTCTGGTTTGAGTCCGAGCGACACTGCCACATAAAACCTTCTGGAAATAAGGGCAACATTCTTAGCCCTGGAGTAAGTCCACCAGCTCCATTCAGGCCATTCTGTGGTACAGAGAAAAGCGACAACACCACAGTAATGGTGTACATGAATAACCAAGGAGGTACTTTTCACAATCCCCCTGCCACCTAGCTGTAGGGATCTGGAGATGGACGGAAGACAATTTTGTAGCCCTGTTAGCCCGTTCCTTACCAGGCAAGAAGAATGTGCTGGAGGACAATCTGACTAGAAAAAACTCAGATAATAGGCTCTGAATGGCCTTTGAGCAACAGATAGCAAAGTCTTGATTTTGTGGGGTTATCCAACAGTCAACCTGTTAACAACATCCCTAAGCTGGAGACTTCTCAATGACTGTGGAACAACTTGGATGTTTATGTGTTTCCCTCCATATGCCTAGTAAGGAGGTTTCTGAACAAGATAAGGGCATCGTATGGCAATATGCAGAATGATTCATGGATCTTCTGCATCTCATCACAGAGGCACCAAGGGAACTCCCTCGACTTCCTGATCTACTCGTACCACCACATGTGAAAATCTTCCACCGAGCGATAATCCATCTTTTGTGGTTGGTGTCATGAACGTGGCATGGCTCCCCTCAGTGCCACTATCTAAACAATAACAAAGGTTTTGTTGTACCTCAGAGAGGGCGAAACTGTACTCAGTCTCAGCGGTAAAAGGCTACTGCCCAACCGTGAGCCTTGCCGTTGGATTGCAATTTTTTAAATCAAAATCTATCCAATGATCCCTATTGGGGTCTAGAAATGTGACTCGGTGGCATTGTTCAAATACCTTAGTCATAGTCTTCTACGAAAAACCCAATCTTGATCATCCTGTACACATCAATTTAGGTAATTGTTTGCTCTTGGCAGGATTACATGATGGCAAACCCTTATTTAGAGAGATTTTAGGTAGATTATTAAAAAATTTTATGTACTATAAAATGATTCTTTGTGACTTCATTTTACTTTACTATAAATAGCATGCAAAGGGGTGCTCAGTTTGAAAATTTGTTTGGGTACTGATTTTTATGAAATAAACATTATTCAATTACTGTACTATATTTTTCTTCTTTTAGTAAATTTGAGAATCTATAATTTTTTAAACTTCTCTATTAAAATTTTTTTCCTTTTCTTTACAGAGTCTGAAGGAACTATAAATATCATAGAAATTTTGATAAGTCTTATGTATGGAGAGACTGTAGAAGTTGCGGATGTGTATGTTCCTGCTTTAAATGAGTATGCTCATGTCCTTGGCTTATCTGATCAGATTTTCACATGTCTTGATGGAACTGCAGGAAAGAATACAAAAGATATTCAGATAGAAAAAAACATTTCTGAAGAATGTGGGCCACCAGTGCTAGATTCATGTCACAAAAGTAATGGTAATGAGTATGAGCATGTAGAAGTGTTAAGTGAAATTAATTTGGATAATCAGATATTTCCAGCTTCCTTATCAAAATCCCCTCAAGTAAAGCAGATTGTGGATGATTCGGTCAAAGACTCATATGAAGGAAAGGATAATCCAGAAAATGTATTATCGTTTTCAATGTTGTGTTCAGAAGGACAAGAGGATGATGACAGTTGTGGAAAAGCATGGCATGATGGACATATATCGTATGAAAAACAGGAGGACATACAAAGTCAAAACTGTAATATTGTAGTGTGTAAAATGGACCAGAGTGACACAGAGAAATCAAGTAGAGAAGAGATAAAGATTGAAGAAAGTGCTATCTTGAATATAACTATGGGGGAAGAATTGCACCCAAACTCCTTTAATAGTGATGGTCAACACTTACATCAACAGAAAAGACACGCTAAGAAATCTTTCATTTGCTCATTTTGCAATTCAGCGTTCCATAAGTGTGGTGATTTAGTTAAACATGTCCAAAGTATGCAGCATTTTACCGTTCAGTGTCCTGTTTGTTTTATTCAGGTAAGTTCACTTTATATTCATATAGGTTTGATAATTTGAGATAATATTCTGATATCTTTAGGAGAATTAAATAAACCAATTGGTGAGCTTTAGTGAAGGTTAAAGAAACAATGGTGGAAGGAGTTAGGATGATTTTGAAATTCCATGATTTGACAGCAGAAAATGATTGTGTGTATGAGTGAGTAGGAAGAGTGAATAAAATAGTAGGTGGTGTGATAAGAAGATAAACATTTAGTGAAGGAAAAATTTTTTTTCATTTGAGTTTGAGTTGCAAAATGGATAAGGAGAGCTAGAACATGCCCATGAAAAATAAGATGGATAAGGTAGGCAAGAATAATTTGAGAGGAAAAAAGGATAGCTAGTTCTGAAAATAGGGAGGCAAAATGGAAAAAACTTCAGACAAGGATACGATATTAATTTTTACTGATAAGTAGATAGAATTGGAGTTTAATGAATGATTGAAAAAAAGCAGATCAGACAGTGGCTAGGTTAAGTAAAATTTGGAAATCTAATCACCTGAAATTACATAAAATTAGGGTATATATTAGTTTACTGAGATCAGTGTTACTGTATGGACATGAGTCGTGGTATGACAATGAAACAATATCCAACAGATTTTTTTAAAATTGAGAACAAAGCCCTCAGAGGAATATTGGGAGTTAAGTGGGAGGACAGTTTTGGAAATAAAACCATAAGAGAGATTAGTCAAGTGCTATATGTATATGAGACTAGGGTGATGAGTAGATGCATGGTGTTTGCACTCCTCACGAGAGATTAGTTCACTAAACTCTTAACTGGCTCCACAAGGCACTTAAAAAGTTGGAAGACCCAGGCCTACATGGCTAAGGACTGAAGTGTGAAGTAGGAGATGAAGAATGGAAAAGTGTTGATTTAAAAGCTCAAGATAGAGATGACTGGCACAATCTAAGCTAGGCCCTTTGCATCAATAGGTGTAGGAGGAGATGATGAGGTTGATGATAAGTAAATAGAGAGAAAAGAGTTTAGGTATGTTAATGTATCTCAGAGTAAAAGATGCAAATGAAGAGCTGGTTTCTGACCTTAATCCAGTACTGGGTTACAATGTGTATTTTGAAAGTTCCTTTTAATGTGAAGGGTAAAAGAAAGAGAGAACTGAAAACTTAAAAGGGTTAATGCAAGGTTGAGATTATGTGAAGGCATAAAGGATGTACAGTAAGCAGATAAATTAAGAGATTGAAGAAAGGAAAGGTATGACTGTCTAGGGTTTGGGAAGGCTCTATAGATGAGGGAAAGGTTTCAAAGAAACAGGAATGGGACAATTTTTCCATCTTATTAAAGAATGGAGGATGAAAGACAGTAAGGACATGAAATTTCTTAGTATAGCTGAGGAACTGTTTTGGAGAATTTTGATTAAGAAAGTAAGAAAGATTGTAGAAACATATAATGAAAGGACAAACTTTTTTTTTTAGACAAGGAGATTTTTAATAATTTTTTTTTAATAAATTGCATGTGGCATACATGATGCTAGGAAAAGTTTATGATACAGTCCGTTGAGAGCCAATGTTGATGTATTTTAGAATGTATGGTATAGATGCTACAATTTTAGAACAATTACAAGTCGTTCTGATGGAAGTTTAGTATGTGCTAGACCGTGCAGAAGTTACTGGATTGGTGTGAGAGTGGGTCTTTTATGTCTCCATGTTTGTTACAGTACTGTATGTATTATACAGTACATTACCTGTATGTACTTCAGATGGAGGCTTATTTATGTAGGTATAGTTTTATATATGAAATAATAGCAGGTTATATGTACTTTTTTATTTTTATGGTGTGTATTAGGAGCATATAGTTCAATTTACTGTACAGTATAGGGATAAAATCTGACATATGTTGAAAATCACCTTATTTCAGGTCTCTTGGAAACAATTAACAATGTAAGGTTGGGTTCGTATTACTACAGTATATCCAGATTTCTACAAGGTCTTAATTCAGTTGATATCTTTACAGTAGCATCACAAAGCAGTATTTTGATGATCAGAAATCAGTGTTCTGTGTTACTTTTAGTCAGTAAGTGCATCTATTAGTTTTAACTTACAGTATATTATTAAAACTTTGAATATTTTTTACAGATAAAAGATTTCGAGGGCCAGCGCCTTCACTTTGCTCTCCACGATCAAAAATTGCCCTTTATCTGTGTGTACTGTGAACTTCGGTTTCGTACTCGTGCAGCTCTCACTATGCATACACCAAAGCATATGACTATGAAACCGTAAGTAATGTTTACATTGATTAGTTATAGATAAGGAGAAAAGGACAAGTTTGAATAAACTAGGAAGGTAGGTAAAATTTGTTAATTAGTTTGTGTAGTATAATTGGATTTGTTATGCTGAAATTATTGTGAACTGTATAATAGTGTTTGTTAACACTTAGCTTGCAATTGGGAAATTTTAAATGCAGAAAAAATTCTGGTTATTGTAATAGGGAAGAATTTTAGTGTTTATATTGGAAAACTCCTTACTAGAAGAAAGCATTAAATGCTGTATATGTAAGGTTGGGGCATGATATATCTGTTCTATTGGATGTGATGTTTTATGCTCGTTATTGACAAGTCTCCGGAAAATGGATTACATTACTGAACATAAGTATGATTATTTGTATTTTTTCCCGTTTTTTGCAAGAATGCATTGAATTTGATGCCACTGCTTAAATGTGTATGTGGCAGACTTTGTATTAAGATACATGTGAATTTTGTTTAATTTTGAAAGGTTTGTGTGTAATGATTGTGGCAGAGGATTCAAGTGGCGCCATGCGTTGCATGCCCATTTGCACACACACAGTCCCACCAGCCGCCTATTATGCGACATTTGTGGTTTTTCATCCAAGTATGTTACCAGTTTCAAGGCTCATTTACTGCAGCATTCTGGTCAGTCTTTTCCATGCCCTCATCCTGGTTGCTCCTTCTCTTCAAACCGCAAGACTCATCTCAACAACCATCTTGCAACTCATTCAAAGGTTAATAATATTACTTTAAACTTTACTTGTATATAATTACATTACTGTACTTAACTCCAAATTTTCTCTTGTTGATTGGATAATATAAATTGACACTACTTTTTAAATACTATAATTATATCTATTGTTATTTGTTTGGCAAAATTAATGTAACAAGGGTATTCTTTTAAAAAAATATTTTCTTGCATTGAAAACACAAAGCAGTACAGTACAGATTAGTGCAGGATTGGTGTGAAATAGCTTGAATCTTTATAAAGAATTATACTTCTTGTTGTGATAATTAAGTCATCTCACATTATCAGTTTGTTCTTGTTCGTATGCAAACTTTTCGTCTTTTTAAAATATAGGGATATGTCTTCAGTGTTGCTGGAATGGCCATTGAATCGTTAACATGGTAGTTGGTTAATGACAGTTGGTGCGAGGAGGAAGCCCCACTCATTTAGCTGTTACTGAATAACCACTTTTATCTTTGGCTGCAATGAGTAGTGCTATTATTATTATTATTATTATGATTATTATTATTATCATTATTATTATTGTTGTTGTTATTATTATTATTATTATTATTATTATTATTATTATTATTATTATTATTATTACTGTATTATTATTATTATTATTATTGTTGTTATTATTATTAATTATTATGAATATGATTATTATTAATATGAGTATTATAAATATGATTATTATATTATTATGAACTACTACTACTACTGCTACTACTTGTCAAGCTACAACCCTAGATTGAAAAGCAGGATGCTATAAGCCAAAGGGCTCCAACACGGTAAAATTATCACAGTGAGAAATGGATATCAATAAAGAACAAGAGAAGTAATGAGCAATTAAAATAAAATATTTTAAGAATAGTAACAACATTGAAATAGATCTTTCATATAAAAAAGTATAAAAAGATAATTATGTAAGCTTGTTCAACATAAAAACATTCGGTGCAAGTTTGAACTTCCCGAGTTCCACCTATTAAACTACCTTATTAGGAAGATCCTTCTACAACTAGGTCACAGCTGGAATACAATGTCTAGAATACTGTGTGGTATTGAGCCTCATGATGGAAAAGGCATTGCTATTAGAATTAAATATATATGTAGTATTATGAATAGGATGGTACTGTCCAGGAAGATCTGAATAGAAGGGATGGTCAGAATTATGAAAAATCTGAAAACATCCCAGTTAGAAGGCTGTCTTAGTACCATAACTAAATTGATTGGCATATCTAGTTTTCATTATATGGGATGCTTTCAGAAAAGCTGTGACCTCTGCTTCTGTCTTCACTAACCCAGCTTTTTTCAGAATTTTAGATTTTTCAATATTAATCTTACCCGATGATCATGTGGCTGTCAACTCTGTTGCCCGACAGAAAAATCTAAGGTCGGGATACGCCAGCGATCGCTATACAGGTGGGGGTGTACACAACAGCGCCATCTGTCGAGTAGGTACTCAGGTACTTCTTGTCAACAAGAACTCAATTTTTCCTCTGTCGTGCCACCGGCAAGACCTAATTGGATACGCTGTTGTTTCTGGAGTTGTTTTTCACGATTTTGGTGATGTATTCGCTCTAGATTTTAGCCTTCGCTATTCAGGAACCTTTATCATTAGCTTATCAAGCTTTTTGATTAGATTTAGGATTAATTGTTAATGAGATTTTGGAATTCCCCCCTGACTATTTCTACAATTCAAGATGTCTGACCATTCTCAAGTCCCTAAGTACAGGCAGTGTAGCGTTAGGGCTTGTTCTAGGCGTCTTCCGAAGGCCTCCATAGATCCTCACACCGTTTGTTCCAATTGTAGGGGTAAATCCTGTCAATTGGAAGATCGATGTGAGGAATGCGCTGGGCTTTCGGAATTCGATTTTAACGAATTCCTAAAGAATGCACGTAGGCTAGAGAAGGATAGGATCAGGAGGAGTTCTTCTCGCTCTTTTGATTTTTCCTCTCCCCATGCCCCTCAACCTACTCCTTCCCCTGTAGTGGTGACTCCCGACCCTGCTACTAGTGCTCAACCCTCCATGGCGGACATGATGCGTGCCATTCAGGCTCTTGGTGACAGAGTGGAGTCATTAGCTAATGACCGGAATCAACTTTTGGCAGATGTCAAAGAGTTGAAAGCGCAAAGTGCAGTGGGAAGTGTAGTGAGTGCAAGTGAAGTGAAAAGTGTCAGTGTCAGTGTTGCGCATGAGGGTACATCTGTTCGTGCCAGTCGTCCTCCCAGTCCGGGACCTCTTGCAAGCTCCCAAGCCCAGGGGAGAAGCAATGTCGAAGGACCAAAGGGTTCGGCAGGCCTTGATCAGCGTACGGATGTACCCTCAGTGGTTGCGGACGTATCTGTCAGAGATCGTCCCATCCACAAACAGACGAATGAGCCCTATCATTCCTCGTCTGTGGAAGAAGTTTCGAGGAAGAAACGTTGGACCAAGGTCTCACGACCTCTCAAGCGTAAGGTCCCTTCCGAGCGAGTCCAACGGCCCAGGTGTAGCCACTGGGTCAGTTCGGACTCGCCGCAGTCTTCCGAAGACTGCACACCTCCCAAGAGAGGTAGAGTGGTTCCGCAGCAGGCAACTACTCCGTCTGTTGCCGCACCAACCACGGTAGATCCTAAGTGGTCCATGCTGCAGACTATGCAGTCTCAGCTTGCTTCCTTCATGCAGGAGTATCGTGCTGAGAAGGTTGACACTGCACCAGTTAACCTGCAACCTGCCACGGTTGTGCGCTCAGCAGATACTGCGGCTGCCTGCTCCCACACTCCACCTGTGAGAGCTCCACCACCGATGCGCAGTCGACCCTGCCAGACGCATGTTCATGCTGCACCCTCCGTTGACATGCGTGAGCTACCGCATCAGCAGTGGGAAGGTGCTGTCGAGCTGCCGTGTTTTGACGCAATGCGGCATGCTCCGCAACCCATGCGGCATGCTCCGCAACCCACGGCAGTCCCTACCACGCACCAGCACTCCGCTTTTGTTGTTGCCAGCTCGCAGACTGACCAGCAGCGGCATGATGTTGGATCCGCAGCAGCTACGCATGCACCCGTGCTGCCGGATTCAGCCGTTCAGCTTTCTGCTCCACCTTTGCCACTTCCTCCTCAGCTTTCGGATGATGGAGTATCCGATGACGACGAAGCTGCGCATTTGGACGATCCGCACTCCGACTTAGAAGAACCCAAGTCTACGCCTCCCTCCTTAGACTTTAGGAAAGTCCTTGCCCTGTTCAGGGACTTGTATCCGGAACAGTATGTGTCTGCAACCCCTCGTTCTCCTCCCTCCGAGTTTGCTTTGGGCATGCAGTCAGCAGCTCCTGCCTTCACCAAACTTGTCCTCGCACGCTCATCCAAGAGAGCTTTGAGGGTTATGGGAGAGTGGTTGCAGTCCAAGAAGCAGCTGGGAAAGACTGTTTTCATCTTTCCGCCTACCAAGCTTGCTTCCAAATCTAGCGTCTGGTATGCCACGGGAGAGGAACCCGGCTTGGGAGTTCCTGCCTCTGCCCAGGGCGACTTCTCAAGTCTGGTTGACTCTCCCCGCAGGCTGGCTATGAGACGATCTAAGATTTGCTGGTCCTTTTCTGACATGGATCATCTGTTGAAGGGAGTTTTTCGTGCTTTTGAGATCTTCAACTTCCTCGATTGGTGTTTGGGAGCGTTAAGCAGAAAGACTTCCCCTTCGGATAAGGACTCTGCCATGCTTATCATGTCTAGCATGGACAAAGCCATTCGGGATGGGTCTGGTGAGCTTGCGGCATCGTACGTGTCGGGAGTGCTCAAGAAGAGAGAACATCTTTGCTCCTTCTTGTCGGCTGGGATCACTCCTTGCCAGAAGTCGGAGTTGTTGTTTGCTCCGCTTTCCAAGTGTCTCTTTCTGGAAGAGCTGATCAAGGGGATGGCTGCCTTGTTGATCCAGAAGGATACCCATGACCTGGTGGCGTCCTCCGCACGTAAGGCCAAAGCTTTACCTTCCGTGCCTAGACCTAGGATGGACACACCAGCGTCTAGGTTCATCCCGCCCTTTCGTGGCAGAACCTCCAGCAGAGGAGGTACCCGTGCCGACAGTCATCGTGGCAAAAAGAAGAAGGGTTCCAAGTCCTCAAAAGGCAGAATCTGACTGCCTACCTCTCCAGACAGCAGTGGGAGCCAGGCTCAAGAACTTCTGGCAAGCTTGGGAGATCAGAGGTGCAGACGCTCAGTCTGTGAAGTTGCTAAGGGAGGGGTACAGGATTCCGTTCTGCCGCAGTCCCCCTCTAGCAACTTCTCCCATCAACCTCTCTCCCAACTACAAGGAGAAGGACAAGAGGCTAGCGTTGCAACAAGAGGTGTCGCTCTTGCTACAAAAGGGAGCGGTAGTCATAGTCCGGGACCATCAATCCCCGGGCTTCTACAACCGTCTCTTCCTGGTAGCAAAGAAGACAGGAGGTTGGAGACCGGTGCTGGACGTCAGTGCTCTCAATGCTTTTGTCACCAAGCAGACGTTCACAATGGAGACGACGAAGTCGGTCCTAGCAGCGGTCAGGAAGGAAGACTGGATGGTCTCGTTAGACCTGAAAGACGCATACTTTCATGTCCCCGTCCATCCAGACTCCCAACCTTTCCTAAGGTTCGTCTTTGGAAAGGTCGTGTACCAGTTCCAAGCCCTGTACTTTGGCCTAAGCACGGCACCTCTTGTGTTTACCAAACTGATGAGGAATATTGCCAAATTCCTTCACTTGGCAGACATCAGAGCCTCCCTCTATTTGGACGACTGGCTTTTAAGAGCTTCGTCAAGTCATCGCTGTCTGGAGAATCTCAGATGGACTATGGATCTGACCAAGGAATTGGGTCTCCTGGTCAATATAGAGAAGTCCCAGCTCGTCCCATCCCAAACCATTGTCTATCTAGGTATGGAGATTCAGAGTCGAGTTTTTCGGGCTTTTCCGTCGGCCCCCAGGATCAGTCAAGCCCTAGAATGCATCCAGAGCATGCTGAGAAGGAACCGATGTTCAGTCAGGCAGTGGATGAGTCTAACAGGGACACTTTCATCGCTGGCCCAGTTCATCGAGTTAGGGAGACTCCACCTCCGCCCCCTTCAGTATCATCTAGCTGCTCACTGGAGAAAAGACATGACGCTAGAAGCGGTCTCAGTGCCTATTTCCGAAGAGATGAGGTCTTCACTGACGTGGTGGAAGAACAGCATTCTTCTCAAGGAAGGTCTACCACTGGCTGTTCAGACCCCCGACCACCGTCTCTTCTCGGACGCATCGGACGCGGGCTGTTGTGCGACACTGGACGGACAGGAATGCTCGGGCACGTGGAATCAGGAGCAAAGAACACTTCACATCAACTGCAAGGAGCTATTGGCAGTTCATCTGGCCTTGATAAACTTCAAGTCCCTCCATCTAAGCAAGGTGGTGGAGGTGAACTCCGACAACACCACAGCCTTGGCGTACATCTCCAAGCAAGGAGGGACTCATTCGAGGAAGTTGTTCGAGATCGCAAGGGACCTCCTCATTTGGTCAAAAGATCGAAAGATTTCGCTGGTAACGAGGTTCATTCAGGGCGACATGAATGTCATGGCAGATCGCCTCAGCCGGAAGGGTCAGGTCATCCCCACAGAGTGGACCCTTCACAAGAATGTTTGCAGCAGACTATGGGCCCTGTGGGGTCAGCCCACCATAGATCAATTCGCTACCTCGATGACCAAGAGGCTCCCGATGTATTGTTCTCCGATTCCAGACCCAGCTGCAGTTCACGTGGATGCCTTTCTTCTGGATTGGTCCCATCTAGACCTGTATGCGTTCCCTCCGTTCAAGATTGTCAACAGGGTACTACAGAAGTTCGCCTCTCACGAAGGGACACGGTTGACGTTGGTTGCTCCCCTCTGGCCCGCGAGAGAATGGTTCACCGAGGTACTGCAATGGCTAGTGGACGTTCCCAGGACTCTTCCTCTAAGAGTGGACCTTCTGCGTCAGCCGCACGTGAAGAAGGTACACCCAAGCCTCCACGCTCTTCGTCTGACTGCCTTCAGACTATCGAAAGACTCTCAAGAGCTAGAGGCTTTTCGAAGGAGGCAGCCAGAGCGATTGCCAGAGCAAGGAGGACATCCACTCTCAGAGTCTATCAGTCAAAATGGGAAGTCTTCCGAAGCTGGTGCAAGGCGAATGCAGTTTCCTCAACCAGTACCTCTGTAACGCAGATAGCTGACTTCCTTTTACATCTAAGGAATGTAAGATCCCTATCAGCTCCTACGATCAAAGGTTACAGAAGCATGTTGGCAGCGGTCTTCCGCCACAGAGGCTTAGATCTTTCCACCAACAAAGATCTACAGGACCTCCTTAAGTCTTTTGAGACCTCAAAGGAGCGTCGGTTGACCACACCAGGCTGGAACCTAGACGTGGTTTTAAGGTTCCTGATGTCAGCAAGGTTCGAACCGCTTCAATCAGCCTCTTTTAAGGATCTCACATTAAAGACTCTTTTCCTCGTTTGCTTAGCAACAGCTAAAAGAGTCAGTGAGATTCACGCCTTCAGCAGGAACATAGGTTTTACATCTGAAACGGCTACATGTTCCTTGCAGCTTGGTTTTTTAGCTAAAAATGAGCTTCCTTCTCGTCCTTGGCCCAAGTCGTTCGAGATCCCAAGCCTGTCCAACTTGGTGGGGAACGAACTAGAGAGAGTACTTTGCCCAGTAAGAGCTCTTAAGTACTATTTAAGACGTACAAAGCCATTACGAGGACAATCAGAAGCTTTATGGTGTTCTATCAAGAAACCTGCTTTACCGATGTCTAAGAACGCAGTTTCTTATTACATCAGGCTTTTGATTAGAGAGGCCCATTCTCATCTGAAGGAAGAAGACCTTGCTTTGCTAAAGGTAAGGACACATGAAGTTAGGGCTGTCGCTACTTCAGTGGCCTTCAAACAGAACCGTTCTCTGCAGAGTGTTATGGATGCAACCTATTGGAGAAGCAAGTCAGTGTTCGCATCATTTTACCTCAAAGATGTCCAGTCTCTTTACGAGAACTGCTACACCCTGGGACCATTCGTAGCAGCGAGTGCAGTAGTAGGTGAGGGCTCAACCACTACATTCCCATAATCCCATAACCTTTTTTAATCTTTCTCTTGAAATGCTTTTATTGTTGTTTTTTGGGTTGTACGGAAGGCTAAGAAGCCTTCCGCATCCTGGTTGATTTGGCGGGTGGTCAAATTCTTTCTTGAGAAGCGCCTAGATTAGAGGTTGTGATGAGGTCCTTTAGTATGGGTTGCAGCCCTTCATACTTCAGCACCTAGGAGTCGCTCAGCATCCTAAGAGGATCGCTAGGCTCAGTAAGGAAGACGTACTTAAAAAGGCAGAGTAATGGTTCAAGTCGACTTCCTTACCAGGTACTTATTTATTTTATGTTTGTTATTTTGAATAACTGCTAAAATGAAATACGGGATACTTAGCTTCTAATGTTAACATGTATGCTGGTCTCCACCCACCCCCCTGGGTGTGAATCAGCTACATGATCATCGGGTAAGATTAATATTGAAAAATGTTATTTTCCTTAGTAAAATAAATTTTTGAATATACTTACCCGATGATCATGAATTTAAGGACCCTCCCTTCCTCCCCATAGAGAACCAGTGGACCGAGGAGAAAATTGAGTTCTTGTTGACAAGAAGTACCTGAGTACCTACTCGACAGATGGCGCTGTTGTGTACACCCCCACCTGTATAGCGATCGCTGGCGTATCCCGACCTTAGATTTTTCTGTCGGGCAACAGAGTTGACAGCCACATGATCATCGGGTAAGTATATTCAAAAATTTATTTTACTAAGGAAAATAACACTTTGCATAAGCTCTTCCATGGTGCTCCACAAAGTCTTCTTAATGTGAAACCTACCTAGCATAACTAAAAACTTGTCTTCCCCAAAAATGTCAGGGAAGATCAACCGCATTTTTTTTTTAGAGTGGGCATAGAATGGACAGCCCACAAAAAGTTCAGGAACTTGGTGTTGGTTGACATGCTCAGTCATCTTTTTCACTAGTTCCATTCCATGTTGAATCATTTCTGGAGTGGTGACTTTTATATTGAAAAGTGGCAGGTGGGCTTCAATACATTTTTTCTGTTGTCTAACAGCATCTGATTGAGCAGCATGATAGAAAGACCACTTTGTTGGAATGTATTTTCTGTATCACCATCCACATATAGGATGTCCTTTACTATAGGCATCCATACCTGTTCATGCTGTTTTTCCTTGTCAAATGAACTCATTGCCACTGGTTGCCCATCTTTTACTACAGGTTGGGTGACAAGATAACTGCCCACAAGTGGTACAAATGTGTACGAATGATGCAAGATGGGTTCACTGCTGCATGTTCTTGTTTTCTGTGTGTTGATTTGTAGGCATTTTTGGTCCAACCAAGGCATCTGTTATGAAGGAAACAGAAATATTGAGATACTAGTTCCATGAAATGATGAGCTTGTAGCGCATGATGTGGGTTTGTGATCCATGTTATCCAGGACTTTAACTGTGAAAATGCCCCGATGCAGATTTGTAGGACAGACTAGGCCAGCGTTGTTCCTTGCATGATCTGCAATGTGGTGTGCAAATCTTGATTCCTTACTGAGCACTCATACATTACATGCTCAGAGCATACTTGTGTAGTAGTTCTACCAGCTTCTTGTTTGGGAATGCTATTTGAGGTCCTAGAACACTGCAAGTGGAGGTTCACAATACATAGAGAGAAGTCATATTTAGCATGGCCAACTGACTCACAGAGGTTATCTTCTTTACGGAGAATTGATGCAGCTATTAGTAATGTACGTACTTCCTCCTGATTGCAGGGTTGTGATCCTAAACAGCTTTACGAAGAATCAATGCAGCTATTAGTAATTTATGTGCTTCCTCTTGATTGCAGTGTTGTGATCCTAAACAACTTTACAGAGAATTGATGAAGCTGTTAGTAATATACGTGCTTCCTCATCTGATGTTTGAGTTACATCTGATATGACCTTAATAGCTGTCTTCGAACAAAGGATGAAATCTCGCTCTCGGATACATTTCTTTTCTGTCAAACTCGGGAAGTGTTCCAGGACTCTTTCCTTCAGTTCTGTCTAGTTCATAGTCTTATGCATTCCATTTGTTCTAATCTCTTAGTCATCGTATCTTCAGATCTTACAATACAACATTTTATGACCTCCATTAACTTTTTCCTTTATGAGTTGGAGCAGTTCACTTTCTGTTGTGGCCTCAAAATTTTCACTAGCTGTGTCTTGTTTAAAAATCGCATTATGATGATAATTTAACTGGGGGTAGAAGTTCTGATTGTACACTATTTGGCATTAATGGCAACCACATCGCCTTCGGCAAGTAATGCCTCGATATGCTCTTCCCCAAGTGTGACTGCCTATTCATGTCTGTTGGGTGACTGTAACCTGCTGGAAAGAATGGTCAACTCCATTTGTTTCTCCACCACAGATGATATGCTGATTACTATTAACAGCTGCATAACTCCACCGGGATCTTTACCTTGCAAGAAGCAATCCTTCATTATGACTTATTGTGCTTGGTCAAGCCCTGATGCCCTGTAAAATTGACAAGAAGATTTATGCCAGGGTGCAAGATTCTTCTGCATAAATTCTTTATCTGAAAGATCTATGTCTGGTTGGGGAGCAACACCAATTGCTCTAAACTGATTTTTGAGACTAATGATTAATGTGTAGGCTCCCTCACTAAGACTAGTGACTGGATTTACAAAAGAACAAACAAGCACTTCCTCAGTTTGCTTTTGGCACAAATTACACAACTGCCATCCGTATTCTTTGCTCAGACATCTCAGAAACGATCAGGAAAGGAAAGTAAATATTTAGTGATCAGCTAGTATATTATGAATCGTACATAAAAAGCATATAGAGACCAAAATTACCATTCTATGCTCCAATCATATTTATTTTTATTCAATTACTCATACATACAAACCTAGGTATAGAGATCACAATCACCCTTTTATGTTTGGTTGTACAAAAGTTACAAGGCATGATTCTAAAAAAAATAACTAGAAATTGACTGCCATTTAGATTTTTTTCTTACTGTTTGACATTCAAACGAGTTGTTTTAAAGACCCTTACCTTCAAATTGGTATTGAAAACAAAACTTTTTCACCAATTTGAAATAAAAAGAAAATGCCCAAGCATGGGTCCCCCACCATTCATTTCCTCACTGGGTTTCTCTCCTTGGAGTCCTTGAGCTTGTAGCCTTTTGTGTACCAACGAGAGTTGTAGCTTTGCTAACAATAATGATAATAATAATACTTGTTATCATGAAACTCAGAGAAGTAGTGCACCTGTTCTAGATCAGATGGACCTGCTTAACCAATTGCGATAGCAAGAAAGAACTGTTTGCAAGGAAAGATGCCATTATTTTGCTCGCAAGAAATTCTTTGGGATTTGCAGTAGGGTTCCTCTTCTGTAGAAAGTGACAGATCAGTTGGGTGAATTTGTAGGGCATTTAAGGTTGAGCATTTTATCTATCTCCATCTTTCCTTTTGTAACATGGTTGGAATGCCTTGACCCATAGGGAGCTGCTTTCTCTCTTCTTGAGGGAGTATCAAGTCTCATCCTTCAACCATTAGGGTTGATTGATGGGATATTGAACCCAATATGAAAATTTTCTCCTTTGATCGAGTGAAGTTGAATGGTTTCAATGAAGACCCAATCTCGACTATGTAAGCCAGTTGAAGGTGAGATGTTTTGCCCTCCTTCCTCACTCCTGTCAAGAAATAGGAGGAGTGTCCTTGACCTTAGCAGGGCACTATCCTCAGTTAAGAGAACGCAACAGAGCTCACCCATTGGCCGATTCATGCGGGGTCCATCAAGTGGAATGAGAGCCTTGTGTGACAGACAGCGGCAGGAGAGCTATTCCACGTGCATCAATCAACACCACTGTAAGCTAGGTAAGGTATACACTATCCTTAAAGCCACCCAACTACTGCAGGAGAAAGTAATGGAGCTCACCTGGAAGCTGTATCCTTGAGACTTGGTCTTCCAGGCTGTGACCTCGTTATGGCAGATACTTCTGACATATTGGCAGCAGGTAAAAGTCCCTCCAAGGATCGAGCACCTACACCATCCACTTGGGATGGAATTTGTATGTTTGCTTCGCTGTCTTCTGCTGTGGGACACTGGGGGGCCCTCAGTTTGGGTGGTGTTCCATTCTGCTAGTTCCAAGAAAGAGAAACTACAAATGAGGTCACAGAGATAAATTCTCTTTTTTATCAGATCACATTTCAGTACATCACAGATTTACTTGCCTGCCTCTGCCAAAGAAACTTCTCAGTAGAATTTGGATCCCTCCTCCTTGGGGAAATGTTCCATTATCAATGGGATTTTTGGGTAGTCTTGCCTACTGTGGGGTTTAGGCCTCTGGGTGGGATGGTTGTCATCTTCAGAGCACACGTGCCCTTGCCACCTGCTTATCTAAGGAGGGCATCATAAGGTCTTTCCCTCAAGACTCTCTCTCTTCTCTGATTTAGCTCCTTGGTATTGTGTGGGCCTTCTTCCATGTGGATGGACCAGATCATGCTCAAAGAGAGCCTTGCTCTATCCTGGGATTTATGTCCTTGGGTGGGATGGGCCTTATCCTCAGGGTACTTATGAACATACCTCCTGCTAACCTGAAGAAAGCATTGTATGGATCTTTCCCTTAAGATTGTCTTTCTTTTTTTGTACATTACCATGAGATTAGGAGAGGTTCAGGCTCTTTATTATGTCAAACTTTGAAGGATGGTAGTTTTATTGCCTTTGCTGTCTCACAGACTTTATGAAGAAGACCCAATACCAGTCGGTTTCAAACACCAGTTTGTGACCTTCTTGATTCTATCCTTCAGGGTAAGCTGATATGAAGATGCTTGATATCACGTGATGATCCTGCAGTTCTACTTGAGGAGAATTCAACACCTTACTCTTAGGTGTCACAGCCTTCTCATCAGCCCCAGCAAGAATGACGGGGAAGTGTCCAAACGCTGTTCCTTTTGGCTTGAAGAGGCTGCTTGCTTGTAATCTGACTTGGTCAGTACATTTGCCATCTCAAGGAAGAACTCACAAGCCTAGTTATATCCAGTTTACCTGTTGGTATACTTGAGTCTGAAGATTTCAGACCACCTTTGCCTCTGTACCTTTTGGACATTGCTCATAGGGCTTTGAATCCCTTTTCTTGGGTCCTGAAGTGGCTACTCAAGAGTTATACAACACACTGTACCTTTTGGACATTGATCATAGAGCTTTGGATCCCTTTTCTTAGGTCCTGAGGTGGCTACTCAGGAGTTATATAACACTTCTAGGCTCTTCACGAGATTAATATGCATCTCTTCTAAGATAACACATTTGGTATAAGTCTCGAGGAGAGGTATAATGACTAACTGTTCTTCTTTCTTGGTCCCCTCTCAAGTGGATGGAGCAGCTGCTGTTACGGGCTAGTCTGACATCTGGTGCTGAGAAGTTACGTGATAGAGCCCCTTTCTTGCAGACTGCGTATGCCAAGCAGCAACTCCTTTATCCTCCTCATAGCATGAAGGAGGATGGATCGGTGTCTTACCAAACATTCCTCTAAATGTGCCTGGTTTGACATTGCCAATCATATCTCATTGTTTGGTAGATAGGTTTTCCAGGCCTTAGTACAGTAGTGGTTTCTTTTTAAGTCAGCGCTCTAACAGTATCTACATCCCTATGATTAACTGTTAAGAGGTTGTTGGAGTCCCCTTCCTCTCCCACATGATCAGAACAGAGGATATGTTCAGGAAAGAAAAGAACCTTCCAGTTTGGTTTTTAGGAGAATTCTTCCCCACCAGTGAGTCCCCATATTTTAAATGGTGAGATGTTTGTATACATGTAGGAAAAAATAAGTTTAAATTTTTTTTTTCCTAACTATACAAACATGAGTCGTTTAAATTAGATTTCCAACCACAATCACTCCACCTAGCTCTGAGCTAAGGACAAGAGGGGCTATTCTATGACAGGTAGGTTAGATGGGCCACCTGTCATTAACCAACTACAGTACCTAGTTAATGATTCATTGGCCATTCAAGTGCTGCTTAAGATATATCCCTATTTCAAAGGACTTATATTTGTATAACTAAGAAAATTATAAATTACTTTTATAATTCATTTTTAGGCAAAGAAATTAGTAAATATTTAAGTGAATCATGAAGCTAATACAGTATCTATGAAGTGTGAGCTTCTTGACCTTAAGATTAAGTAAAAAATTTTCTTTTAATATCCTTCATCTCTGGGGACTTTGCAGTGTATTTTTGTGATTCATACCAATGGGTTGGAACACCTTACGGTGATTCATTGGATCAAAGCCCTCCCCTCCATATGATACTCTTGAGTTATTCATGAATTTTGGTTAATCTTCATATCTCTTTTGACCTATTTGGGGTTTATTTTATAATTATGGGACTTAGTTCAAGGCATTTCTGCCTCTGCTTTTATAATGCATTTTGTTTTATATGGTCAATAGATTTGTTATTATAAAAGATAGATCCTCGTACTGTGTGTAGAAGTCATCGATGTGATCCAGACAAAAGATATTTGGAATGCTGTGGTTGTTCGTATAGAAGAAAATAACTGCATATTATATTGGAGGCTAAGAGAGTATGCAATAGAGCTGGAAAATATAATAAGGAAGGGAGTAGTGTTTAAGGAGATAATTCAGATCATGCAATTACTCCTTTGTCTTCTTGTAACCTCAGGAGGTAGCACTAAGTGAGAATTTGATGCAATGGCAGAAATTGCGGGGTTTAAATCAAATTACAATTGGCTTCTTGTATGCAACCATTCTCTAATTTTGTGTAGTTTTTCCTCTTGCTGCTTCTGTTATTTTCAACTCCTTTCCTACCGATTTGTTAGCCTGCTAACAAACCAGTAGGAGAGGAATTGAAAATTCGTGTGATTAATCTTGAATAGAAGCTTCTTAGGTAAATTAATTTTATCAACATTAATTAGTTAATTTCACAGAAAGTAAAATCTTATATAAATCAGGCAAATTCTCAAAAATTGCGGAGTATGGATAGCACCGTGTAGTTTTTAAGTTTACTGAATTGCTAAAAATTGTTCAGAATTAAGTTATACTGAAGACATTGAAATATGAGAAATAAATTTTAGAATTAGGGGGTAGGAGTACTAAGAGGAGAGGCGAGGGTTTGCAAGACCCTTGGACCCTTGCCTCATATGAGACTCTCGCCTCGTGTGAGACCCTCGCTTAGCCTTAGTACTTATGGCAGGTTTGTGAGAATCTCTCTTCGCCTTAGTACCCGAGACGAGGGGTTGTGAGACACTCACTTCGTGCGAGACCCTCTCCTTGCCTTAGTACCCATGGAGGGTTTGGGACACTCTCCTCACCACCGCTAGAGTAGAGTATGCTACTGAGTCTAGCTGTAAAGGAGATTTACGGCTAGAGGTTTCTAATTCTCGTTCACTGATTCTCACTGGTGTTCGTGGGTGCTTGCCAGCGTTTTGCGGACACTTGCCAGCATTTTGTGGACGCTCGCCAGTATTTGCTAGTATTGTATCAGATGGCATTCACCGATTCTGGCTGGCGGTCACGAGCACTTGCCAGCGTTCGTGGACGATCGCCAGCGTTTGCGAACGCTCGCCAGTGTTCGCTGGCAAGCCTATACGAACCTGCCCAGTGTCTGTGTTATTTGTGTTCTGGGACAACAAACCCTTCATGCAAGACTTAGCTTCTTTATGGGTAAATGTTGGCTCTGAGAAGTTTTACACAACTATAGGCATTCATTAAAACTCTATAAAAGGCTGAAACGAACTCCTGTAGCGCATGCGCTCTCGCCAAGACATAACCTCAGGGTTATTGGCACAAATTTGATTAACTGCCGATGGCTTGAGTCAGCCCGGTGCGTCAGTTTGCCCCTGGATATAACAAGTCCTCGCTAGACGCCGAGTTTTGTGAAATATAATCCTTCTGGGTTATTTTCTTGTGCTTTGTTGCCCGACGAAATGGAAAGCTCTTCGAAGCACTCGCACAACAGGCCTGTGAAATATAAGCTTAAAAGGTTATTATTTCAAGCTATAGTCTCAAGGGAAAAGTATTAGCTTCTGCTTACATTTACGAATGATAGCGAACCCTGCCCACAAGGCAGACAGACAAACGTCAGCTTCTCATTACGTTTACGAACGTTAACAAGCCCCACCCACAAGGAGGCCAGAAAAACATTGTCAGCCTCTTATCAAGTTTATGAACATTAGCAAGCCCCGCCCACAAGGCGAGCAGGCAATGATAGCTACACTAACTGTATGTTTTGCTTTTGTGGGTGCATGCGCTCACATCTTAAAAATACTACAGCTAGTTAGCAATTAAATTCCTTGGACAATAAAGTTGCAATTCGTTGCACATACATTATTCCTGCAAACAGGCTCAGTCTCGATGTCAAACGTTCACCTGGAGGCAAAGAGGTCACGAATGCACGACTGCAGAGGACATGTGCATATGTGGGCAAGCGATCTTTCTGCCGACGAGGACTATAGACTGTCTTACAATTAGAACTCCGTTCTAGTAAATCATTAGTGTTGATGGCTATGTTCCTTACAGGAAACCAGGTTGTGCATTACTCTTTTTCTTTTTCATAACCAGACATACTGGATATGCGGTCTCCCTTCACAGAAGCAAATCTGTTTCCTGAAGGGGAATATTTGAAACTTATATTGTACCAGCTTTGCTAATCGGAAACAAAGAAATACAAACGTTTCCGTTGTTCATAGTAAGGAGAAGGTCTCCGTTACAAACTTCTATCAACATTCTCCAACCGAGTTCGGAGGCTATTAATAATTCGGGCTACGCCCGTGTATTTGTCCACCTCTCTGATCTCTGTTATGGGAGCGTAGATGGACTTATGCATACATTCCTTGTCCAACAATAGATTAAAGATACGTCTCAATCTTACCTTTCAGAAGTAGATGTGTGCGATCAGTAGTTGCCAACTACCTATAGTCTCTTGCCTGAAAGCGATCGCTTAGGAGATTTGCTGTTCGCTGTAATAACATCTTCCTCTAAGGAGTACTGGCTACCTCGGGCGAGTCTTTCCATCAAGACCCGCACACACAAGAAGCATGGTTGTTATAAAGGCGTTCTATGCGATGCCTGCGCAAGCTGAGAAAGGTATGCACAGGTAGATCTGTTGCCTTTGAGAACTGGGAAAAGCCCACAAACCAATGTGCAGTTCCAACTCTCATCTTGCGGTTGGGCAAATTTGAAGGAGTGCGCTCTACCACGTTGCGCCTCACAATCATTTACACACTCCTCGCAAATGTACATATGTAGCAATTACCTGTAAGAATTGAGAAAGGCTTGCTTTACCAGCTATCACTTAGCGACCACACGCTCCCAGCAGGATGAACTAGAAGAGGTGAGCAAGAAAGCACACCTTACTATCCTTCGCTTTACCAACGCTCATCCTTGTGAAGAGGAGTGGCAGGTAGGCTCCCCTTCCCAGACCGACCATCATCAGAGTATTCCTCCTTTGCTCGAAACCACACTAGGCAAAGTCTTTCCGTCAGGATATCAAGTACTGGCAGAGGTTTCTCTTGAGAGACAAGTTGCTAGCACCAAAACGATTGGGGCATCTAACATCCCTTGAGAAGATAGTGCCCCAGGGCCGTCTCCACATACGGTATATCTTGTGACTGCTGATGACTTTCTGGTCTCAGCACAGAGACCCACCGAGTACCGTAGTACTGGTGTGACACGAACAGAAGAGAGACCTGAATGGGTGGGTGCCAGACACCAACCTTCTCAGAGGAGCTGATCCTCTCTCTCCTCCCCTGAATTTGTTGTTCTTCACAGACGCATTAAAAGAAGTGGGGGCGCCGCCTCATCTGTTACACCTGACGGCATCCGGACTTTGGTCCGATTCCAAAAAGTGGTGCCACATAACCTCCTGTAAATGAGGGCAGCCTACCTGACCCTCAAGTTCTATCAGCTCCTTTCAGGGCATTACGTAGTGCTGATGAGCATCAACACTACAGTAGTGTCCCACTTAAACAAATAAGGAGAGACCTTTTCACAGCACCTATGCCTGCTAGCTGTAAAAATCCTCAGGTGGTCGGTAGAAAATTTGGTAGCCTCAACAGTCTGCTTCATCCGGGGCAAGAAGAACGTGCTGGCAGACAATCTGAGGAGGAGGCCTAAGATAGTTGGTTCTGAATGAACGATCGACCTGTCCGCGATGTCCCTCAACAGGAACTTCTTGTGTACTGCTTACCTGTACTGGAACCACAAGTGTTCAGGTAGGATGCTTTTCAACATCCAAGGGACAAGATGGACGTCTATGCGTTCCCCTCCTCCTGCCTAGTAAGGAGGCTATTGAACAGGGTAAGGGTATTGCAAAATTGAGCAGTAACCCTCATAGCTTCACTGTGGCAACCTGCCGAATAGTTCCGGATCTTCTGCATCTGCTTATAGAGACACCAAGAGAGCTCCCTCCACTTCCTGAGCTACTCAGATAACCACACGTAAAGATTTGCCACCAAGCGATACCATCGCTACGTCTTCAAACCTGGAGGCTATCCAGCAACTAATCGCAGGAGAAGCTTTTCGAAGCCAGTTTCTAGCCGCAGGGCAAGATACCTCCGGGAGTCGTCGTCTGCGGTGTATCAGGCGAAGTGCCTGTATTCCAGCAGTACAGTAGTGGAGTTTTTACTGTACCTCAGGGAGGAAAAACTCCACTTAGTGTCGGTGGTGAAAGGCTTTCATTCAGCCTTGAAAATTGTCTTTGAACTGAATTGAGTTAACATTTCCTCCACGGTGGAATTTTCACTCCTCATATGGAACTTTGAGCGTTCCTGCCCTCAGTCAAAAGTTAGACCACCTCCTTGGAACGTTGTCAGGGTCTTATGTTCATGGAAAGGAGCCCCTTATGAGCCTCTATGTCAAGCCTTGGATAAGGACTTGACCTTAAAGACGGTTTTCTTTTATCCCCGACCTCTGCCGGTAGAGTCATCGAGCTACATGACCTTTCATACGACATTGCCTATTCAAGGGGTTGGGGGCAAGTCACAATCAGTTTTGTCCATGAGTTTGTTGCAAACTCAAAATCCATCCTTAGCGAATCCTAGATTCGGGCCGTTTTGGATTGGGAGTCTCTGATCGGTAACAGACGATACTGATCAGCTGGTTACCGTGCCCCGTAAGGACAATAAGCTTATATCACCTAAGGATGAGAAGAGCTCGACCCCAGATCATCAAATTGTTCATCAGCGCGGGGAAAACCAAGAGGAAAATCACGAAGAACCCTATCTCCTCTTGGATCAGGCGAGTAATGAAAAGGGCACGGGCCTTGAACACCTTGACGCCAGTTATACGTCCCCATGCTCACGATGTTCAAAACAATTTTTCTTCAGCAGATACTTCAAGCAGGCAGGTTGAAATGTCAAACAACGTTCACCTGCAAGACATAACCCACAGGAGCCTAGACACATTCTCAATAGGTCCTGTGAGAGCTGCTCATAACGTGATCTAAACACCTCAGCTCCCCTGTGGGACAAGTATTAGAGGTTCATCTTAACCTGCGAAGTAAGTTTATGATGAATGTGGCAGTGGCTGGCCACTTTCTACTTCCACTTTCTACGTCATCTTCCCCTCTCTTGGCATGCTGCATTTGGGTAACTTGGCACATCTGACCTAGTTCTTCTATGGGCGAGTTTCATGCTCTTTGGATCACCTTATATACATGTATATACAGTATGTGTTATATCCCCGTCCTCCTGTCAGGAAAAGATGTGAAGAAATTTATACATTAGTAGAGGGCACGGCCCGAATATCTACGATGTATGTTCCAAGAGATTAATTCCTTATTCTCCAGTAATGATTGCTCAGGCCATTATCCTACAAGGATAACTTGGTGCAGGATCCCCCAGAGGCCATCCCGGGACAGTTTCCAGCATGTTGGTTTTGGACTTCCACCCACCTAAAGGTGAGTTTCCACAGTAAAGAGCGGGAGGTTTGCATTTTGCACAGAAACAAATGACTAATTTGAAAGTAATTTGTATTTTTCCTAGCAATACAGACCTGAAGCTCTTTACACATACTAACTTTCCAGCACCAACCCCCTGAAAGTCCTGCCACCATTACAAAAGTGGCTGTTAGTCAATAGTGCTGGTGTGATCGGGAGGGTTAAGCCCCCCCTACCGGGAGGGGGGGGGGGACATTAACCTCATCAGCTGGTTTCAGCTTTGCCAAAATAATATTCCTCAGTAAAGAGGTCCAGATTTGTATTGCTAAGAGAAATACAAATTCTTTCTAAATGTGTCATATATAACTCCATGCGAGAAATCTATTATTTTGGTAAAGGAGTAGAACTTATATATAAACTTCAAGAACCAAAACAATTTCTACTTCAGAAGTCTTAAAAAGAATTCTCTACAGATATTGATCTTAATCTGTGGTGATTTATCAGATACAGTACTTTATTGACTTTTAAATTATGAGTCCTCATATAGGAAATCACCAAAAACTGGAGTCTCACAAATGCAAACATCTTCCTCATTACCTACAAAGGGGAAACAGGGGAGATGATTGAAAATTTTATCAAAGTCTCACAAAATAATTATGTAAACCAAAGCTCAGAACAGGTCTGAGGAATTTGACAAAATCAAAACTAATTACATCTTTAACTTTCATTGGTATAACCAAATAAACTAAGCCTTTACTTTAGTCTTTATTTAAAGAATGCAATAAAAAAGGATACATGATATCCCAAAAAGTCAATATGGAAATGATAGATTTATATCTAATACCATAAGGACTCAACTTTTATATGTAAAATATCACTCGGTATATAAAATCTCCTCTTCACAATAATACACAAACTAAGGGAGATTATGATAACATATGATTGGAAAATTTCCTAAACACCATAAAGTAAGTTAGATGAAAAAAATACTAAAATCCTACTGTTCTTCATCAAACACAAAAGGTAAAAATTTAATGAAATATGATTTGTGAAACTCTACCTACTTTATTAAAACTGAATGTAAAGTAAATATAATCAGATGACAGCATCAAATGGAAGATTATTTATGTTTTGCTGAATCCAGAGCTTAGGCAAGAGAAGTTAAATGTAAATAAAGAGAGATGAGTGTTATTTTGGAAGTTGGCTATAGTTCATGAGCATACCATTAATTATATTTGTTACTTGAGACTATTTCATTTTACCTCCTTAAAATGACATTAACCCTCTGTCACTTATGCCCTTACAAAAGTCACGGTGAGGTACAGCGCATATGGCCTTAGCCAAAAAATGACGTTCGCGATCAAAAGTTTTTTTTTAAAAATGGTACGTTCAAGCTATAACAGATTAAGACTTCTGGTTTGTTGCACCATATTGACCAAAAATTGAACCGTATACTAATGCACAAAAAACATAACAGAAATGCTAAAAGATAATAAAAAATGAGTGTTTAACGGGAATTTTTTTAAATGAATCGTAAATATTTTTCTTGGAAATTTATGAAAAATACAATATGTTTGAAGATTTTTAATATATGCAAACTGTGTAATATTGTAGATATTTCACATGGATGCAAACTCTTTTCATTAGATGTATTAATAAGTGAGATGTAAATTGAGTAAAAATAGCTCCCTTTTTATTTTTTTTTTTAGCAAACTTTTAGATTTTCCGACCTGCTTATGTTGACGTTTTTCATTGTTACGTAACAAATAAAGATAAGGAAAAATTAAAGGCATCATTGTAAGCCAATTAAATTTCTATTGAAAATTAATAAAGAAAAAATATAGATATGGTGGGAAAGATATTGAGCAATTTACTGTTAGATAGCGGAATAAATTTTGCAATTTGCTTGTAGGTGTTTTTACGATGAAATTTTATTTGTTCCGTAACTGGAATACAAACCACGCTATTTAATAGGGGTATTACTTTCGGCATAGCTGAAATGACGAGCCATTAATTTTTAATGAGGGTTTACTACCCACACCGCTAGTTAGTGGGGGTAGGGAGGGTAGCTTGCTACTGTTCCCCCTCACACACCTGTGATTGAGCTCACTCTGCTCTCGGCTCGGATGGTGATTGGACGTGTCTGCTCTCATCCTCGCTGTCATTTTGGCAGCCATTATTGCTTTTTGTTCTTTTCTTTTTCTTAGACTGTGTACTTGAAGTTGGCCTCTGCGACCATGCGCACCTGCCCTGGTCTTCACGACCGCCCTTGTGGAACATCCATGTCGGCGGTCGAGACCGATCCTCACGCCCTTTGTCCTTCTTGTAGGGGCCAATGGTGTGGTAGTGTCAACAAGTGTAGGGAGTGGTCTTTCTCCCAGTGGGAGGAGTTTTCACAACGGCAGAAGAAGAATTCCAAGCAGGATGTTTCTCCTTCGAAGGTTGTTTCGAAGGAAGAAAAACCCAAGGCCTCTTCTTCCGTTGCCCAAACCTCCTCCGAAGCTCATACTCGGTCAGTCTCTTTCGAGAGACCGTCGAGTATTAGCGTAGACCAAATTATTTCTGTCCAACTTCGGGTCTCAAGAGATGACGTTGCTTCCCCTAGCGAAGCAACTCCACCTCTCCCCCGGGGGAGGCCGTGTCACTAACTTCCCTTTTTCAGATTTGGTCCTCCTTGGGGCTCACGGGTTCGCCCTCCAAGGAGGTTTTGCGTGATTACATCCGCCTGGGTGCTGCTGTCAAGCAATCGTCGTCACCGTCAGCGGTAGATCCCCTGACTCTTGATGACGTTGATGTGTCGGAGGTGTCCCATGTGGCGTCACCCATCTCCTCTGCCACTCCAAACTCTACGGTAGCTGACGGCTTAGTTTCCTCTTTCCTGACCATCCTCCAAGGGGGAAACTAAGTTCATCATCAGTCTCTCCTGCTAGTGTTTCTCCCTCGGGAGAGTTCACTTACAGAGACTCCTCTTTGGAGGATTGCTGACGGCCAGCTTGCGGATCCAACAGCCCCCAGAGGGCACATCCGTCAGAAGGCTCGCCTTCCTCCTCGCCATAGAGGCCTTCCTTCACTTGCGGTTAGGAGGCGCCTCTTTGGTTCAACGTTGTCTATGCAGTCCCCCGCAGAGGAGCCTCTAGACCAATCGTCCATCACTGCACTTGCAACCAGTCTTGTGACTTCGGTCCTGGACGGCTCTGCAGATCGTTCGCGATCTCCTTCGGTGGGTGGTCGTCCTTTTAAAGGACACGTCGACATCCCAACAGACCTGCCGACCTTCCATCACCATTCCTGCATGGGCCTAACAAGGCTCCACCTGAGCGCACTATTATGCGCCTACGTACCGGGAACCACGCCCCCACGCAACCTGACCAGCGCTCATTAGTAGCTCGTCAGGCCCCAACACTGCGGTGCACCACCCATCTTGCTCGCCCTAACGCGCCAACACACGCCTACGCGCCAACAGGACAAGATCTCAACCACGCGCCATGCGCGCCCACATGCTCACACGCGCCAACGATCTCCTGCGTGCCAGGGCTCTCTTGCACCGACGCGCCCTGCACCTACTCGCCAGGGCCCACCTCTGCACCAGCACTTACCTGCGCGCCAACGTTCTCCTGCGCAACAGACCTCTCCCGCGCGCCAACATGCGCTCCCCACATCACGCCATCTTGCGCGCCAGCCAACGTGCTATGCAAAACCTGCGTGCCATCAATCTCCTGCATGCAAGTTTGTAGGTGAGGCAATAGCCCTGCTGCCCTCACCCGCGCGCCATCTTTTGCCAGCGCTTACCAGCCTCGCGCTCACCTGTGCGCCAGCTTTCTCCTGCGCGCACTCGCAGAGATATGCACCCGCGCCCTCTTCTCTCCTGAGGGCGCGCGCTCATCATGATTCCACTGCGCGCCCGCGCGCTCGGAGACATTCTCCTAAGTCTTTGACAAATGCGCGCGAGCGCCAACATTCTCCCGCGCGCGAGCGCCAGCATTCTCCCGCGCGTGAGCCTGCGCACCACAAGGAACAACGTCCTCCCAGGGATCCTTCAATCCCTTTCCCTTCAGGGGGCATGTCTGACAGTGCGTCTGTCGGCCAACAGCCCTGGTTCAGTGCCCTTGTTCTCTCTGATCTAGGACACGGAACCATGGCTTCCTCTACCCCTTTGAAGAGGAAAAGAGGAGTTCTAGATGCAGTCTCTTCTCCGAGGGCGAAACTGACTCCATGCAGACCGTCAAGACAAGTTCCTCCTATTTCTCGGACTAACTCTCCTTCCCTTTCGGGTGAAGATCTCCTGTCACCAAGGGAACCACGCTAAGAGAGATTTTCCCCCATCGCACCAATGGAGGAAACCTCTCTTCACGCTGAAAGTTCCACACAGTCTGGGAATAGAAGGGACATGCCACCCTCATCAGTGTTGGAGTCTTACATCCTTCCCCAGAAGGAATCCAAAGACTCCTAAACATTGCCAAAGTCCTCCAATAGGGCTAGGATGGAGCCAGCCAGCCATTCAGGGAATGTCCACGACTCTCCCCAAGAAGAGCCTTTGGGGATAGAAGGAGAGACTGCTGTAAGTCCTACAACAGGAGGAGACCAGCAAGAGTCAGAACACGCATTTTGGCAGGTTCTGACTCAAATGAGGGTTCTCAATGGGTTATCCGACCCGGAGATCCCCCCTTCAGAGGGCAAAGACACGGTCCTAGACCACGTCTTTGGTACCCAAAAACCCTGAGACCAGTGCAGCCCTGCCCTGGTCTCAAGGGATAAAGAGTACCAGGGACAAGATCGCCCAGCAGCTCTCAGAGATGTCCTCCTCCAACCGTTCCGATACCACGAACAAACTCCTCCCACCTCCTCGCGTACAGCAGAAGGAGCCTTGTTCAGCTCTTCCACTTCACCACTCGCTGGAAGAGCTTGCCAGGGGAGTCCCTCTTGAGAGAGACTCCAACCGGCAGGTCTCGTTCTCGGCAGCCGAGATCCTCAACCAGGAGAAGGTCGCGAAGTGTGTTATGCAAGCTACTTCGTGGCTTGATATCTGGTTAAGGACCTTAGGTATCCTGATACAATCTGAGGATTTCTCCAGGGAATGTACTAGGAAAGCTATGGAAACCTTCCTTCTCTCAGGTACTCGCACGATCGAGTTTCTGGCCCACCAAGTCTCGAACTTGTTGGCAAATACCATCCTGAAACGTTGGGATGCAGTAGCTGAGAGATTCCATCAGAAGGTCCCTAGCGCTGAGGTCAATAGGCTCAGACATTCCTCCATAGAGGGGTCGGTTTTGTTCGAGCCTAAGGATGTGGAACATGCTGCTGAGAGGAGGAGAAAGTCCCATCAAGACTCCCCTGTCCATAGGGCTTTAACATATAAGCCCTATAAACCTCCGGCACCACAGCAGTCTCGTCCAACTAAGACCACTACGACGACAACTGCAGCGAAGACAATGGTGTTTAAGCCCTTTCTTGTCAAAGACAGGAAAGGCAAAAAGTCCTCCAGGGGAGGCAAAAATCCTACAGGGATCAGCCGAGGCTGCAAATGCTAGGATAGGCAGTCCCCCTGCATCTCCACCAGTGGGTGGATGCCTACAAAGTTGCGCAAACAGGTGGAAGCAACTCGGGGCCGATTCCTGGACAATCTCTGTGATCAGTCTAGGATATCGCGTCCCGTTCATAACATCTCTACCTCCCCTGACTACGAATCCAGTGTCATTGAACTCCCTTGCCTTCGGGCAAAAGTCCAAACCCTGTTGAAAAAGGGCGCTCTCCAAGAGGTCCTCAACGGATCCCCAGGCTTCTTGAGTTGTCTCTTTCTTGTAAAGAAGGCGTCTGGAGGCTGGAGACCTGTCATCGACCTCTCAGCTCTGAACAAGTTTGTCAAACAAACTCCGTTCAGCATGGAGACAGCAGACACGGTCAGACTAGCACTAAGACCGCAAGGCTTCATGTGCACACTGGACCTAAAGGACTCGTACTTCCAGATCCCAGTCCATCCGTCTTCAAGGAAGTACTTAAGATTCAGCCTGGACAACAGAAAATACCAGTTCAAGGTGCTGTGCTTCGGTCTTTCCACAGCACCATAAGTCTTCACGAGTGTTCAGCCTAGTATCATATTGGGCACACAGGATTGGCATCCGTCTCCTCCGTTATCTGGACGACTGGCTAATCCTAGCAGACTCGGTGTCTACCCTTCTTCAACACCGAGACAAACTTCTGAGACTTTGCCAGGATCTGGGGATCATGGTAAATCTCGAGAAGTCATCCCTGCTTTCCACTCAAAGATTGGTTTACTTAGGCATGATTATAAACACCACTCTCCACAAAGCCTTCCCATCAGATGACAGGATAGCAAGACTGAGAAAGGTTGCAAGACCTTTTCTCACACGAGAAGAACTTCCAGCCCAATCCTGGCTACGTCTCCTCGGTCACCTTTCATCGCTGGCCCGTCTAGTTCCCAATGGTCGCTTCAGGATGAGATCCCTCCAGTGGCGACTCAAGTCCCGGTGGAATCAAGCATACAACTCCCTGGACATCCAGATCCCCATGGGACCTGTGGAATTGACAGACCTCCAGTGGTGGGTGACAGACGAGAACCTACGAAAGGGAGTGGATCTTCTCGTCGTCCCCCCGAATTTGATGCTGTTTTCAGATGCTTCAAAAAAAAGGGTGGGGGGCCCACATGCTGCACCACACGACCTGAGGTCTCTGGTCAGAGTCAGAAAAGTACCTCCACTTAAATCTCCTAGAGATGAAGGCCATTTTTCTGGCCCTTCAACAGTTCCAACAGCACCTGGCAAGTCACTCTGTGGTGGTGATGAGCGACAACACCACAGTAGTGGCCTACATCAACAAGCAAGGAGGTACTTTTTCGCAGCAACTATCCCATCTAGCAGTGGAGATACTGAGATGGGCCAAAATCCACTTGATACCACTATTGGCACGCTTCATTCCAGGCAAAAGGAATGTGCTCGCCGACAACCTGAGCAGAGCATCTCAGATAGTGAGTACCGAGTGGTTTTTAGATCATCTAGTAGCCAACAAAGTCCTGACTTTGTGGTTTTCCGACTGTGGACCTCTTTGCAACGGCCCTGAACTTCAGGCTCCCGCTGTACTGTTCCCCAGTCCCATACCCCAAGGCTCTCTGGCAAGATGCTTTCCAACAACGGTGGGACAACATCGACGTTTACACCTTTTCCCCGTTCTGTCTGATGAGGAGGGTAATCAACAAGACCAGAACATCGGTCAATCTTTCAATGACCCTCATAGCTCCGCTATGGCATCACGCAGAGTGGTTCCCGGACCTTCTGCAACTCCTAATGGAGCCTCCAAGAGAACTCCCTCAACGACACAATTTACTCAAACAACCATACGCCAACATCTTCCACAAAGCTGTAGCTTCACTACGACTTCACGCCTTGAGACTATCCAGCATCGCCTCCCTGAGAGAGGATTTTCGCAACAAATTGCGATCAGGATGTCTGGATATCTGCAGAAATCATCAGCAGCAGTCTACCAGGTAAAGGGGAAAGTCTTCTGTGGTTGGTGTTGTGGAAGGGGTATCTCTCCACTCGATGCCACTATTCCAGCAATAGCGGAGTTCCTCGTATATTTGCATGAAGAAATGCGCCTATCAGTCTTGGCAGTGAAAAGCTATCGCTCGCCCTTAAGCCTCGCCTTCAGACTGAAAGGAATGGACATTTCTTCATCGCTAGAACTTTCTCTACTTATACGGAGTTATGAACTTACCTGCCCCCAGTCGGAAGTGAGACCTCCCCCATGGAACGTGGTTCGAGTTCTCAGGTCTCTTAAGAGACCTCCCTATGAACCATCACGCCAGGCATCAGATCGCCACCTGACTTGGAAGACGGTGTTTCTGGTAGCTTTGGCCTCGGCCAAGTGAGTCAGCGAACTTCATGGTCTCTCGTATGACATCGTTCATTCAAGGGGATGGGGAGAGGTAACGTTCAGCTTCGTCCCTGAGTTTATTGCTAAGACTCAGAACCCGGGAGTAGTGGATCCTCGATTCGACTCCTTCTGGATTTCTAGTCTCCGTACTGTAACAGATGACCCAGACCATCTCTTACCATGCCCAGTAAGGAGCTTGAGGCTGTACCTCAAGAGAACAGCCGCAGCCCGTCCTCGTGTGCCATCACTATTCGTCAGCATAGGAAGGACTAAGAGGAGGGTCACCAAGAACACCATCTCAGCATGGATTCGCAGGGACATTGACCTTGCACTGAATCCAGACCCTCCTCCGTCACGTCGTCCCAGAGATTATGATGTCAGGGGCATAGCTACGTCCCTGGCCTTCAAAAGAAATTTTTCAGTGACGCAGGTTCTTCAAGCTGGGGTGTGGAAACGACAGAACATGGTCACATCCCACTACCTGCTAGACGTGACCCACAGGAGACTCGATACATTTTCTATCAGTCCTGTGGTGGCTGTACAACAGCTGATTTAAAACCTCAAGCTCCTTATTGGACAAGTAGCAGAAAGTTGAGGGCATTGTTACCCGGTTTTAGTCTGCATGAATGAAAAGGTTTGACTGGCCCTTATTTTTTTTCTTCATCATCCCCTCTCTTGGGGAAAGCAGCATCCTGGGTTCTCTTTATAGCTGACCTCAAACCACTGCTGGTGAACCATGCTCCCTTGTATTCCTAGTATTAAGATTAGTACTGTTATGTCAACATACCCTGAGGAGGTGTTATTGGGAAAGTCCTAATGCACAAGTTTCCATCTAAAGAACTTCGGAACAACTTTCTAGGATAAGTCACACTTCTAGATACCTTCACAAACAGCTTGTGTAGGCCGCAGACCTTGCGTAGCAAGGTTTTAGCGAGGTGCAGGGGCTCCTTATTTCTTGAGTGCTAACACACTTAGATAAGGAGCCCCTGGGCAAATCCAAAGAGCCAGACTTGCTGGGATGTCCACCCTTCCTAATGGGTGAGTCACCCCTATTAAATAGTGTGGTTTGTATTCCAGTTACGGAACAAATGACAAATTTGTAGATAATTTGTATTTTTCCTAACTATACAAACCTTAGCTATTTAACCAAACTTGCCCGCCAGTCCTATCTCCAAGCAAAGTGAGCTCAATTACAGGTGTTTGAGGGGGAGCAGTAGCAAGCTACCCTCCCTACCCCCGCCAACTAGCGGTGTGGGTAGTAAACCCTCGTTAAAAATTAATGGCTCGTCATTTCAGCTACGACGAAAGTAATACCCCTATTAAATAGCTAAGGTTTGTATAGTTAGGAAAAATACAAATTATCTACAAATTTGTCATGTTTAGAAGCGTTAATGCTTTTATATTTTATATACCATATATAAAAGTACAAAGAATAGATTTTCTAATCATATATGAAACATGTATACGTATTACAGTTACTGTATTAACATCGCACAAATTCGCCTGGAAACATTTTTCAATGAGAGCTTAATTGAAAAAAAAAAAAAAACAGGTCACATAGGAAATCAGCATAGGCCTGCCAGTCCCTGCTGCATAGGGACTGGCATAAGTCTGCTCCAAGTATGCACCATTGTTTGGCTATGTGTTGCATAGGAACTGGATTTGACATCCTATACAAATTGTGAGTAAACATATACATACATACATACATACATACATGCATTTGTCATAATCTATCCACTGCTTAGGAGCTGACAGGGTCTGCTCTGAATATAAAACTACTGAAAGATCCGTTATACCACCCTTTGCTGGTTTAGACATTTGATAGTCAAAATGAGATGGAAACATGTTCATTAATTACTCAAATATAGCATTAACATAGGTACTGTTTATACTGTATGTTTACAACTAAAATATGAAAAATATTTCTTGATTGGAAAGTGAATACTATACTGTATTATATTCTCCAAATATGAAAAAAAAATAAGTATCAAAACTTTTTTCTATTACCTCTCATATAACTAAAATACAGTAAGTAAACGGAGGTAAACATCAAACAAAACTATGACCGAATGAAATACTTAAATTAAGAAAAGAATATTGCTCAAATTAAGAAAAGAATATTGCTTGTTTGTTCTCAAAGGCTAAATGAAATCAATTTTGTATTTCTACCCATATATCCAGTCTAGACATTAAAACTAGACTTAATATTGGAAAAATAATATATTAACTGTTTCATACAATTTTGATTTCTTAGCAAATAAAAGTCATTTGTTCCGTAACTGAAATACAAACCACGCTATTTACATGGGGTAATTACTTCTGCGTAGCTGAATGACGAGCCATAAAGTTTTAACGCGGGTTTCTTACCCCACCGCTAGTTAACCGGGGGGGGGGGGGGGGGTTTAGGGAGGGGTAGCTAGTGGCCGCCGAACAATCGTCAACTTCAGCGGAGATAGATCCTCTGTCTGTGGTTGACGTTGTTGTGTCGGAAACATCCCGTGGGTCTGGCCAAACGCCCGTTCCTGTGGCTGCGGTAGCGGAAGGCTCTGACTCCCCCTCTGAACATCCTTCGAGGGAGGAGCTTAGTTCCACGGACTCTCCTGCCGGTGATACTCCCTCTCGGGGGAGTTCACCTACAGAGACTCCTCTTCGGAGGCCCATCGATGGTCAGCCTGCTGATCCCACAGCCCCTCGTGGGCGTATAAGGCGGAAGGCTCGTCCTCCCCTTCGCCAAGAGGCCTTTCTTCCCCCTTCAAAGGGGTTAAGAGGCGCCTTTTCGGCTCGTCGTCACCACAGTCCTCTGCGGAGGAGACGACTCGCCGTTCTCCTGTCCTGCCAGCTACCAACCTAGACCTCTCCGGGGATCGTTCGCGATCCCCTTCGGAGGATGGTCGTCCTTCGGGACATTGTGACCTGTCGCCCAGACCATCTATGTCTAAAGCTCCTGATGCGCTTCACGCGCCTCCTGATACTGCCTCTGCGCAGTCTCCAGACTCTTCGGGGCTGCAGGGACTAGAGCGCGAAACTGCGCCTCTCGCCCCTAAGTGCCAGGCACCGCCTGTGCGCCCGCCTGCTGTTGCTCCTGCTGATCCTGACATAGCGCCTCGGAGCTCACCCTTAGGCGTTCGCGCCTCTGTTCCTGTCACGCGCCAGGGTTCCCCTGCGCGCCCACGCCCTTCGGCGCCCCGTCGCCCTCCAGCAGTTCCTGAAGTACAGTAGCGCGCAAGCGCCCAACTGCGCATACGCGCCCTGCTCCTGATATAGCACCACCGCGCTCACCTGCGCACACGCGGCCAGTTCCTGATACGGTGCCTACACGTCCACCGGTGCCCCAGCGGCCACCTGCGGCCACGCGCCCTCCAGCGCCTCGGCGCCCCCCAGCTCCTGTTTCATCGCGCGCGGTCCAGGAGGTTCCTGAGTTGGCGCACAGGCGCCCACAGGTTCCCGCGGATTCGTCGCGCCCCTCGGGGGAAAAGCGCGACACGCGCCCACGTGCGGTTCTAGTGCTCACACGCACACCAACGCACCCGCGTGTTGCTTTGGACCCATCGCGCCCACCTAGGGAGATGCGCGATACGCGTCCGCGCGCAGTTCCTGCACCAGCGCTCACACGCACACCAACGCGACCATGCATCGCTACAGCTCAGCGCGTCGCCCAAGAGGCTCCCAAGTTAGCGCACGGGCGCTCACGGCCGCCTCTGGGCTCTCCCTCTAGACCGCACGAGCTTGCTACTGATACGATCTCGCATGGCGCTCCAGTATCGCGCCCTGTTCCTGCTACGCGCCCCGTTCCTGTATTTAAGACAACTAAGGTTGCCCAACGAACTCCAGAGCGCCTTCACGCGGCCTCCGCAGCAGCGCACTCCGGTGCGACCGTACCCTGATGCGCGCCATGCGCGCCCACAGGCGAGTGTGCCGGTCTTATCAGACCAGCTCCAACCCTCTCGCCCCCAGGTCGCTCGCGACCCTGCTCCAGCGCTAACGCGCCCTCAGCCAGTTCTTCCGGACACGCGGTCAGGCGCCTCCGTTATCTCGCGCCCTTCGGGGCCGCGCCAGGTCTCTGCGCGCCCGCGCGTTCGGCCTCCTCCTGCTCCAGCTCCTGATCGCAGCACGCCTACGCCATCGCCTACGCGCTCTTGCGGCCATGTTCCCGCTCCAGCTGGTGCGCGCCCGCGCTGTCGCCAGCGCGCCACCGCGCCACCGCTCCTGAACACCCACCTGCGCGCCATCACGCGCCCGCCCACGCCCACGCGGGTGCGAGCGCGAGTTTTGCAGTATCGCGCCCTCCATCCATGCGCGACCCTGATCAGGGCCCGATGCACGAGCCCCAGCGCAATCGCCGCCAGGCGGGCCCTTCCTCGTCGCGCTCCCCTCTCCGCAAGCGCAGACCAGTTAGGGATCCCTCGATCCCCTTCCCTCCAGAGGGAGTGTCCAACAGCGCGGCTGTCAGACAGCAGCCCTGGTTCGGCACCCTACTCGGAGCTCTTGTGCAGGCGATTAAGCCAGCTCTCTCTGATTCGGGTCGCGAACCAGCGGCAGCTTCCTCCCCCCTGAAGAGGAAGAGAGGAGTTTCTCCCGTGGATCCTCCTCCGAGGCCTATTCTGTCCCCGCGCAGATCCTTATGCAAGGCTCCTACTCCCCCTCCGACCTTCTCGCCCTCCCCTGTGGAGGAGGATTACCCCTCCTCAGGAGAGTCGGACGAGCAGGAATACTCCCCCATCGCATCAATGGTGGAGGTTCCTCCTCTCCCCAAGAGGTCTTCTCGTCCAGAGGTGGAGAAGGACCTGCCTCCTTCGCTTCTTGAGTCCTATATCCCGCCCAGGAGGGAGCCTAAGGACTCTTAAGACGATTCCCAAATCGTCAGCTAGGATCAGGCAGGAACCGTCTAGAGCCGTCGAGGATGTCCTCGTGTCCCCTCAGGAAGAGCCCCTGGTGACGGGAGACTTCGCTGCAAGTCTTTCAGGAGGAGAGCACCAGGAGTCAGAACATGCGTTCTTGCAAGTCCTAACCCTCATGAGGAACCTTAATGTGATCCCAGACCCTGAGGTCCTACCTCGTGAAGGGATGGACACGGTCCTGGACTGCGTCTACGGCACTCAGAAACCCTCTAGGGCCAGTGCAGCTTTGCTCTGGTCCCAAGGGATGAAGAGTGCCAGGGACAAGGTCGAGTGCCAGCTCGCTGAGCTTGCCTCCTCCAGCAGATCGAGTGCCGGTAATAAGCTCCTCCCTCCTCGGTACTTTGAGATCCTTGAGGAGTCTTCTCTGAGTCTTCCCTTGCATCACTCCGTGGAAGAACTCACAGGGGGAGTCCCTCTTGAGAGACTCTCCAACCGGCACGTGTCCTTCTCAGCCACTGAGATCCTGAGCCAGGAGAAGGTCATCAAGTGCGCCATGCAGGCGACTTCATAGCTCGACATCTGGCTGGGGTCTCTGGGCATCCTGGTGCGGTCCGAGGACCTCTCCAAAGAAAGCACCAGGAAAGCGCTGGAAACCTTTCTTCTCTCGGGCACACGGACCATTGAGTTTCTGTCCCACCAAGTCTCAAGCTTGTGGGCCAACACGATCCTCAAGCCTCCAGCAGCCCAGCAGCCCCGTCCTGCTAAGGACACAAAGACGACGACCACCGCAGCGAAGCCCAAGGTGTCTAAGCCCTTTCCTGCCAAGAGCAAGAGGGGCAAGAAGTCCTCCAGGGGAGGCAAAACCCTAGAGGTACCAGCCGAGGCCGGAAGCGCTAGGGTTGGCAATCCCCCTGCATGTCCACCAGTGGGGGGATGCCTTCAGAGTTGCGCGACAAGGTGGCAGCAACTCGGGGCGGATGCCTGGACGATCTCCGTGATCTCTCTAGGGTATCGCGTCCCGTTCACAGCCTCTCTACCTCCCCTGACAGCGAACCCAGTGTCGTTGAGCTCTTTTGCCATGGTATCGGCAAAAGGGCAGGCCCTCCGGGCCGAAATCCAGACCATGTTGGAGAAGGACGCTCTCCAGGAGGTTGTAGACGGGTCCCCAGGCTTCTACAGTCGACTCTTTCTTGTGAGAAAGGCGTCTGGAGGCTAGAGACCAATCATCGACCTCTCGACTTTATGTGCACACTGGACCTGAAGGACGCGTACTTCCAGATCCCAATCCATCCGTCTTCAAGGAAGTACCTGAGATTTTGCCTAGACAACAAGACAAACCAGTTCAAGGTGCTGTGTTTTGGTCTCTCCACAGCTCCTCAGGTGTTCACCAGAGTCTTCACCATCATCTCTTCATGGGCTCACAGGATCGGCATCCGTCTCCTTCGTTACCTGGACGACTGGCTGATCTTGGCAGACTCAGAGGCGACCCTTCTTCGCCACCGAGATAGGCTCCTCGAAGTTTGCCAAGATCTGGGGATCGTGGTAAATCTCGAGAAGTCCTCTCTGCAGCCCTCTCAGAAACTGGTATATCTAGGCATGATCATAGACACCAATCTCCACAAAGCCTTCCCATCAGACGAAAGGATAGCAAGGCTGAGGAAGGTTGCGAAACCTTTCCTCAATCGAGAGGAACTTCCAGCCCAATCATGGCTTCGTCTCCTTGGTCACCTCTCCTCCCTTACCCGTCTCGTTCCCAACAGCCGCCTCAGAATGAGATCCCTCCAGTGGCGACTCAAGTCTCGGTGGAGTCAAGGACTTGACTCCCCGGACATCCTGATCCCCATGGGATCTGCGGAACGAGCGGACCTCAGTTGGTGGGTGGCAGACGAGAACCTACGAAAGGGAGTGGATCTTCTCGTCCCTTCCCCGGATTTGATGCTGTTTTTGGACGCATCAAACAAAGGGTCGGGGGCCCACGTTCTGAACCACAGGACCTCAGGCCTGTGGTCAGAATCAGAAAAGTACCTTCACATAAACCTGCTAGAAATGAAGGCCATATTCCTGGCTCTTCAGAAGTTCCACCAAGTCCTGGCGGGCCACTCGGTGGTGGTGGTGAGCGACAAGACCACGGTCGTGGCTTATATCAACAAGCAGGGAGGTACCTTTTCGGAACAGCTATCCCATCTTGCAGTAAAGATCTTGAGATGGTCCGAAGTCCACTCGATTTCACTAGCGGCTCGCTTCATTCCAGGCAAGAGGAATGTGCTCGCCGACAGTCTGAGCAGAGCACCGCAGATAGTGAGTACCGAATGGTCTTTGGATCCTCAAGTAGCCAACAAAGTCCTGACTTTGTGGGGTTCCCCGACAGTGGATCTGTTCGCTACGGCGCTGAACACCAATCTCCCGCTGTACTGCTCCCCAGTCCCGGACCCCAAGGCTCTCTGGCAAGATGCCTTCCATCAACGTTGGGACAACGTCGATGTGTACGCCTTTCCCCCGTTCTGTCTGATGAGAAGGGTACTCAATAAGACCTGAACATCGGTCAATCCCTCGATGACCTTGATAGCTCCGCTATGGCATCATGCAGAGTGGTTCCCGGACCTTCTGTAGCTCCTCACGGAGATCCCGAGGGAGCTCCCTCCACGTCGCGAGCTACTCAAACAACCACACTCCAACATCTACCTCAAAGCCGTAGCTTCGCTTCGGCTTCACGCCTGGAGACTATGCAGCATCTCCTCACAGAGAGAGGATTTTTGCAACAAGTTGCGGAAAGGATGTCTGGCCACCTGCGCAGGTCATCCGCAGGAGTCTACCAGGCGAAGTGGCGAGTTTTCTGTGGTTGGTGCCATGGAAGGGGTATCTCTCCCCTCGATGCCACTTTACCAGCAATAGCGGAGTTCCTCGTTTATCTGCGGGAAGAAATGCGCCTTTCAGTCTCGGCAGTGAAAGGCTATCGCTCAGCCTTAAATCTTGCCTTCAGGCTCAAAGGAATGGACATTTCCTCCTCGCTGGAACTGTCTGTTCTCATACGGAGTTACGAGCTTACCTGCCCTCAGTCGGAAGTGAGACCTCTTCCTTGGAACGTGGTTCGAGTTTTCAGGTCTCTTAAGAGACCTCCCTACGAACCATTACGCCAGGCTTCTGATCGCCACCTTACCTGGAAGACGGTGTTCCTGCTAGCTTTGGCCTCGGCCAAGCGAGTCAGCGAACTTCATGGTCTCTCCTACGACGTCGCCCATTCAAGGGGATGGGGAGAGGTAACGTTCAGCTTTGTCCCTGAGTTTGTTGCTAAGACTCAGAACCCGGGAGTGCCGGACCCAAGGTTCGACTCTTTCCAGGTTTCGAGTCTCCGTTCTGTAACAGATGACCCAGACCATCTCCTACTGTGCCCAGTCAGGAGTCTGAGGTTGTATCTTAAAAAAACAGCTGCAGTCTGCCCCCAGGTGTAGCTTTGTTTGTGAGCACCGGGGAAACGAAGAGGAGGGTCACCAGGAATACCATCTCAGCTTGGATTCGCATGGTAATCCATCTGGCCTTGAATCCTGACCCTCCTTCGTCACGTCGCCCTAGGGCGCATGACGTCAGGGGCGTGGCTACGTCCCTGGCCTTCAAGAAGAACTATTCAGTGACGCAGGTCCTGCAAGCTGGGGTGTGGAAGCGTCAGACCACCTTCACGGCCTGCTACCTGCAAGACGTGACACACAGGAGGCTCGATATGTTCTCTATCGGCCCTGTGGTGGCTGCACAACAGCTGGTCTAACCTCAGGCTCCTTATTGGACAGGTAGCAGAAGGTTGAGGGCATTGTTACCCGGTTTTAGTCTGTGTGAATGAAAAGATCTGTCTGGCCCTTTTCTTTTCTTCATCCTCTCCTCCCTTGGAGAGAAACAGCATCCTGGGTCCTTTGCACAGCTGACCTTGAACCTCTGCAGGTAAGCCATGCTCCCTTGTGTTCCTAGTATTAAGTTGTAATACAGTGAACCCTCGCTACTTCGCGGTTCGACAATCGCGGATTCACCACTTCGCGGGGTTTTTCCATAACCCATATATATATACATATCGCGGATTTTCCGGAAAATTCGAAAATACCGCGAAATCTGAAGAAAAACCAAATACGATATTTTGTTACCTGTAATTCCATTAATAGTGTAATTAGTAGTATCTGCTCTTACTGATTGTTCATTGCATTACATATGATATATAATTCAGCACAGAAAGAAATAAAACACGAAAAGAGAATGTGATCATACGATAATGTACTGTATACAGTACGTAGTAAAATTAAATCGAACATGAAACGCAAATCAGATGCAGTCATACAATACGTATTAGAATGGTGTACAGTAAGGCTGCTGTTGACTACTACTGTACGTACAGTACTACAAATGTAATGGATGTGCTTCTTTTCCATGAATCTTTTGTATGTATACGTACGTAGTACAGTACTGCATCCAATAATATTCTTTGTTACAAAAATCACATTTCAAATAAGCATACGAGAGAGAGAGATAGAGAGAGAGAGAGAGAGACACACACATCCTACAACAAAAGTGTAAAATATTGTTATTATTGTTATTATTGTTGTTGTTGTTAATAAAATTATTATTGTTATTATTATTATCATTATTATTATTATTACAGTACTGTACTGTATTATTATCATTATTTATTATTATTACGGTATTATTAATCTACGTACGTTCGGTATGCGCGGGGCATCTTCTATGAGTTGGTAACCTACGCATCATAGTACTGTAAGACGGGTTGTGATTGGTTCAAGCGCTGATAGATGACGAATCAGAACTCAAGTTTTGTTATCTTGCCTGTGATTGGTGTTTTGCCATCATCTCCTACCCGCAGCATCTAGGTTCTCGCGGGGCTGGATCGTCCACTTTCTCTTACCGCGTATCGCTGAGTAGACGTTCTTAAGTTTGTTAATCTGTGCTGTGTGCGACTTTTTTAAGTTGAACTTTTTGTTAAATCCTACTGTAATGGAACTTTTTGTTAAATCCTACTGTAATGGCTCCCAAGCGTTCTGCTTCTCTTAAGGCTGGTAGTGAGCCTAAACGCCACCGAAGGATGATGACGATAGCTGAGAAGGTTACGCTTCTCGACATGTTAAAAGATGGTAGAAGTTACGCGGCCGCTGGCCGCCATTTTGGCATCAACGAATCTACTGTTCGCTATATCAAGAAGGACGAGGCGAACATTAGAAAGACGGCTGCAATCACCTTTAGCAGATCAGCGAAGCGAGTCGTTACAACGCGTAATAAAACGATCGTACGCATGGAAGGTGCTTTAGCTGTGTGGATTGCCGACTGCCGGAAGAAGAACATAGCGTTGGATACGAACACCATCCAAACAAAGGCTTTGAGCTTATATGAGAATTTTGCTGCAAAGGAACCTAAAGACGACGACGGCAACCATGCTGAAGATGATGATGATGCAGATGATCCTCAACCAGGGACATCCACTGATTCCCAGCCTCAGAAACGTTTTTCCGCCAGCAAAGGATGGTTCGCGAAGTTTCAGAAACGCTTCGCCCTGAAAAGCGTTTCCCTGCATGGGGAGTCTGCTTCCGCTGACACTGCCGCTGCTGAAACTTACGTGAACCAGACGTTCAAGAATATTATCGCCGAAGGTGGATACAAGCCGGAACAAGTCTTTAATATGGATGAGACCGGCTTGTTTTGGAAGAGAATGCCGTCGCGAACTTTCCTGTTCAAAGAGGAAGCCAAAGCCTCTGGCTTTAAAGCATTCAAGGATCGCGTTACCCTCGTGATGTGTGGCAATGCTGCTGGATTTTTGCTAAAGCCGGGGCTTATTTATAAGTCGAAAAATCCTCGCGCTTTGAAAAATAAAAATAAGAATCTCCTTCCCGTGTACTGGATGCATAATCAAAAAGCATGGATTACGAAGATGCTGACCTCCAACTGGTTCCATCAGTGTTTTATCCCGCAAGTCAGCAAATATCTCTTAGAGAAGGGCTTGCCATTCAAGATCCTTCTCCTTATGGATAACGCTGGTGGACACGCAACTGACCTGTCGCATGAGGGCATTCAGGTTGAGTTCCTGCCACCCAACACCACGTCATTAATTCAACCGATGGACCAGGGGGTTATCAGGGCGTTCAAGGCCCTCTACACGAAGAACACCTTGGCGGACCTCGTTGCGTGTGTGGATGCTGCCCAAGATGATGAGGATGAAGATTTTAACTTGAAGGCGTACTGGCGGCAGTACACCATAGCCACGTGCCTGCAGAATATTCAGAAGGCACTTCAAGAGATGAAACCTGCAACCGTGAATGCGAGCTGGAAGAAGTTGTGGCCCGATATTGTTTACGACGACAAGGGATTTACTCCGTCGGAAATCCAACACTCTGCAATACGCAAATCTGTGCAGTTGGCTGCCATAATTGGAGGTGACGGGTTTGGCGACATGACGACTGAAGACGTCGACGAGTTGTTGGACTGCCATTCCCAGCCCCTAACTGACGCAGACCTCGAAGACCTGACGAAATCGGCAAGCGAAGAAGAGAGTGAAACCCAGGAAGAGACCCAAGAAAATGTCGAAGAAACGGGCTTAACATTAGAACGGCTTGCCAAGGCCTGCAACCATGCGAAGGAGTTGAAAGAAATGTTGCAAGAGTGGGACGAGGATATGGTTCGCTCGATGCAATTCTGCAACAAGATCGATGAAGACATGACTCCCTACAAAATGCTCTTGGATCGAAAAAAGAAGCAGCGGCAACAACTTCCGATCACAATGTTCTTCCAGCCTCGCAAAAAAGAGCCAGCTCCTCCTGCTAGTACGCCTTCGGAAGAAATTGAAGAAGTTTCCCAGGAAGAAGTTGAAGAGGTGTCCCAGGAAAAGACACCTCCGTCTGAAGAGACGTAAAATACTACCTGGCTGCACAGTAGAACACATCATCAGCTTCATCATCATCATTTCTACTGTGCAGCAAATTCATCGCCATCATCATTCAAGTTTTTCTTCAACTTCTTTCGTGGTGAGTACAGTAACAATCTTTATTTTTTACTTTAATATTCTTACTGTACATTCTAAAACTGTATTTGTGCCTGTTTTATAGTTTAGTACCGTACGTACTGTATGCATTAAGTTAAAGGGAAGGTTTTAAAAGTCTACATGTTGTAACCTATCATATTTTTTTTGTTTAAAATTTACATTACGTACGTAAAACAATCTCTCTCTCTCTCTCTCTCTCTCTCTCTCTCTCTCTCTCTCTCTCTCTCTCTCTCTCTCTCTCTCTCTCTCTCTCTCTCTCTCTCTCTCTCTCTCTCTCTCTCTCGTAAATTGTTTTCCTGCTTTGCTACGTACAATACTGTATGTGCTGTACAGTACTGTATGATTTTATATAGATACGGTAAATTATATTTGTAAGGTAACATATTTTGTAAATGCTTTTACTGTAAATACTGTACTGTATCATTATTTATCACTATCATCATGCGCGTTAAATGCCTTGTTTGTTCTGAGCGTGGTTGTTTACTGAGCGTACAGTACTTTATGACGCCGTCGTTTCAGGCGGCGTCATAAAGAAAAACATTTCATTTGGAAGTCCTAAGAAAAATACGTAAACTAAAACATTGGTAATAAAAAAATCAACATACAGTACTGTATAATCAATATAATCGATGCAAAAACTAACCTATACATATATGTGTACACTAAATGAGTTTGTTTCTTCATTATGATCAGAGATGAACGTAAACAAAACATTGGTTGCCATTTTTTATCGTGCTTTTTAGGTGTTTAGGAAACGCATGATATAAAATCGCCTTTAATATTTGTGCCTGTTTTAGTTTAGGGTGCTGTAGTACATGCATTAAGTGTTCTGTACATTAAAGGGTGGTTTTTTAACAGTACTACGTACAAGGGAAGGTTTTAAAAGTCCGAATATACATGTTAAATAAATGGGTAAATATGATGTCACTACTTCGCGGATTTTCACCTATCGCGCCCGCGTCTGGAACCTATCTACCGCGATAAACGAGGGTTCACTGTACTGTCATGTCCCCATACCCTGACGAGGTGGTATTGGGAGAGTCCTAGCCTAGATTTCCATCTGGAGAACTCCAGGTCAACTTCCTAGGACGAGTCACTGCTCACCTTCACACTCAGCTTACGTAGGCCGCAGCAGTCTCACAACTGCCTGCGAGGTGCAGGGGCCCCTCGACCCTTGAGTTCTTATAATAAACTCGGGTTCGGGGCCCCCGGGCAAGCCAAAGCCAGTATGGCAGGGGACTTACCTCCCTTCCTAAGGGTTAAGTCACCCCATGTAAATAGCGTGGTTTGTATTTCAGTTACGGAACAAATGACAAATTCGTAGATAATTTGTATTTTTCCAACTATACAAACCTTAGCTATTTACAGTTATGTGCCCGCCAGCCCTGTCCCCCAAGATAAGTCCTACCTCTTAAGTAAAGTGAGGGGGGAGGGGTAGCTAGCTACCCCCCCCCCCCCCCCCCCCGCTAACTAGCGGTTGGGTAGGAAACCTTCGTTAAAACTTTATGGCTCGTCATTCAGCTACGCCGAAGTAATTACCCCATGTAAATAGCTAAGGTTTGTATAGTTAGGAAAAATACAAATTATCTACGAATTTGTCATATTACAGACCTCATAGAAGTAATTTCTGCTTCAACCATGTCCGATGATACTATCAAAAAAGATTATTTCCTTTGCTAGCTCTGAAACAAAATATATACAGTAGTACAGGGGCATGAAAAATAAACAATTCCTAGAACATGATAACAGTTCTTATTTAATAATACATGTACAGTAACATAATATTGTACATGACTCAAGAATAGGACTTTGGATGTATTTCACAACCAAATCATACAAAAGACACTGTGAAGAAGTAAGGCTAATCTCAAAAGCGTGACATCATTCACCTCCTCCTATTGTGAGGTAGTAGGTTGGCCAGGGCACCAGCCACCCATTGAGATACTACTGCCAGAGAGTTATGGGGTCCTTTGACTGGCCTGACAGTACTACATTGGACCCTTCTCTCTGGTTACGGTTCATTTTCCCTTTGCCTACACACACACACACACACACACACACACACACACACACACACACACACACACACAGAATAGTCTGGCCTATTCTTTACAAATTCTCCTCTGTCCTTATACACCTGACAACACTGAGATCACCAAACAATTCTTCTTCACCCAAGGGGTCAATTACTGCACTGTAATTGTTCAGTGGCCACTTTCCTCTTGGTGATGGTAGAAGAGACTTTAGCTATGGTAAGCATCTCTTCTAGGAGAAGGACACTCCAAAATCAAACCATTGTTCTCTATTCTTAGGTAGTGCTGTAGCCTCTGTACCATGGTCTTCCACTGTCTTGGGTTAGAGTTCTCTCGATTGAGGGTACACTCTGGCACACTATTCTATCTGGTTTCTCTTCCTCTTGTTTTGTTGAAGTTTTTATAGTTTGTACAGGAGATATTTATTTTAATGTTACTGTTCGTAAAATATTTTATTTTTCCTTGTTTCCTTTCCTCACTGGGCTATTTTCCCTGTTGGAGCTGCTGGCCTTATGTCATCCTACCTTTCCTACTAGGGTTGTAGCTTAGCAATTAATGATAAGGATAAGAATAAAAAGAAAATAACATATATCAATGTGGAATGGTATTGGATCTTCAAATATCTTATATTTTTATTCATTACTTACATCTACTGTAGTTTATTTACTATTTTCCTATTTCCTTTCCTCACTGGGCTGCTTTCCTTTTTTTATCCCTTGGGCTTGTAGCATTCTGCTTTTCCAATCAGGGTTGTAGCTTGGCTAGCAATAATAATGAATAATAGGAAGTGACTTCCTAAATTCTTGACTTTATAAGGAATGACTTATGGCAGTCTGGTTAAGGTGAAACCAATTCACTCCTGATTCTATCACTATATGGTTACATTAGCTCATCTTACCACAGAAAAATAGAGGGCTATCATAATGATGAGATTTTTTTTTATCTTTAAAGCAATCATTGAAACTTTAATTAGAAGTATTATGACATGATGGTTTGAATATTTGATGAGGTTAGATGAGGAATACTGATAGTGAGAAATGTAGTAAATATAGAAATAGCAAAAATATAGTAGATATGTGATACAATATTGTGTATATTGTAGTAAATGCAACACTATTTCACTTCAAAAGCTTCTAAATGTAATTCTAAAGATATCAAGCTATTTCTCCTTAGCCTTTTTTCTTAAACCATATTACCCTCATAATTATCACGAAATATAATGAACAAGAAAAATGCCTTGTTGTTTCAAGTTACCCATTCTGTGAATGCACTTTTATTTACATATTAGTAAGTCTTAAAGTAAATTTTATTATTGAAAGATAATTTTAGTTCTGTGTGCTTATATTTTATGTATAATTCATATTGTACGATAATTTCTAAAAATTATTTGTGCCTCATTTCTTCAACAGACTAGAGTACATCAGTGTGAGGTCTGTGGACATTCATTTTCTTATGCTAGAAACATGCATCGACATATGCGCCTTCATGCTCCTGCATCAAACCTTCTAACCTGCGTATCATTATCCAAACTTCAGTGCAATTTCCGAACTACTCGTGTAGATAAGTTACGGGATCACTTACTTAGGAAGCATAAAATGAAACATGACACCTCACTAACAAAACTATTTCCTAGAATTTTGAAGTCTAGTAATGGTAATTTTAGTGACCATAATAACTGTAAAGATCTCCCTACCATTGAATATCCCAGCAAAGATAGTTTACAGATACCTAGCCCACAGAATTATAATTCATGCATACCAGCTAAGTCTGGAAAATTGTCTGACATAAGAAATTGTTGCCAAAATTCCAGTGAGGTGTTAGGTTTCAGTGTGGAAAAAACAGATATATCAAGCCAGGCATCACTTGATATCAGTGATCTGAAAAAGTTTAACCAAGGTTCAAAGTTACCAGTTGTGAACAATACAAAAAGGGACAAAGAAATGTTCCAGTCATCCCATAATGTTGTGAAAAATTTGAGTAATAATGAGAGTGAAGAACCTTTTTCTGTTCTTATTACTTCTTCAGACATGGTTGAACTTTCAGAAATTCAAACACTTCAGGATCATTCAGAACAGTCTGAAAAAGAGCATGAAGTTTCAGAAATAACTGATAACTTTCATTCTGGCTTCTTATTAGAACATGATATGTTAATTGACAAAGGAGAGTCAACAGCTGTATCGGAGTCATGTATAAGTACTAAGGATGAAATTCATGTCCTGCAAACTAGTGTTCTACCAACACAAGCACAGAAGGTTTTGTCAGTTAATTCTTCAGTGTGTGGTGAGCAAATGAATGTTATTGAAAACCAAAGTGTCAGTTCATTGTCTTATTCTAATCATTGTTCATTGAGTGAGTCGCAGGGAGGCATCACCTTGGAAGTACCCAATTCTTCTCATGTAGAGTTGTCAACTGCTTCTTCAGTAGAAGCATCCACTTCAAATCCTATAGGGGATAATAACTTTCAGAATGATTCGATTAAAGAAGAACAATGTATGGAATCTTTGACAATTTTAGATTTTATGCTAGATAATGTTGCCAGTTGAACTGTGATTTCTGCTATGTACATCACAAATGCATACATATTTCATTAATCTCATGATTTTTAATTATCCTGCTTTAATTTACAGATGATGATAGTAGAGGTTAACTATGAAAATACATACAGTAGATATCTTTGAGGGTTATTGAAAATGCATGTAAATGAAATGTACACTCATGCATATTCAAGGCTCATTTTGATGCAAAGATGATAATCATATATACGTGGTAGACATTGTTTTACTTCAGATTTTCAATTGAAATTTTGTTTTTTTCTTTATATCATGGCTGTCTTCCCCATGAATATTACGGATTATCAGTGGACGATGTATCGTTCACTAGCAAACAAAATTAGCATTAGGGATGTTGTGGAGGATTTCTAGAGAGCCTGAACCTGTGGGTCTCCCTTATTCATACCAAGTCTGTGCTTTTCATGTTGATTCACTGGCCCTGGGGAAGAAATACGATATTCTTTTGTTATATCATTCGTTGGGGTTGGGTAACAGAGACGACCCACTAATGCAATGAATCTGCAACAAAATAGACATACCCACCCGGTAAGACCACCCGGTAAGACTACTCACTCTCCTGACCTAGTTACTAATGCAGTTGACTTAGTGCCCTAAGTTGCCACTGATTTTGCTAGGTCTTCTCTGTTGTGTACTGTACTTTATTTAAATGAAACATGACCTTGGAAGCACTATGGATAGTGTAATTAAAGGTATGAAGTTCAGTACCTACAACTGAAGAAAATAAAACATCAAAGAACACCCATCTGTTCTGCCGTAAGGGTCTTTATCCTTCTATGGTACTGCATTATTGTAGTCATTATTTCATGATGTTGATAAGGTGAAAGGCCATGTGATGTACATCCTATGGAGTGCACTGTACCTAAAGTAGACTTGATATCACAGCTTTAAACCAAAAAAACTTGTGTACAGTATTTTTCTGCAGGCAAAATGTGCACTCTCTTCATACATTACTACTGTACAGGGGTACTATTGCAAAAATCAAGTAGTATTTTTCTACATGTACAGTGTACGTATGGGCAACTTACCGATCGTGCTGGGAAAAGATCCAGTTATCCTACGAAGAGGCACAAATGGTGATGGGATAAAGACGAAAAGTCATGCAGTCACTGATGATATGGGGGGAAGGGATGTAACTGTGTGGCCTAAAACGTCTAGTGGACTCATCATCAATGCTGCATAACAAAAAAAGAATGGGTTTCGGCGAAGGAAAAACCTATTTTTGGGGAGGTGCTGTGTGGTTCCCATGGATTTTCCTGTAAAAGCTAGAACAGGAATTCCAGTATGACCTGATATACACTACCAAAGAAATATTTTCTTTCCTGCCTAAGGGCCAATGTATCAGCATACAAGGCACAGATGTGTGTATAAGGGAGACATATGTTCAGGCTCTATTGAACCTGTCATAGCACCTCTAATGCTAAATTAATTTGCTTTGTAATGACATGTCACCCATTAAGGATCATTAATAATACTGAAGACAATGCTTACCCTTCCATTTGTTTCTCGCCCAGCAACCATCTTTTTAATCTAGGAGTATCTCCGAGATGTATTCCACTTCACTAATCTAGGGAGGTGAGAGGGGTTTGGAGACCACACATCACCTCCCAAAAAATAGGTTTCTCATTCAACAAAACCCCCTTACTTGGAGTTAGTCTGCTGTGTGGTCCCCAAGAATTATTACCAGGGCATAAAAAAGTTAGACTTCTGTACCAGAAGTGTTAAGTTACCCAGAACCAAATGAATAGCCAATGTCTAATCAGTAAACTCACTCACCTCATAAGAGAAAATCCCCGGAGAAGGAGCTAGCTAACCATCATGTTGACTGTGTTAAGGGACCCGACAGAGGATCACTTATTCTAACCGTTTCCACTGTAGGGGCCTCGATCTTGTCAAGGATCACACTCATATGGTTTACCGCTTGGATTTGTTTCAGGTTGTGCCTTATAAACTTGCAATGCTCTGAATGTCTAGTGTACATTTACCATTACCATTATGCAGTTGAGTTGCATAATCGAGTACTGAAACATTATTTTGAAAAAATATGCTCAAAAAGAAGTGATTAACTCTGCTCTCTGCTCTCCTTTCAATAAGAGGGAGGGGTAGGCAATATAGCTTTCAGCCAAACCCATCTACGTGATAGCTACCGCTGTCACACTACCTTACCAGTAAAATTTTCTTAGTACTGTACAAGTTTCCTTAAAGCTGATATAGTACAGGCATGGGCTGTATCAGATGAATAATCACTACAGTAGTTGATCCAGGGAGACTACCTTCCATATGAAGTGTGAGTGTCCCCAGTATAAGATAATCGTTTGCATTATTTAGGAACTAATGACTTGAATTTTTTTTATAAAGTAATTTGTATTTTTCTTAGATACACAAGCCAGAGTTATTTGTACTTAAATCTCAACTCCGTACCACTGCGTAATTTCTTGTAACATACTAAAAAGATGCTGGGTAACATCGATTATGTAGGATGGACCCTCCACCTTACTTGGTCAACCACCATTAACTATCTTGTTACCAAGTTTTTCTTGACTATATTCCAGTTTACACCAGGATTACTTTGGAATAAAATAATTTTATACGTACCTAGAAAAAATGCACATTTAATATAATTTTAGTATTTTAGGTGATATATGATTATTTAATTTTACTTAGTGGTCTAACCAGTAGTAGTTTGAACTAGGATTTTAGTTCAAACCATTACAAATTCCCATTTTATTAATCATCACTGAACTGAAAACTAAACAAGATAGTCAAGTCTGGATGGCTGATCTCTCAAAGGGTAACTTGAACGGAACTGTCAATGTCCAGAAATAGATAACCAAGACAACAAATGAAGGACAATCTCCATTGTGGGAGAAAATTAGTATTGTAAAAATTATGGTATCATAAGGGATATTGTGCAAAAGCTATGCCTGTAACATGGGGAAAAAGAAAATGTTTGTGTGATCAAGGAGGAACATAATGTCACCCCCAAAGTAGAGTTTTCAACTTTAACCCTTTTACCCCAAAGGATGTACTGGTACGTTTCACAAAAGCCATCCCTTTACCCCCATGGACGTACCGGTACGTCCTTGCAAAAAAATGCTATAAAAATTTTTTTTTTCATATTTTTGATAATTTTTCGAGAAAATTCAGGCATTTTCCAAGAGAATGAGACTAAGCTGACCTCTCTATGACAAAAATTAAGGCTGTTAGAGCAATTTAAAAAAAATATACTGCAAAATGTGCTGAGAAAAAAATAACCCCTTGGGGGTTAAGGGTTGGAAATTTCAAAATAGCCTGGGGGTAAAAGGGTTAACTATGAATCAAACTACTGACAAACTTCAGAAATGCAGAATAAGAACATGGAATCCACAATGGGCAAATACAAGTGAATGAGCATGCAGCCACCATACAGAGAACTGGGTAGCATACCATTCTGCACCATAGGGAACTAGATTCCTTATTTGAGTACCCTCGTGTAAAGTGGAGTTGATCGTTCAAATAAGCAGGACTTGATGACTGAAATTGGTCATGGAGTTCAGTAAAGCAATTTAGTTGAAGCACAAGCCCTAACAGATTATAGGTAGTGATTCAATTTGCACAAGGACTAGCTACATCGTAATGCAGTGCTGGGTGGATGTGGTATTGGTTACCACCACCCATTGGGAAATACTATCGCATTGGATGGCAAACCCCTACAATAGGAATTAGCTCATGGCAGCATGAACTTAAATAACTAGTCTAGAGGAAACAAAAGACATTGACTAAGGATGAATCCTAAAAAATAAATATAGGAGCAAAGTTCACCATCATATGACCTGTGGACTCACCTGACAGGACCATAAAGTAACAGTCATTGGATGAGATCTGTCATTATCTCCAAAAGGAGAAATATGGGCAATAAAAGCCTCGAGGATCTTTTTAAACGAGGCCTCCTACTATTTACTTTGGAAGAAGAGAAAGTAGGGGTAGGATGAACTGGAAGAGGAAGAAGGAAAGAGAGCGAGCTCTTTCATACATCGCTTCCTTGCTACCACAGGTGGGTAAGAATCTGCTGGTATGGATTAAATGTTTTCCTTGTGAAGAGTTCTAGTTAACAATCAATAGACCACTTCCTTCACTGCAAATGGTACTATACAGGTATATTGTTTTGTTCATAGGAATTTATTTGAGATAAATCTTATACTGAACTAAATTTATTTGACCTGGCAAGTCATAAAACCCATTTAGATCTGATATCACTCTCAATTTATTAATACTCCCATGTAGTAAATTATTGTATATCACCATAAATGGGTTGCCTTGATCTACTCTACCTGGCATATCTTTACTTAACTTTTCTTGAAGAGTTGCTTTTTTGGTTGTAAACAGCAGGGGAACCCTACCCTCTACATGACCTTCACAGTCATTTTATAATGTTCATTCCAAGGCATTCAGCATTTCACACTGCATATTGCTCCTTTATTGTCAAATCCGCACTATCAAAGCAATTAAAGAACAAGAAAGTCTTCAGTTTCCTCTGGAAAGACTTAATATCTTCAGTCTTTCGGATGTCTAATTGGAGATTATTGTATAGTCTCGGGGTTACATATCTAAAGGCTCTAGAGCCTACAGTACACACACATCAAGGTTCCAATAATTTGAAACCATCCGTAACTATTCTCATTTCAGCAGGATTTGTTGGCTGTACAATATGTAGTAATTCTCTTTGATATTTTGGCCGTCCAGTTCTGATAACTTGATGGCTTATTCTATATATTTTAAACTCAATTCTTGCTTTAATAGGCAGCCAGTATAAATCAATTACTGTAGCGTAGATGTGATCCTCTCTTGGGGTAGGACACTTTTTATCAGTCTTACTCCTCGGTTTATTATGTTTTATAATTTTTTCAGTTGCACTTTTGGTAAATTGTAGTAGGTGGAGTTACAGTAGTCAATTCTGGTAATAACACTGTTTATCACAAGTTTCTTTACAGATTGTTCATCTAAGTACTTCTTTATGAAAGCAATGTATTTAAGATGATAACCAGCAGTTTTTACTACATTATTTATATAGGCACTGAAAGACAAATTGCAGTCAAGAGATACACCTAGATCACAAACTTTACCAGATATTTGTGCAGAGTTGTTAATTATGCTTATATGAATATCATCTAAGTTTCTTAGGCTGTTTTTCTTTCCAACTACCATAAGCTCAGTTTTATTTTCATTTAATTTTAGTTGTAGGATTGTCATCCATTCCATAACACTGGTAAGAATTTGGTTTAGAGTTTCAGCAAATAGTTTGCACTTCACTCCATGCCTTTGTAGTGTTTTCGACAGACCAATAGTATAGATATAGAATAAATTTGGGCCCAGTACACTCTCCTGTGTACCCCTCTGTTTAATGGTTCATATGATGAATAAAACTTTCCAATTTCCAATTTTAGGGATTCAAAAGCTTGATCTTCAATACCGATGGACCATAGATCATTTAGTAGCTGTTCATGCACAACTGTATCAAAAGCAGCACTAATCTCAACCAATATTAAAATACCACATTTGTTTTCATCCATCATTTCCAAGATATCACTTACAGTAGAACAGATATCCATCTCCGTGGAGTGTAATTTTCTGTAAGCAGACTGGTTGTTTTGCAAATCTTCTATCTCTTCTAAATGACTAATTATATGTTCAAGAATTACGTATTCTAGCACTTTTGAAATAAACGATAGATTCAAAATAGGTCTATAATAGCTTAATTCCTGATAATCTAGAGCACTTTTCAGAAGTCTGCAAGATGTTTTCTTGATTGGTTACATTATCTTAGTCTGATCTGCAAGCAATCATTTATTGCTATTGAAATCCCTGGATACATAAGATTTCAACTTATTGGCTTAGAAATTCTTAAACTTATTACACTTTCTTAATTTATATTCCAATAGAATGACCTTTTCTTTATTTTTTAGACCATTGCCATTGCATTAAAAGTTTTACTTTAGTAGAAATCAAAACTGAAACTTTCTGTATACATTCAAGTTTTTATCTTAGGCTCTCCTATAATGAATTTGCTTCTTCTTACTAGATGCCCATTTTAAATTGTCAATAGCTAATTCCCATGTTGATTAGATATGATCCTTAAGATTTAGAACATACTGATACATAGTCTTTACCCCTGGATCACTTACTTCTGTAGTCCAAAGTTCTTTTAAGTTAGTCCTAGGTCCACGTCAAGAATACCCATAAATAGGTGCATCTCTATATGTAAAGAGTAGGGTGGTTAACAAAGGAAGCAAGTGATGCCAAGAGCTTGTGATGCTCATCACTATCGAAAGATGGATGATCTTGTGTGTTGACTAAAAATGGAGGCGTGTCAATATCATTGTCTTCCCCACTATAATCGAGTAGCACAGTCTTCCACAGGTTCTCCCCAGAATTAACAGCAAGTTTCCTTTTGTGCTAAAACATTCAACTTGAATGGCAACCACTAAATTATACTTTTCCTTGAGTGGAACGTACTTTTCACAACGATTATCTAAATCACAAATTTCCCCCCGACATGATACACAAAGGGAATACGGATTAAGATCTCCCAGAAATAACTCCTTTGTATATACCCGGTAATAAATGCTAACTAAACCTGGGGAAGACATCTTAAAATGCAGTATGCATACAATCTGAGAGCAAGCGATTGGGACTGGTCGATGTGGATAACTTAAGACTAGGCTACCTGATGTGGCAGCCTTAGTTTTATACCATATACTTACGGCTAAAGGGCTTTGTTTCTTTGTTAAGCCATGTATTTATTCAAAAAGATTTTAAAGATTTTATGAATAAGAGTTGATTAAAATGGGGTGTGATTGTACTGTATGGGTATGATTGACTAATTTGCATTATAAAGCGCTGAATGGCCTTTGATGCCCAGTGTTTGACTTAAGGTCTAAATTTTATATTCAATTCAATTCAGTTCTTTCTTGAGATGATGCAATATGAATATCCGGTGAGTGCTGTATAGAAATAAAAAAAGTTTTAAGATTCTGTTTTTCCTAGTCTTGAGGTCTTTCGGAGCATAACCAAGCCATCAGAGCTAAGATGATAAAGGATAGTGGCCAGATATTTCAGTGAAATTAAAATACTTACCTTGCAAACCCATACCAGTCAATATTACCTTCAGCACAGTTATTCTACAAAATATTTCCCTATAATGCTTCAGCAACACCTTCAGTTTAAAGATTTAAAGGCCGCTCATGAATGGCAGAGGCAAGGGACAATTACATTGCCCTATCGAGTAGGACAATTCCCCAGAGACTGACCATATATACATATGATCAGCACCCAAGCCACCTCTCCACCCAAGCTAGGAGCAAGGAGGGCCAGGCAATGGATGCTGGTGACTTGGCAGGTAGACCTATAGGCTCCCCCAAACCCCCCCCCCCTTCCTTAGCTCACAAAGATGGTGAGGTTGCAGCGACCAAAGAAACTAACGAGTCTGAGCAGGACTCGAACCCCAGTCTGGCGTTCACCAGTCAGGGATGTTACCACATCGGCCACAACAATGAGTTTTGTAGTCAATAAAGTCAGTACAGTACAGTATATACTTTTTTCACTTTGTGATCATAGGTTACAAAGGTCCTACCAAGTCTGTGGCTTCTCTTTCAAAAGGTGATGCTTTTGAAGCCATTTTGTCTAAAGGAGGTCTTAATATTCTCTCTTTTCTCTACCGTTTGTTGACGTATTTTTTTTATCAGCAATAAAATCTTTATATTGCCTTTTACACCTACAGTGCTGTAGTCAGAAGAACTCTATAGCACCTTAATTTCAGTTCTCTTGGCATCCAAATGTCTTGAAATAATTAATTCATGTGCAAGTTTTAAATTCCCACTAAATTTAGAAGTATTAATTTAAAAGCTCAAGATAGAGACTACTGGTGAAATCTAACCAAGGCCCTTTGCATCAATAGGGATGGAAGGAGAGGATGATGTTGAAATTTATCTGGTATTACTAGTTGAGTATGTTCCTTTTGACTAGATACTTTTCTAAAGGTTAATCTCTTCCTACGGAAGAATTTATAATAATCTATAACTTTATAGCCTTGTTATTTACTTTTGATTTTCTTAAAAAGTGGGATCCCTTCCTTGCTGATATATTATTTTTTCGTAATGTAGTTCAGTAATAGATTTTGCAACTTTGCAGTCTAGTTTGTACAGAATTGAGTGCCATACTTCCCAGTTGCGGTTGGGATCCCTGGGTTCTCCAGCTCCAGGTACGTTCCCAAGGATAAGTTTTTAAGGAGGATTTTCCAGGCACCAACCTTGTCATTCTTTTATGGATATGGTGTAACGTCTAGACAAAAGCTAAGGTTGTCTCAATTATGGAATCATCACCAAAGAAACTGTCCGGTCCAATTAACCAGGTACTCATCCTTAATAAAACTTCTTTTTACTGCTATCTTACTACACCTTTAATCTCTTGAAATTATTATCACTTTATCCACCAATAATCTCTTAGTAAATGGTTTCTTACTGCTAATATGTCAAACTTTTTTAGAACATCATGATGCATTCCACAAACTTTGGTTTGGTTAACTTAATAGTTTGCTGTACAATACATCCCTACTGACCCAGTCCTCTTTCCACTTCTCTACCTTTATTCTGACCAACTCTTTGAATCATTACAGAATATATGGTGGGCCTATTTCTGTTTCTAAAGCAGTCTACTGATTGTTGTTGTTATTACTAGTTAAACTACAACCGTAGTTGGAAAAGCAGGATGCTATAAACCCAAGGGCTCCAACAGGGAAAATCGTAAGTTTGGAAAAGGCATTGTCTGTTCTCTTAATGTCTTTTGCTATATTACTGCTTAGAATTTTCCATTCTTTGGTCTTCACTTCAAGGCTTAAATTTAGGATGGAAAGATTGTTCCTTGAAAAGTTGTTCCTGGCTTCTGCTGATGAGATCATGGTTTTAAGATTATTTGGCAATCTCTTAAAAGAAAGTGTGTCTAGTCTCAAATTGAAAGATTTAATACCAGATGTCTTGAAAGACACCCTTTTTTGACAGATTTTTATCCCATTTTTTCTTTGTCATGCAATTCCCTATTTATCATAGTTTTTTTTGTAGATTTCTAAAAACCATTTAAGAGTGATTGAAAATGAGATGCAGGGGTTATTGTTGTTTTCATCTCAAAAAGTCAGTTAGTGTGGATCTACAAGATTGAGTGTAGCTCGCTCTTTCTTTAGTGATGAGAAAGGGTTCATAGACTAATCCTGTTTTAGTCTCATAGACCGATAATGGAAGAGAGAAATTTGGTGGGACAATGTAGAGTGCGCATTATGCCAAGCCTATGATCTTGAGCAAAGTCATTAAGGCAATTGCACCCAGTTTAAGAAAGCCATGGAAGCAGTAAGGGCACATGGTTGTCATAGTAATAACCTGTGATGCCACGTCACTATTTTGGGTAAGAGACTCTACAAGCAAATACGAGAATTAGCTAAGAAGGAAGAATCCCACCATAATCTGCAAAATTGTATAGGTTAGCACAAAAATTGCTAAATATTCCTGTTCCATACTGCCATGCATGTCTGCTGGGATTTATATCGATGGAAATCAGTCTCCAAGAGGGAAGTAGCAAGTAAACGGGAATACGGACAAGAAATATGGCATCAGGCAATGCAAGGGCTCTCCTTTCAACACTGAGACAATATTCCTGTTGAATACAGGAATATGTCTGTATTCTGTGTAATACAATTATGTACAGTAATTTTCTATGGTAATGGTCAAATTTCAAATGCATGTTTTATTTCATGTCTTTTGCAATAATGTCTGGCATTTTATATGCAAAGGTATATAGGTTGGTCATATTTATGAATTTTCTTGAATGGTAGTTCATTGTTAATTTGTGTTTAGTGATTAATTTGTCTTCCAGAATTCATTCATATCATTAAAATATTAAATTTTAAAAATAATTTGTATTTTCCCTAGCTATACAAACTTAAGTCTTTTAAAGCCTGAGAATGACTTCAACATGAGCGAGAAGGGCTATTGAATTGTTAACATGGTAGTTGGTTAACAACAGATGGTGCGAGGGGGAAGCCCCTCTCCTCTGCCCAACTGAGTTGAGCCAATTTTTACCTTTGGCTTAAGGACTGAGAAGGGTGGTGGAGCTGAGAAATAAAATTTAATAAGTCAGCTTTATATAGCTATGAAAAATACAAATTACTTTTAGAATTTTATATTCTTCCCTATGTAACTACCAAACTTTCCTCCTTTAAAGTATGGGACTCACTCTTTGGTGGAAGTCAGTCCCATAAAACAAAACTGAAGGTTATTTTTCTTCCCTGGACATCCCTCTCCTTCCTGTTTTCAAACAGGTGTGAGGAAGGTTACTCCAGTAGCCTCCTAACAGCTCAACATAGAGATGTAGTGCTTGCTAAGGCCTCGGTCATTACTGGCTTGAAAGGAAACCAGTACTAGGTTACAGAAAACCTATCTCCCTAAAATGAAAATGACATTGGAAGTGCCAAACCATGCATAACCAGAGAAATGTCTGACAAAGTACTGAGCAACCACCTTAGGGCACAAGAAAAGCAGTCCATGGGCCTGTGGGAAACTCCATCAGGGTACTCTACAGAGGCAAGGTTGTTTGAAACCTTCAGACACAACCTTCAGCTCCAAGTACATTGACATATAAACTTGAAGGATACTAACAGAGCTAAGCTTGTGAGTTCTTTCTCAATCTGTGATAGGTCAGCACCAAACAAATCAGCAAATGCACCAAGAAGTTTCACAAAGATAATAAAAAGTGTCTGGACACTTCCATTTCATTCCTGCTGGGGCTCATAAGAAGGCTGCAACACTCATGTGTGAGATGTTGAATCCTCTTCAAGTAGTACAGCAGAACCCTCACAGGAAACCAGGTATCTTCATGTTAATTTCACATTGCAGGGATAGATAGGATGGAGAGGGTCTGAACTGGCGTTCGTAAAAAATGTAGGATGGCAAAGGAGGTAGAACCCCCATCCCTCCACAGTTGACAAGATCCAAAAGACTAGAAACTCTTTTACTGTACTCTCTTGCCAATGCAGAGCAGAGATAATTTTGAGGAAGAAAACTTTGATTGGTTGGTAGGAGTTGCATGCTCTAGTTCCCTTGAGGACAAGGCCCATACCTCCATGACCCAAGTCCCAGGTAGGCATGAATGTTTGAAGGTCCCTTCAGTCACGGAAAAGTTCCCTGAGGAGGAGGGATCCAAACCCCACTGAGGAGCTTTTTTGGCACAGGTAGTGAGGAAGCTCATGATATGCTCATGCTGCTGTGGCTAGAGAAACACATCCTCTATGGCCCTCTATATAGAATGCCCTACTTCCATTTTAGACTGCTGCAGATGACTGCATAGATACTCAGACATCTTTTTCAAAGATAACCGAGAGGAAGTCTCCATCTATGAGGTAGTGAAACTTCACAGATACAGGGAAGCTGTGAAGGCTCAGTTGAAGTGCTGAAGTAAAAGAACTGGCCCATAAGTTTCTTGCAGAAGGAGATGCCACTCAACTTGAGACCATCCCAGTGTGTCCATCAAAGGGATCTGGTTTGTTGGTAAACACTCGATCATACTGAGTTGGTATGGATGCTTGGTTCCAGGAACACCATTGCCATCTACCAGTATGTAAGAATCATCTGTCATACTGGGCTTACACTCTGGTTGATCCCGAAGGCTGTCCCATACCCTGTTATTCCTGATGTAGACATTAATCTCTAGCACCATTGTTCATTTAGTTCTTTATGCATTTTGCATAAAATTTTTCATAATTCGGACCATCCTTTGCATTCAGATCATCCCAGACAGTACCATCCTGTTTGTAATACTAGGCATACAGTTAATTCTAAAAATCATGCCTTCTCCATTTCAAGGCTTAATGCTGCACAGTATTCTAGAAATTTTATTCCAGCTATGGTCAGATTGTGGAATGATCTTCCTAATTAGGCAGTTGAGTCAGTGGAACTTCTAAAGTTCAAAGTTGCAGCAAATGTATTTTGTTAAACAGGCTGACATAAGTCTCCTTTTATAGTTTTTTTTATATGAAAGATCTATTTTGAGTATGATACTGTTTTTAAATTATTTTATTTTAATTGTTCATTAGTTCTCTTGTAGTTTATTTTTTCTTTTTTTCCTCTCCTGAATGGGGTATTTTCTCAATTGGAGCCCTTGGGCTTATAGCATCCTGCTTTTCCATCTAGGGTTGTAGCTTAGCTAGTAATAATAATAATCAGTATTGCTCCCCCTTCCTCTTCTTCTGGGAAACACCTTCCTTTTCTTCCTTCTAAACCCCACCCTGAACTGAACCATGGAGGGGCAAGAATGGATGATATAGAGTTCAACACCTAGAGTAAGAAACTGCTAGTGGTCTTTTGTGGGATTTATATGTGGTTTCTAAAACCTGATGCAGATGACATGGCCACCATCAATAGGCTGGTTCCTTTGAGGGACACATGGTAGATGAAGGAGTCCCATCACACGGGCTTCCCTTCCACTGCTTCCTCAACATCACCCTCTGGAAAGGGAAATGAGAAGTGCAACACCTATCCAATCTGCAGTGTAACTGTCATATCTCATGCTAAAAATCAAACATGCTGGTTATCTGGTGAGAAAAGAAGGAAATTCATTCTTCTTGATAACACAAACCTGCAGAACTTTGCACTGTACTATTGAGTTGAACCCTATTGAATGTTGGTGGAACTTACTGACTAGAGTCTAGACAGAGGTCTTGGTAATATGCAGTGTGCAGTGTCCTCTTGTCACATTGAAGCTTGTTGCTGACCCAGCAGGGGAGGCAAGACTTTTCTTGATCTCCTCAGTAGAAAGTTCTGACCACTGGCGTCCACAGTTAGATTTGCGTACCTTTTTGAGTGCCGAAACTCTTCACAACAGCCATAACCTTCAAGGAATGTGGTTACCTAGTACCTCTCAAACACAGTGGACTGAAGCAGACTGAGGCTAGATCCTAAGTCAAGAGATCTTTAAGCCTTTTCATCCTTTACAAGGGAGGAATGCCTGTCAATGCTGTCGGTCAATTGTTCCCTCTTTGTAGAATATGAAAGCTCACATCTGAAAACAGATCTGGGAACATATACTTGGGAGGCATATGATGGATCAGGCCAAATGGTCTCAATCTGTGTTCTGAAAGTAATCTCTGGTCCACTGTGATAGTGGGTGGGTGTCTAGCCCAGTTTTTTGCTCGAAAGTACTTGTAGAGGAGACCAGTCTCACATAGGCCCAGTACTAACCTTCATCCCTCCACAAAAATCACAAAGCGATAATGAAAAAATCTGTTCTTAATTCAGAGACAACTATCAACCCAGTCTTACATTGAATACACTCCAAAACCTATTGTATTGTATAATGTCCATCAATAGTCCAAGGTTAAAGTATTATCCTCAAATGCCCACCAAAAATAGCTGCTAATCTGATAGACAGCTTATATTAAGACACTGAACAGTTATTTGGCCATTCCACACCTGACACCATTGCTCTGTTAATAACCAAGGTATGGGCCAATTAAATACATTGAAAATTTTCAGGCAAAATTTGATAAACAAGCAAGGCTTATTATACTATTAACTCAAGAAATTACATAACATAACATTAGAATAGAATATTCAGAAATGGAATTCCATTTGAGATGGAAATATATCTAAAGGACTCATCTACTCAGACTTTTTCCACAGATATGCAGGAGCAGTAGCTACTGTTAGCAAACAAAACATCAGTGTTTATATAGGAAGTGGAACAAGATTCAAGGGCTGACGAGCATTTATGACACTAATAGGTTTCGCTTTCCATTATTAAAAAAATCGTCTCTTGAATATTTAAAATTCCTCACACTTAATCCTGAAACCTTGGAAAAGAAATATTGCATTCATCAGTAAGTGTCCAGTTATCCCAATTCTCCCATAATTTACTTTTGAGAAACACATTAGGTCTGTATCTAATTCAATTGCCAAAAAAATTGGCTCATTTAGAAAGTCTTTAAAGATTTTCAGTGATCTATCTATTCTGAAGAAGTGTTTTAATTCTTTCATTCTACCTTGTTTTGAGTATTGTTCTCCTGTCTGGTGTTCAGCTGCTGATTCTCATCTTGATTTGTTGGACAGACACTTCGGTATATTAAATTTCTTATTCCTGATCTAGATATTGATCTTTGGCACCGTCGTTCAATTAGTTCATTATACATGTTGCATAAGATTTTTCATAATTCTGACCATCCTTAACATTCAAATCTCCCTGGACAATTCCATCCTGTTCGTAATACTAGGCAGGCAGTTAATTTTAAGCCAGGCCTTCTCCATCTTAATGCTCAATACTACACAGTATTCCAGAAGTTTTATTCCAGCTGTAACCAAGTTGTGGAATGATCTTCCTAATCGGGTAGTTGAATCAGTAGAACTTCGAAAGTTCAAAGTTGCAGCACATGTTTTTATGTTGAACAGGCTGACATAAGTCTTTTTTATAGTTTATATATGACATATCTGTTTTGACGTTGTTACGGTTTTTTGAATTATTTATTGTTAATTTGTTCTCATCATTTATTTATTTTCTTATTTCCATTCCTCACTGGGCTATTTTTCCCTGTGGAGCCCTTGGGCTTATAGCGTCTTGCATTTCCAACTAAGGTTGTAGCTTGGCTAGTAACAACAACAACAACAACAACAATAATAATAATAATAATAATAATAATAATAATATTGAGCTGTTTCATAATTTTATTTTCTAAAAAAAATCACTAGGAAAACATTTGAAAAATTATAACCTAACGCAATATAATTATAAGAAACAAATAATCTCACCTTGCACGATTGAATCTGCCACTAATCACTGTATTATATATCAAAATATATCTAACCTACCACTTGTGTTAAATATATTTCTCTGTGGGAAACCAATACCAAAGAATTTTCTCTTTACCATCAAGAAAAATGAGGTTAAATATATTTCTCTGTGGGAAACCAATACCAAAGAATTTTCTCTTTACCGCCAAGAAAAATGGATTTTTTGTGGAAACATAACGAACATTCTGAGTAAATCCTAGAGCCTTATTCCAAAAAAGAGGATTGAAATAAAAATGGGAAAAACTTGATGGCTGGAGGAAGAGTGTATTCATAATAATTGTTCCTCCTCCTGCTTGAGTTTCTCTCATTTAATGCTTTGTTACAATGGTGAAAGCCTTTAATATAAGAGCTGAAGCAGCTAAAGAGTTTACGACTAAGAAGGGACTCAGGAAAAGGTGTTATTACTAGAAGCAAAATGTCTTGGAAGAAGGATCCCTAGCTTGCCTTAAGGTTGACCTGAGGAAACTTCAGCAACCACAGAAGAAACTATATAAGAGAAATATATGACCGTTGCATTATTATGGTTTACTTGCTCAGACTGGAATGAACTTCCTAGACAGAAGAGATCATGTACACTCCACTATCCTCTTTCTGGTGTGGAGATTCCCCTACTCTCCAAACAATTTCCTGTCAATGAAGAACAAGAGATTAACCAAGCACTAGCACTGTTGTGACTGGAGAAGGTAGACACGAAGGAAGTGGAAGGTGAAACATATAGTACTTCTTCAATCCATCCTTCAAGGACCATTTCTATCTCCTGATGCCCCCTCATCTTCAGAGAACCAAAGACCAAGAATGAATGCAAGAATTAGAAGGATATGCACTGTAATCCAAGTGCTCATGTCAAGAGGCTCACGTAAACAATCCACGTGTTTAGAATTTTAAAAGAACATAAAAGACTTCCTCATAGTAATGGCCAATGTTTCTCTAGAATGCAATCCAAAACTCTTGTAGTAAAGAATGTTTAGTATATTTTTAAACTATTAAAAAGTGTTAATTAAAATACAGAAAAATTCAAGATAATAGAAATAACTTTTACAAATAAAAAGGTCACTGATGCAAGAGAAACCATAACATTAACTATGTTTTTACAGTATCCCTGCCATATCTAACATTCATCATCCAATGAAGAAGTTAAGTGCTATGGTAATAAATGTCAGAACCAAGTAAAGATTCATGACCCATTATAGATGACTTGACTCAATGGAAATAAAAAAAGTGAAGGATGATAGTCAAGTGAATGGGCAGTTAACCCCCTTCTTATTTACTTGCTGCTAATTATTTACCATGTTACCAAGCTTCAATGGCCAAACCAGTATGCAACGAAGTTATATTTTCTGTATACAAAAGGAAGGTTTCCATTTTTGTAAAAAAACAAACATTTGGTGGATTTAATATTCCTAATGAGTTGAGAATAATTTTTTTCAATATTAATCTTACCCGATGATCATGTAGCTGTCAACTCCGTTGCCCGACAGAAATCTAAGGTCGGGATACGCCAGCGATCGCTATACAGGTGGGGGTGTACACAACAGCGCCATCTGTGAGCAGGTACTCAAGTACTTCTTGTCAACAAGAACTCAATTTTTCCTCTGTCGTGCCACCGGCAAGACCTACTTGGATACGCTGTTGATTCTGGAGTTGTTTTTCACGATTTTGGTGATGTATTCGCTCTAGATTTTAGCCTTCGCTATTCAGGAATCTTTATCATTAGCTTAGCAAGCTTTTTGATTTAATTTGGATTAATTGTTAACGAACTTTGCTAGATTTTGGAATTCCCCCTTGACTATTTCTACAATTCAAGATGTCTGACCAGTCTCAAGTCCCTAAGTACAGGCAGTGTAGTGTTAGGGCTTGTACTAGGCGTCTTCCGAAGGCCTCCATAGATCCTCACACCGTTTGTTCCAATTGTAGGGGTAAATCCTGTCAATTGGAAGATCGATGTGAGGAATGCGCTGGGCTTTCGGAATTCGATTTTAACGAATTCCTTAAAAATGCACGTAGGCTAGAGAAGGATAGGATCAGGAGGAGTTCTTCTTGCTCTTTTGATTTTTCCTCTCCCCATGCCCCTCAACCTATTCCTTCCCCTGTAGTGGTGACTCCCGACCCTGCTACTAGTGCTCAGCCCTCCATGGCGGATATGATGCGTGCCATTCAGGCTCTTGGTGACAGAGTGGAGTCATTGGCTAATGACCGTAATCAGCTTTTGGCAGATGTCAAAGAGCTGAAAGCGCAAAGTGCAGTGGGAAGTGTTGTGAGTGCAAGTGAAGTGAATAGTGTCAGTGTTGCGCATGAGGGTACATCTGTTCGTGCCAGTCGTCCTCCCAGTCCGGGACCTCTTGCAAGCTCCCAAGCCCAGGGGAGAAGCAATGTCGAAGGACCAAAGGGTTCGGCAGGCCTTGATCAGCGTACGGATGTACCCTCAGTGGTTGCGGACGTATCTGTCAGAGATCGTCCCATCCACAAACAGACGAATGAGCCCTATCATTCCTCGTCTGTGGAAGAAGTTTCGAGGAAGAAACGTTGGACCAAGGTCTCACGACCTCTCAAGCGTAAGGTCCCTTCCGAGCGAGTCCAACGGCCCAGGTGTAGCCACTGGGTCAGTTCGGACTCGCCGCAGTCTTCCGAAGACTGCACACCTCCCAAGAGAGGTAGAGTGGTTCCGCAGCAGGCAACTACTCCGTCTGTTGCCGCACCAACCACGGTAGATCCTAAGTGGTCCATGCTGCAGACTATGCAGTCTCAGCTTGCTTCCTTTATGCAGGAGTATCATGCTGAGAAGGTTGACACGGCACCAGTTAACCTACAACCTGCCACGGTTGTGCGCTCAGCAGATACTGCGGCTGCCTGCTCCCACACTCCACCTGTGAGAGCTCCACCTCCGATGCGCAGTCCACCCTGCCAGACGCATGTTCATGCTGCACCCTCCGTTGACATGCGTGAGCTACCGCGTCAGCAGTGGGAAGGTGCTGTAGAGCTGCCGTGTTTTGACACAATGCGGCATGCTCCGCAACCCACGGCAGTCCCTCCCATGCACCAGCACTCTGCTTTTGTTGTTGCCAGCTCACAGACTGACCAGCAGTGGCATGATGTTGGTTCCGCAGCAGCTACGCATGCACCCGTGCTGCCGGATTCAGCCGTTCAGCTTTCTGCTCCACCTTTGCCACTTCCTACTCAGCTTTCGGATGATGGAGTATCGGATGACGAAGCTGCACATTTGGACGAACCGCACTCCGACTTAGAAGGACCCAAGTCTACGCCTCCCTCCTTAGACTTTCGGAAAGTCCTTGCCTTGTTCAGGGACTTGTATCCAGAACAGTTTGTGTCTGCAACCCCTCGCTCTCCTCCCTCCGAGTTTGCTCTGGGCATGCAGTCAGCAGCTCCTGCCTTCACCAAACTTGTCCTCGCACGCTCATCCAAGAGAGCTTTGAGGGTTATGGGAGAGTGGTTGCAGTCCAAGAAGCAACTGGGAAAGACTGCTTTCATCTTTCGGCCTACCAAGCTTGCTTCCAAATCTAGCGTCTGGTATGCCACGGGAGAGGAACCCGGCTTGGGAGTTCCTGCCTCTGCCCAGGGCGACTTCTCAAGTCTGGTTGACTCTCCCCGCAGGCTGGCTATGAGACGATCTAAGATTTGCTGGTCCTTTTCTGACATGGATCATCTGTTGAAGGGAGTCTTTCGTGCTTTTGAGATCTTCAACTTCCTCGATTGGTGTTTGGGAGCGTTAAGCAGAAAGACTTCCCCTTCGGATAAGGACTCTGCCATGCTTATCATGTCTAGCATGGACAAAGCCATTCGGGATGGGTCTGGTGAGCTTGCGGCTTCGTACGTGTCGGGAGTGCTTAAGAAGAGAGAACATCTTTGCTCCTTCTTGTCGTCTGGGATCACTCCTTGCCAGAAGTCGGAGTTGTTGTTTGCTCCTCTCTCCAAGTGTCTCTTTCCAGAGGAGCTGATCAAGGGGATGGCTGCCTCGTTGATCCAGAAGGATACCCATGACCTGATGGCATCTTCCGCACGTAAGGCTAAAGCTTTACCTTCCGTGCCTAGACCTTTCCGTTCTGCCGCAGTGGACACACCAGCAACTAGGTTCATCCCGCCCTTTCGTGGCAGAACCTCCAGCAGAGGAGGTACCCGTGCCGACAGTCACCGTGGCAAATCGAAGAAGGGTTCCAAGTCCGCAAAAGGCAGAATCTGACTGCCTTCCTCTCCAGACAGCAGTGGGAGCCAGGCTCAAGAACTTCTGGCAAGCTTGGGAGAGCAGAGGTGCAGACGCTCAGTCTGTGAAGTTGCTAAGGGAGGGGTACAGAATTCCGTTCTGCCGCAGTCCCCCTCTAGCAACGTCTCCCATCAACCTCTCTCCCAACTACAAGGAGAAGGACAAGAGGCTAGCGTTGCAACAAGAGGTGTCGCTCTTGCTACAAAAGGGAGCGGTAGTCATAGTCCGGGACCATCAATCCCCGGGCTTCTACAACCGTCTCTTCCTGGTAGCGAAGAAGACAGGAGGTTGGAGACCGGTGCTGGACGTCAGTGCTCTCAATGCTTTTGTCACCAAGCAGACGTTCACGATGGAGACGACGAAGTCGGTCCTAGCAGCGGTCAGGAAGGAAGACTGGATGGTCTCGTTAGACCTGAAAGACGCGTACTTTCATGTCCCCGTCCATCCAGACTCCCAACCTTTCCTAAGGTTCGTCTTTGGAAAGGTCGTGTACCAGTTCCAAGCCCTGTGCTTTGGCCTAAGCACGGCACCTCTTGTGTTTACCAAACTGATGAGGAATATTGCCAAATTCCTTCACTTGGCAGACATCAGAGCCTCCCTCTATTTGGACGACTGGCTTTTAAGAGCTCCGTCAAGTCGTCGCTGTCTGGAGAATCTCAGATGGACTATGGATCTGACCAAGGAATTGGGCCTCCTGGTCAATATAGAGAAGTCCCAACTCATCCCATCCCAAACCATTGTCTATCTAGGTATGGAGATTCAGAGTCGAGCTTTTCGGGCTTTTCCGTCGGCCCCAAGGATCAGTCAAGCCCTAGAATGCATCCAGAGCATGCTGAGAAGGAACCGATGTTCAGTCAGGCAGTGGATGAGTCTAACAGGGACACTTTCATCGCTGGCCCAGTTCATCGAGTTAGGGAGACTCCACCTCCGCCCCCTTCAGTATCATCTAGCTGCTCACTGGAGAAAGGACATGACGCTAGAGGCGGTCTCAGTGCCTATATCCGAAGAGATGAGGTCTACACTGACGTGGTGGAAGAACAGCATTCTTCTCAAGGAAGGTCTACCATTGGCTGTTCAGACCCCCGACCACCGTCTCTTCTCGGACGCATCGGACACGGGCTGGGGTGCGACACTGGACGGACAGGAATGCTCGGGCACGTGGAATCAGGAGCAAAGGACACTTCACATCAACTGCAAGGAGCTTTTGGCAGTTCATCTGGCCTTGATAAACTTCAAGTCCCTCCAGCTAAGCAAGGTGGTGGAGGTGAACTCCGACAACACCACAGCCTTGGCGTACATCTCCAAGCAAGGAGGGACTCATTCGAGGAAGTTGTTCGAGATCGCAAGGGACCTCCTCATTTGGTCAAAAGATCGAAAGATTTCGCTGGTAACGAGGTTCATTCAGGGCGATATGAATGTCATGGCAGATCGCCTCAGCCGGAAGGGTCAGGTCATCCCCACAGAGTGGACCTTTCACAAGAATGTTTGCAGCAGACTATGGGCCCTGTGGGGTCAGCCCACCATAGATCTATTCGCTACCTCGATGACCAAGAGGCTCCCGATGTATTGTTCTCCGATTCCAGACCCAGCAGCAGTTCACGTGGATGCCTTTCTGCTGGATTGGTCCCATCTAGACCTGTATGCGTTCCCTCCGTTCAAGATTGTCAACAAGGTACTTCAGAAGTTCGCCTCTCACGAAGGGACACGGTTGACGTTGGTTGCTCCCCTCTGGCCCGCGAGAGAATGGTTCACCGAGGTACTGCAATGGCTAGTGGACGTTCCCAGGACTCTTCCTCTAAGAGTGGACCTTCTGCGTCAGCCGCACGTAAAGAAGGTACACCCAAGCCTCCACGCTCTTCGTCTGACTGCCTTCAGACTATCGAAAGACTCTCAAGAGCTAGAGGCTTTTCGAAGGAGGCAGCCAGAGCGATTGCCAGAGCAAGGAGGACATCCTCTCTCAGAGTCTATCAGTCAAAATGGGAAGTCTTCCGAAGCTGGTGCAAGGCGAATGCAGTTTCCTCAACCAGTACCTCTGTAACGCAGATAGCTGACTTCCTGTTACATCTAAGGAATGTAAGATCCCTATCAGCTCCTACGATCAAGGGTTACAGAAGCATGTTGGCAGCGGTCTTCCGCCACAGAGGCTTAGATCTTTCCACCAACAAAGATCTACAGGACCTCCTTAGGTCTTTTGAGACCTCAAAGGAACGTCGGTTGTCCACACCAGGCTGGAACCTAGACGTGGTTTTAAGGTTCCTGATGTCAGCAAGATTCGAACCGCTTCAATCAGCCTCTTTTAAGGATCTCACATTAAAGACTCTTTTCCTCGTTTGCTTAGCAACAGCTAAAAGAGTCAGTGAGATCCACGCCTTCAGCAGGAACATAGGTTTTACATCTGAAACGGCTACGTGTTCCTTGCAGCTCGGTTTTTTGGCTAAAAACGAGCTTCCTTCTCGTCCTTGGCCCAAGTCGTTCGAGATCCCAAGCCTGTCCAACTTGGTGGGGAACGAACTAGAGAGAGTACTTTGCCCAGTAAGAGCTCTTAAGTACTATTTAAGACGTACAAAGCCATTACGAGGACAATCAGAAGCTTTATGGTGTTCTATCAAGAAACCTGCTTTACCGATGTCTAAGAACGTAGTTTCTTACTACATCAGGCTTTTGATTAGAGAGGCCCATTCTCATCTGAAGGAAGAAGACCTTGCTTTGCTGAAGGTAAGGACACATGAAGTTAGGGCTGTCGCTACTTCAGTGGCCTTCAAACAGAACCGTTCTCTGCAGAGTGTTATGGATGCAACCTATTGGAGAAGCAAGTCAGTGTTCGCATCATTTTACCTCAAAGATGTCCAGTCTCTTTACGAGAACTGCTACACCCTGGGACCATTCGTAGCAGCGAGTGCAGTAGTAGGTGAGGGCTCAACCACTACATTCCCATAATCCCATAACCTTTTTTTAATCTTTCTCTTGAAATGCTTTTATTGTTGTTTTTGGGTTGTACGGAAGGCTAAGAAGCCTTCCGCATCCTGGTTGATTTGGCGGGTGGTCAAATTCTTTCTTGAGAAGCGCCTAGATTAGAGGTTGTGATGAGGTCCTTTAGTATGGGTTGCAGCCCTTCATACTTCAGCACCTAGGAGTCGCTCAGCATCCTAAGAGGATCGCTAGGCTCAGTAAGGAAGACGTACTTAAAAAAGGCAGAGTAATTGTTCAAGTCGACTTCCTTACCAGGTACTTATTTATTTTATGTTTGTTATTTTGAATAACTGCTAAAATGAAATACGGGATACTTAGCTTCTAATGTTAACATGTATGCTGGTCTCCACCCACCACCCTGGGTGTGAATCAGCTACATGATCATCGGGTAAGATTAATATTGAAAAATGTTATTTTCCTTAGTAAAATAAATTTTTGAATATACTTACCCGATGATCATGAATTTAAGGACCCTCCCTTCCTCCCCATAGAGAACCAGTGGACCGAGGAGAAAATTGAGGTCTTGTTGACAAGAAGTACTTGAGTACCTGCTCACAGATGGCGCTGTTGTGTACACCCCCACCTGTATAGCGATCGCTGGCGTATCCCGACCTTAGATTTCTGTCGGGCAACGGAGTTGACAGCTACATGATCATCGGGTAAGTATATTCAAAAATTTATTTTACTAAGGAAAATAACATTTTTTGACTGGCAGACTGCATACATTGTCAGAAAATTTGATGGATTACAGGTAATCTTGCACAACATTCAAAGCAACTCTTGGGTGTTGGATGGAAACAATGATTCTGCTTTTCACTTTTCTCTGGTAAGAAAAACTACGGACCCCATATCTTCTGCAGGAGAACTACAGTTGGCCCTCCTTACTCACGGGTTCAATCATTGATGATTTGATCATTCGCAATACAGAAAAGCATATACAGTAACATATTAGATAAGAAAATGACTTATTCTGGGTTTCGCCATAATTACTCTCACAGGTGATGTTTTGAAACCAACTGCACCAGGAAGAACAGCCCAACCACACATGTAAACTGTTCAGTAATAAACCCTTTGTATAATAATTCTTATACAGTGATAAAAAGGATTAAAAGAAGTTCAAGAAACAAATGATTAAAAGAAGTTCATACATACATTATGTTTAAGTAATATTCATTATTATTGTTATTATTATTATTATTATTATTATTCACTGGGCGACACGGGTCTCTCGCCCAAATATAGATTTTTCCTTCGTCAAAATTCCTTTATTATTATTATTATTATTATTATTATTATTATTATTATTATTGATTGCTAAGCTACAACCTTAGTCTGAAAAGCAAAATGTTATAAGCCCAGGGGCTCCAACAGGAAAAATAGCCCAGTGAGGAAAGGAAGCAAGGAAAAATAAAATCATTTAAGAACAGCAACATCGAAATATATATTTCCAATATAAACTATAAAAACTTTAACAAAACAAGAGGAAGAGAAATCAGATAGAATAGTGTGCCCGAGTGTACCCTCAAGCAAGAGAACTCTAACCCAAGATAGTGAAAGACCATGGTACAGAGACTATGGCACTACCCAAGACTAGAGAACAATGGTTTAATTTTGGAGTGTCCTTTTCCTAGAAGAGATGCTTACCATAGCTAAAGTGTCTCTTCTACCCTTACCAAAAGGAAAATGGCCACTGATCAATTACAGTGCAGTAACCCTTTGGGCAAAGAAGAATTTTTTGGTAATCTCAGTGTTGTCAGGTGTATGAGGACAGAGGAGAATATGTAAAGAATAGGCCAGACTATTCAGTGTGTGTGTAGGCAAAGGGAAAATTAACCGTAACCAGAGAGAAAAAGCCTATGTAATACTGTCTGGCCAGTCAAAGGACCACATAACTATCTTCTGAGAAGATTTATTTAAATTAAGAAAAATAAGGAAATTAGAATTTATATAGTATTATCAGTAACTTTGTTATTTGTTTATTAAAAAATATACATTTTTCAATATTAAACTTAGCCGGTGATTATATAGGCTGCAACTCTGTTGCTCGACAGAAAACTCTACGTTCAAAATACGCCAGCGATCGCTATGCAGGTAGGGGGTGTACATCAACAGCGCCATCTGTCTAGCAGGTACTCAGTACTCAATGTAAACACAGAACCAATTTTCTCTCTGTCGGGCTACCGGTAAGACCCTCCTCTAGCCTACAACCAACCACGGTTGTGCGTCCTCTGGACGCTGAGGCGACCTTCTGCCGCACTCCAGCTGAGAGAGTCCCGCCACCCATGCGTTCCAGTGTACCCTGCCAGCCGCATGTTGACGTTCAGTAACGCACGGAACCTTCCGTTGACGTTCGCGAGGTACAACAACAGTCTAAGTTGTTTTGTTTTGACGCGGTGCGTCAACCTCCGCATTCTAGAGTTGTTTTGACTGCTCAGTATAGACAGTCAAAGCAGTCTCGAGTGAACACTGTATGTCCTCACGCACCTGTTGTGGTTGACAGTTCAGTTGTTGACAGTTCACAGACTGTCAAGCAGTTACATGACGTTGCCTTCTGGTCTGCTACTAATGCACCAGTGAGAGACTCACTGAGGTAACCTAGCTTTTATCGGACAAGGTTCCTGTAGCTGAGAAAGTGCTGTTCTCCCTCCTACTGATATTCCCTTGAGGACTCTGTCATTTGGAGAGGAGCCTTAAGCTGCTTAGCCTCCTATGGACTTTAATTAAATCATGATGATTTTTTAAGGATCTTCGTCCGGATCTTGTAACTGCTGCTCCTCGTTCGCCTAAACGTCAGAACTTACACTAGGCCTAGCTACTTTGAAGCCGTTGTTTTTAAGCTAGTGCTCTCTCGCTCTCCTAGAGAGCGTTACGTTGGCTAGGCGACTGGTTTTTGCACCAGGAGGAGTTTTAGGGATTCAGCCTTTGATTTCCCTTCTTTTAATCTGGCTTATAGAGCGAGAGTCTGATAGGACACGAGAGAAGTTCTCGGCTTGGGAGTTCATGCCTCTGCCCAGATAGACTTCTCAATTCTGGTAGACTCGCCCTGGCGCCTAGCCAGGAGACGCTCCAAGTTGTTTACAGGTCAACTTCTCAACTTTTGTCGAGCCTTTGAAGTTTTGCTGTACTATTATGTCACACATAACAAGGCTTTCAGGGATGGTAAATGGTTCCGCCTCAGTCGCTAACCCCGTCTGTTGCCACACCTGCTCCCGTAGACCCTAAAGGGCTTTGCTGCAAGACATGCAGTCCAAGCTTGCGTCCTTGATAGAGGACTTAAATGCGGAGAAGAACCTTCTGGCCAACAACCTTCCAACCGGTCGGTTGTGCGCCCTGTTGACGCTGAGGTAACCTACTCGCGTCTGCCAGTTGAGGTGGTTCCTCCACCGATGCGACCCAGTGTGGGTTGCCAGTCGCACGTTGACGTTAAGCGACGCTCGGAGGTGGTTGTTGACGTTCAGGACGTTCAACAACCAGCAGAGGTGACTTGTTGTGACGCAGTGCGTCAACCTCAGCAACCCGGTAGGGTGTTGACTGCACAACCCAGACAGTCTAGACAGTTTCGGGTTGACGCTGTACTTCCTCGCGCACCCATGGTTGTTGACAGTTCACAGACTGTGCAGCAGTTCCATGATATTGCGTCCGGCTCCGTCACGCATCCACCAGTGCGACCGGATTCAGCGAGTCAGACGTTGCCCACTCCGTTGCCGTTTCCTCATCAGTTTCGGATGAGGAACCCTCTGATGAGGACGTTGCTGAACAAGACGATCAGCCCCCAGCCCTGCTATCCATCCAGAAGATGCTGAAGAAGGAACACTGCCCAGTCAGGCTGTGGATGAGTCTGGTAGGGACACTGTCATCCGTGGATCAATTTGTGTCACTAGGAAGACTACACCTCCGTCCTCTTCTTTACCATCTAGCTTTTCACTGGAAAAAGGACAAGACGCTAGAAGCGGTCTCGATCCCGGTTTCCGGAAAGATAAAGTCTTGTCTGACTTGGTGAAAGGACTATATCAACCTTAGAGAGGGTCTTCCCCTGACTGTTCAGACTCCCAACCACGTTCTCTTCTCGGACGCATCGGACGTAGGCTGGGGTGCGACATTAGACGGTCGGGAATGCTCGGGATTATGGAACTCGAGTCAAAGGACAATGCATTTCAACTGCAAGGAGCTACTGGCAGTAAGTCTGACCTGGAAAAGCTTCAGGTCTCTCCTTCAAGGCAAAGTGGTGGAGGTGAACTCGGACAACACCACGGCTTTGGAGTACATCTCCAAGCAAGGAGGGACCTACTCTCTGACATTGTACGAGATCGCAAGGGACCTCCTCACCTGGTCAAAAGGTCTAGACATATCACTAGTAACGAGGTTCATCCAAGGCAACTTGAATGTCATGACAGATTGTCTCAGTCGGAAGGGACAAATAATTCCAACAGAATGGACCCTCCACAAGGATGTATGCTAGAGACTTTGGGCCACCTGGGGCCAGCCAACCATAGATCTCTTCGCAACCTCGATGACCAAGAGGCTCCCAATATTTTGCTCACCAATTCCGGACCCAGCAGCAGTTCATATAGATGCCTTTCTACTAGATTGGTCACATCTAGATCTATATGCATTCCCTCCGTTCAAGATTGTCAACAAGGTACTGCAGAAGTTCGCCTCTCACGAAGGGACAAGGTTGACGCTAGTTGCTTCCCTCTGGCCCGCGAGAGAATGGTTCACCGAGGTACTTCGATGGCTAGTAGACGTTCCCAGAACACTTCCCCTAAGGGTGGACCTTCTACGTCAGCCACGCGTAAAGAAGGTACACCAAGGCCTCCACGCTCTTTGTCTGACTGCCTTCAGACTATCGAAAGACTCTCGAGAGCTAGAGGCTTTTCGAAGGAGGCAACCAGAGCGATTGCTAGAGCAAGGAGAACATCCACCCTTAGAGTCTACCAATCGAAGTGGGAAATCTTCCGAAACTGGTGCAAGTCAGTATCAGTATCCTCGACCAGTACCTCTGTAACTCAAATAGCTGACTTCCTCTTATATCTGAGGAAAGAACGATCTCTTTCAGCTCCCACTATCAAGGGTTACAGAAGCATGTTGGCATCAGTCTTCCGTCACAGAGGCTTAGATCTTTCCAACAATAAAGATCTACAGGACCTCCTTAAGTCTTTTGAGACCACGAAGGAGCGTCGTTTGGTTACACCTGGTTGGAATTTAGACGTGGTACTAAGATTCCTTATGTCAGACAGGTTCGAACCGCTACAATCAGCCTCCCTGAAAGATCTCACCTTAAAGACTCTTTTCCTGGTATGCTTAGTCACAGCTAAAAGAGTCAGTGAGATTCATGCCTTCAGCAAGAACATCGGATTCTCATCCGAAACGGCTACATGTTCTACAACTTGGTTTTCTAGCCAAACACGAGCTGCCTTCTCGGCCTTGGCCAATATCGTTCGATATTCCAAACTTATCGTATGGTTGGTAATAAACTAGAAAGAGTCTTATGTCCTGTAAGAGCTCTTAAGTTCTATTTAAAAACCTTTACGAGGCCCGTCTGAAGCTTTATGGTGTTCAGTTAAGAAACCATCTTTGCCTATGTCAAAGAATGCTTTATCCTATTTTATCAGACTGTTAATACGAGAAGCTCATTCCCATCTGAATGAGGAAGACCAAGCTTTGCTGAAGGTAAGGACACACGAAGTTAGAGCTGTCGCAACTTCCGTGGCCTTTAAACAAAATAGATCTCTGCAAAGTATAATCGACGCAACCTATTGGAAAAGCAAGTCAGTGTTCGCGTCTTTTTATCTTAAGAATGTCCAGTCTCTTTACGAGAACTGCTACACTCTGGGACCATTCGTAGCAACGAGTGCAGTAGTGGGTGAGGGCTCAACCACTACAATTCCCTAATTCCATAACCTTTTTAATCTTTCTCTTGAAATGTTTTATTATTGTTTTTGGGTTGTCCGGAAGGCTAAGAAGCCTTTCGCATCCTACTTGATTTGGCGGGTGGTCAAAGTCATTTCTTGAGAAGCGCCTAGATTAGAGGTTTTGATGAGGTCCTGTTGTATGGGTTGCAACCCTTGATACTTCAGATCCTAGGGGTCGCTCAGTATCCTAAGAGGATCGCGAGGCTCCGTAAGGAAGACGTACTTAAAAAGGCAGAGTAATTGTTCAAGTCGACTTCCTTACCAGGTACTTATTTATTTTATGTTTGTTATTTTGAATAACTGCTAAAATGAAATACAAAATACTTAGCTCATAATAATGTAAACAAGTAATGCTGGTTTCTACCCACCCCCCTGGGTGTGAATCAGCCTATATAATCACCGGCTAAGTTTAATATTGAAAAATGTTATTTTTATTAATAAAATAAATTTTTGAATATACTTACCCGGTGATTATATATTAAAGGACCCTCCCTTCCTCCCCAATAGAGACCCAGTGGACCGAGGAGAAAATTGGTTCTGTGTTTACATTGAGTACTGAGTACCTGCTAGACAGATGGCGCTGTTGATGTACACCCCCTACCTGCATAGCGATCGCTGGCGTATTTTGAACGTAGAGTTTTCTGTCGAGCAACAGAGTTGCAGCCTATATAATCACCGGGTAAGTATATTCAAAAATTTATTTTATTAATAAAAATAACATATTTTTAAATAAATCCTTGAACTTACTGGCAGGCGATGATATGAAATTTGTTCAGTTATAAATATCTTAGGTTTTAAGTTAATTTGACCACCACCAAACATCAGATTCATTTTTACTCTATTGGGTCCCCTAGCTCATAAATCACTCGCAGCTATCAACCTCTTAGAGCATTTTTTCCTCTTCTGACGATAAATAAATAATTAAAAGATTACGGCGTACTGAAAATTAAAGAAATTAAAGAAATTAAGAAATTTATTTCAATAAAGAAATTGAAATTTTCTGTTAAGAAATAAGAGATAGAGGGAAAATATTTCTTTCTGAAACAAAGTGACACTTATTGTATCTGCTTAAGGGCAGGTTTCAATGTTATTATATGGAGAATTTTATTTTTATGCAGAATATAAGTTCAATGTATAATTTAAACAGGCTTAAATGTGTTGTCATTCTATTTACTATTTAAACTGATATGCTTGTATTGATTTATTATATAGGATGGCATCAAATATTAAAAGGAAATGATTAGCTGTAAGTAATTGGATAAAAATGAGGAAAAGAAGGGAAATGAATTAGAAGGATATGATTGAAATATAATGTAAAGAGAAGGTGGTAATTTACATACCGAGAGAGAGAGAGAGAGAGAGAGAGAGAGAGAGAGAGAGAGAGAGAGAGAGAGAGAGAGAGAGAGAGAGAGAGAATGAATTTCAACCATAAACTATTAGTGATTTTTTTACTCTACAAACAAGTGTTTTGTTGTTTCTTATAAAAAGCGTGGTGTGGTGGTGACTTCCGTTTTATGAGTCATGGTGATGATTTTTGGTTTATGAGTCGTCTTACTTTGTACTGAGGCTTTATTAATAATATACAATTACCTCTGAAAAGTAGTAAGAACTAAAGTATTATGATAGAAAGCATGTGAAAAGAATGTAGTGCAGTACAGTGGGTTACCCGTGTGTTAGTCAACAGCAAAGAGGTAGTTGTCAGTGAGTTGGTAGGTTATGAGTTGATCCACCCTAGGGCGGCAAGCATTCGTGGATTCTTGCTTTTTACGCTTGCCTCTGTTACCTAACCCCCGTGAATAAGGAGGGCTGACTGTAGTTGTACTACATTAGTTGTTAATTTTATTTGTGAAATGTTCTGTGGAGTTGTTTATAGTGATAGACGTCTTATTTAGTGATAAAAAACATGAAATATCCCCCAACAAAAGAAAGGGTTTGAGATCTATCTTTAAGTAAACATCTGGCATGGCTATTGTCTGGAGGAAGCTAGATTATTGAACTTCTACTGTAATATATAATTTTTCTTATACTGTATATAAGAAGCATAAGAATCTAGCGCCTTCACATTTTTTGCTTGTATTATACTCGTAAAAATTTGTAATGTGTGCCCAGCACTTACAGTATCAAGCCTGTTTCATTTTGATATACAAAAACTACACTATAGACCTACCCATCTACAAAACACTATTGAAAGTTATTTGAGTAAACTTTTCATGAAACTATTTATAGTATACTGCACATATTTGAAGTGTACACACTTGTGATGTGTTTGTCTGATGTATCCGCTCTCAAATTCAAGGGAATTTTTATGTATATGTTCACTTATATTGTATGATTTACAAAGTTTTGTGGTGGGCTACACTTAATGCATTTTTTATTGAAAGTAGTTATTATGCAATTATAGAAAACATTACTCATAGTTGTAATATAGTACATATGATTTTCAGGATTAAATCTTGAAGACATGTTTAAAACTCTATTTCAGAAACATTGTGCTTATTTTGTTATATTTTTGTATGCTAAAATTGTTGTATATTTGTGTTCTGGGCCCATTTTCCTTCATAATTATTGATACTAGAGATGCAAAGTCTTACTGTGCCATTGGTAAATGCCTATTCTAGTTGTGTTATGCTATAATTATGGCAATTAAGAAAAGAATATGATAAACACTGTACTTGGTTCAGTTTTCAAGAATTGTATGTTTTTTTTTCAGAGATAACACTGAAAAATCACTGGATGAATTTGGCTTGAATAAACCTGTTTCTTACCAAGTAGTTGATGGAGGTACTCAAAGATCAAAACGCATGTTGATTGATAGCAACGGTTACACATACACAGTGAAAGTAAGAATATAATAATGTATTGTTATTTTATTTTTTCTGTATTTGAGATTCTGTAAACTTCTTAGCTTATATGTTTAAGGAGGTTATTATTCTTCCTCGGTTAATCTTATTTCTATGCTACTAATCGGCTTAGGTATAAAAATATATCTCTTTTAATAGAACTTTGCACATTTTAGTATATCACATTTGTATTTGGATGCCTCTTACCAAATATGGATTTGTTTCAAAGATCAGTAGATAATTGTTTTTGGCTACATATTTTGTTAGTAAAAATATTTTATGTTTTTGGTTACAGTTAATATTGTCCACTCAAACTTATATGAAAAATTTATTTGAATGTTGTTACTGTTCTTAAAATATTTTGATTGTTAATTACTTCTCTTGTAGTTTCCTTATTTCCCTTCCTCTGTGGGCTTTTTTTCCTTTTTGAGCCCTTGGGCTTATAGCATCCTGCTTTTCCAATTAGAGTTGTAGCTTAGCAAGTAATAATAATAATAATATTACCAGGCAATAACCTTTTATGTCATTCAAAACCCTCAGATATTCCACTTAAAAAGGCGAATATTATTTTTCTACCCTAGTTCTCCCCAACTGTGTACAGTATACTACCATGTCACTATGACTGTATAACAGCAGTTCAAGTCATGGGTTGTGTGTCTGTCAGTTTGAAAAAAATTTATATTAGCTATATTTTTTTTACCATTCATAATTCCCGTTCAACAAAATAACATCTAAATTAATTTCTTTACGAGGCCTTGATTTCAGATGTGCCTTTTTTGGAACAGCTATATCCTTGTCTACATTTGAATATTCCTAGCTAATTTTTCGGTCATCTTTGTAAATTGATAATAACATTTAAAATGCTTCTATTGATGTATAATAAGGATTATTATTATTATTATTATTGCTATTATTATTATTTGCTAAGCTACAACCCTAATTGGAAAAGCAAGAGAAATAATGAACAAACAATTAGAATATTTTAAGAATAGTATAAACATTAGACTAAATCTTTCCTATGTAAACTATAAAAACTTAAAAAAAAAAAAAACAATAGGAAGAGAAATAAGATAGGATAGTGTGCCCGAGTTTACCCTCAAGAAAGATAACTCTAACCCAAGACACTGGAAGACCATGGTACAGTGATTATGGCACTAGCCAAGACTAGAGAACAATGATTTGATTTTGGAATGTCCTTCTCGTAGAAGAGCTGCTTATCCTAGGTAGAGAGTCTCTTTTACCCGTACCAAGAGGAAAGTAGCCACTGAACAAATACAGTGCAGTATTTAACCCTTTGAGCAAAGAAGAATTGTTTGGTAATCTCGGTGTTGTCAACTGTGTGAGGAGAGAGAAGTATATGCAAAGAATAGGTCAGACTATTTGGTGTATGTGTAGGCATAGGGAGAATGAGTCATAACCAGATAGGATTCAATGTAATACTGTCTGGCCAGTTGAATGACCCATCTAGCGGTAGTATCTCAATGGGTGGCTGCTGACCTTGCTAACCTACTACCTACTGTATTAATTCTAGTATTCTTTATTTTCCTGTTATTTCAAGCTGAAGTGGACATCATCATCTCTATTATATATTCTAGTACAGTACATTTTTTTTTCAAGCATAGATATATATATATATATATATATATATATATATATATATATATATATATATATATATATATATATATATATATATATATATATATATATATATATATATATAGATATATATATATACTGTATATATATATTTTTTATTTATCTATTTTTTTATTCATTTTATTTATTTATTAATTTATTCATCTATTTATCTATTTATTTATCTATATTTTTTTTTTTATTTATCTTTATTTATCTATTTATCTATATTTATTTATTTATCTATCTATTTATTAATTTATCTATCTATTTATTTATCTATTTATTTATTTATTTATTTATTTATTTATTTAAGCTATTATCCTAAACAGAGATTGGCTCAAGAGAAGAACAACTAAAGATTCATTGCATCCTTTGATTGCTCAATTGTCGGTGAAATTTTCACATCATTAATCACTTCACACATATACACAGCTATTTTTCAAATCCTCCTTCACACACTGAGTTATCCATCTTTAATTTGAATTCACTATTATGACGCAGTTGCGGTAGTCCCTGCTGGTTCCTCCGGTGCCTTGGATGACAGCGGAGGTAGCAGCAGTAGGGGAGTCAGCATTAAGAAGCTTCATCGGTGGTGGATAATGTGGGAGGGTGGGCTGTGCCACCCTAGCAGTACCAGCCGAACTCAGTTGAGTCCCTTGTCAGGCTGGGAGGAACATAGAGAGGAGGCGTCCCCTTTTTTGTTTCATTTGTTTGATGTCGGCTACCCCCCAAAATTGGGGGAAGTGCCTTGGTATATGTATGTATTATGCTTCATAGATAACGAGTACTTTCCTCTCCAGTACGTCATCTATCCAACTATTTTTTTGGCTTTTCCTCTCCTTCAACCTCGAAACACTTCTAAATTATTCACTTTTTAACCTATCTATGTCCATTTTTCCTCATGACAGCACCAACTCAATTAATATGATACATCTTTTCACCCAAGCTACTAATTTTATCACTTTTATGGATCGCCATGTTTCCCTTCCTATCAGTTCATATTGCATCACATATTTTATGCAAACAGTTCTTCTAAACAGCATATATATTTTTTATTTTATTCTCTTTTAACGTCCATACTGTACCTCATAGCAGAGAAGAGAGGTGACCCAACAATAATTTCATACACTTCAAGCCTGGCTTCTATACACAATTCAGGTTATATTTTAAGGTTTCTTTTTTCTTTTACCTTTTCTGTGAATCCCATTTTCTCTCATCATACCGCCATACAGTATATACTCCACAGCACTTCCAGATTTTTTCTATCATTTCATCATCCCTGTTAACAGTCATTGGTTCAACTTTCATCTCTCTATCTATCCTCATGTCCTCACTCTTTCTTACATTTGTTCTCAACCTTTAACTCTTGTTAACACTTGCAATCTATTTTATAAGCTTTTCCAGTTTCTTCTTATTGCCCCCAATCACCACAGTATCACCTTCAAAATGAGACCATTTTTCAACTGAATTACAACTAATTTTTAAATATTTAACTTAGCCGGTGAATATATAGCTGCAACTCTGTTGCTCGGCAGACAAAAACTGTACAAAAAAACTCGCCAGCGATCGCTATACAGGTTGCGGGTGTGCCCATCAGCGCCATCTGTCGGCCAGATACCAAGCCCTATGTAAACAAAGACTCAATTTTCTCTCTGTCGACGTGTCGACAAGACGTACTTTACTCGCTGTTGCTAACTGGAGTTTTTCACATCATCTTTGGTGAAGTACTATATTCTGGTTTTGAGCTTTCGCTGTGCAGGGTTTTTCTTCAAATAAATCCTTGAACTCTTTTTTGTATCGGATTCATTGTTGATGACTTAGATCGTTTTTTGGAATTTTCCCTTGACCAATTCAAAATGGCTGACCCTTCACAAGTTCCCAAATTTAGAAAATGCAATGCTAGGGACTGTTCTAGGCGTCTTCCGAAGGCTTCTATCGACCCTCACACTGTTTGTTCCAATTGTCGGGGTAAAACCTGTCAATTGGAAGATCGGTGTGAGGAGTGTGTGGGCCTTTCGGAATTCGATTTTATCGAATTTGAAAAAAAGTACACACGCAGGCTAGAGAGAGATAGAATTAGGAGAAGTTCTTCTAGGTCTATTGATGTTTCCTCTCCCCATGCCCCACAACCTATTCCTTCCCCTGTAGTGGTTGTTCCTAACCCCCCTCCTAGCACTCAGGAACCATCGATGGCTGACATGATGCGTGCCATCCATGCCCTGGGGGAGAGAGTTGAGTCCCTGGCAAGTGACCGCAATCAACTCATGGCGGATGTTAAGGAGCTTAAGTGCCAAAGTGCAGTGGGAAGTGCTAAAGTGCCAAGTGATAGTGTTGTGAACAGTGTTGCGCTTGAGGGTTCGTCTGTTCGTGCCTGTCGTCCTCCTAGTCCGGGACCTCTTGCAAGCTCCCAAGTCCAGGGGAGAAGCAATGTCGCACGACGCATGGGTTCGAGAGGCTTTAATCAGCGAACAGACGTTCCCTCCATGGTATCAGGCGTATCTCCCCAAGATCGCCCCTACCTACGTAAGACGAGAGAGCCCATTTATACCTCGTCGTCTGAAGGTGTTTCTCGTAAGAAACTTTGGACCAAGGTCTCACGACCTTTAAAACGTAAATCGGTCCCTTCAGGACAAGTCCAACGTCCCGGTTGTAGCCACTGGGTCAGTTCGGACTCGTTGCCGTCATCTGATGACTGCTCACCGCCTAAGAGAGGCAAAGCGGTACCGCTTCAGGCACTAACACCGTCTGTCGCCGCACCTGCTCCCGTAGACCCTAAATGGGCTTTGCTGCAAGACATGCAGTCCAAGCTTACGTCTTTGATGCAGGACTTTCATGCGGAGAAGGTTGCTGCCGTACCTTCTAGCCAACAACCTTCCAAGCGATCGGTTGTGCGTCCTGTTGCCGCTGAGGTAACCTTCTCGCGTCTACCAGTTGAGGGGGTTCCTCCACCGATGCGATCCAGTGTGGGTTGCCAGCCGCACGTTGACGTTAAGCGACGCACGGAGGTGGTTGTTGACGTTCAGGACGTTCAACAACCATCAGAGGTGACTTGTTTTGACGCGGTGCGTCAACCTCCACAACCCTGTGTGGTTTCCACTGCGCAACCCAGTCGGTCTAGACAGTCTCGGGTAGACGCTGTGCGTCCTCGCGCTCCCATGGTTGTTGACAGTTCACAGACTGTGCAGCAGTTCCATGACGTTGCGTCCGGCTCCGTCACGCATGCACCAGTGCGACCGGACTCAGCGAACCAGACGTTGCCCACTCCGTTGCCGTTTCCTCATCAGTTTTCGGATGAGGAACTTTCTGATGATGATGTTGCTGCACACCAAGACGATCAACAATCAGAACTGGACGAGCCTAAGTCAACTCAACCATCTTTGGACTTTAGAAAAGTCTTGGCTATATTCAAAGAGTTGTTTCCTGACCAGTTTGTTTCTGTGGCTCCTCGTTCTCTGCCGTCAGAGTTTGTATTAGGCATGCCTTCTACCGCACCTGCCTTTACTAGACTCGTCCTCGCACGCTCGTCTAAAAGAGCTTTGCGGCTGATAGGAGACTGGTTAGAGTCCAAGAAGAGTTTAGGGAAGACAGCATTTGCCTTTCCCCCAGCTAAACTCTCTTCTAGATCGAGCGTCTGGTATGCCACGGGAGAAGTTCTCGGCTTGGGAGTTCCTGCCTCTGCCCAGGGCGACTTCTCAAGTCTTGTAGACTCTCCCCGCCGCCTTGCCATGAGACGCTCGAAGATTTGTTGGTCATCATCGGACCTGGACCACCTTATGAAAGGGCTTTTTAGGGCTTTTGAAGTCTTTAACTTTTTAGACTGGTGCTTAGGAGCCCTGAGCAGGAAAATCTCTTCGACAGATAAAGAGATTTCTTTGCTCATTATGTCCTGCATGGACAAGGCCGTCCGTGATGGGTCCAATGAGCTTGCTGCCTCATTTGCGTCCGGAGTCCTGAAAAAGCGAGAGTCTCTCTGCTCGTTCCTGTCTGCTGGAGTTACACCATGCCAGAGATCTGAGCTTCTCTTTGCTCCCCTTTCCAAGTGCCTGTTTCCAGAAGTCTTGATAAAGGAAATTGCTGCTTCGTTAGTGCAGAAGGACACTCACGATCTAGTTGCGTCCTCTGCTCGCAAAGCTCCCCCTTTGCCTACATTGTCTGCTAGACCGAGGATAGACACTCCAGCGTCTCGCTTTATTCCGCCCTTTCGTGGCAGAGCCTCCAGCAGAGGAGGTGCTCGTGCCGAAGGGAAGCGAGGGAAGAGGAAAGGATCCAAGTCCTCTAAGGGCAGAGTCTGACTGCCCGTAACTTCAGACAGCAGTGGGAGCCAGACTCAAGAACTTCTGGCAAGCCTGGGAGAGGAGAGGCGCAGATTCACAATCTGTGAAGTTGCTCAGAGAGGGGTACAAAATCCCTTTTGTACGCAAACCCCCTCTAGCAACGTCTCCCATCGATCTCTCTCCCAGGTACAGAGAGGAAGAAAAGAGACAAGCCCTGAAACTGGAAGTGTCTCTTTTGCTAGAGAAGGGAGCGGTGGTCAAAGTCTCGGACCTTCAATCAACGGGATTCTACAACCGCCTCTTCCTGGTTTCAAAGAAGACAGGAGGGTGGAGACCGGTGCTAGACGTCAGTGCTCTGAATGTCTTTGTCACAAAGACGAAGTTCTCCATGGAGACCACAAAGTCAGTCTTAGCAGCGGTCAGAAGGGAAGACTGGATGGTCTCCCTAGACCTAAGGGACGCCTACTTCCATGTCCCCATTCAGTCAGACTCCCAACCTTTTCTGAGATTCGTTTTCGAAAATGTGGTCTACCAGTTTCGGGCCCTGTGCTTTGGCCTAAGCACAGCTCCTCTCGTGTTTACGAGGCTGATGAGGAATGTAGCCAAATTCCTCCACTTATCGGACATCCGAGCCTCCCTTTATTTGGACGACTGGCTTCTCAGAGCCTCTTCCAGTCGTCGCTGTCTGAAGGATCTAAAGTGGACTCTAGATCTGACCAAGGAATTGGGACTCCTAGTCAATTTGGAAAAGTCGCAACTGGTCCCATCCCAAACTATTGTGTATTTAGGGATGGAGATTCACAGTCTAGCTTTTCGGGCTTTTCCGTCGGCCCCCAGAATAAGTCAAGCCCTGTTATTCATCCAGAACATGCTGAAGAAGGAACGCTGCTCAGTCAGGCTGTGGATGAGTCTGGTAGGGACGCTATCATCCCTGGAACAATTTGTGTCACTAGGAAGACTACACCTCCGTCCGCTTCAATACCATCTAGCTTTTCACTGGAAAAAGGACAAGACGCTAGAAGCGGTCTCGATCCCGATGTCCGAAAAGATGAAGTCTTGTCTGACTTGGTGGAAGGACAATATCATCCTAAGAGAGGGTCTTCCCCTGGCTGTTCAGACTCCCAACCACTTTCTCTTCTCGGACGCATCGGACGTGGGCTGGGGCGCGACACTAGACGGTCGGGAATGCTCCGGACTGTGGAACTCGAGTCAGAGGAGCATGCATATCAACTGCAAGGAGCTGTTGGCAGTACATCTGGCCTTGAAAAGCTTCAAGTCTCTCCTTCGAGGCAAAGTGGTGGAAGTAAACTCAGACAACACCACGGCCTTGGCGTACATCTCCAAACAAGGAGGGACCCACTCACTGACGTTGTACGAGATCGCGAGGGACCTGCTCATCTGGTCAAAAGGTCAAGACATCTCCCTAGTAACGAGGTTCATCCAAGGCAACTTGAATGTCATAGCAGATTGTCTCAGTCGGAAAGGGCAAGTAATTCCAACAGAATGGACCCTCCACAAGGATGTGTGCAAGAGACTTTGGGCCACTTGGGGCCAACCAACCATAGATCTCTTTGCAACCTCGCTGACCAAGAGGCTTCCAATCTATTGCTCCCCAGTCCCGGACCCAGCAGCAATACATATAGATGCCTTTCTCCTAGATTGGTCACATCTGGATCTCTACGCATTCCCACCGTTCAAGATTGTCAACAAGGTACTGCAGAAGTTCGCCTCTCACTAAGGGACAAGGTTGACGCTAGTTGCTCCCCTCTGGCCCGCGAGAGAATGGTTCACCGAGGTACTTCGATGGCTAGTAGACGTTCCCAGAAGTCTTCCTCTAAGGGTGGACCTTCTACGCCAGCCTCACGTAAAGAAGGTACACCAAAGCCTCCTCGCTCTTCGTCTGACTGCCTTCAGACTATCGAAAGACTCTCGAGAGCTAGAGGCTTTTCGAAGGAGGCAGCCAGTGTGATTGCTAGAGCAAGGAGAGCGTCCACCATTAGAGTCTACCAGTCGAAGTGGGAAGTCTTCCGAGACTGGTGCAAGTCAGTTTCTGTATCCTCGACCAGTACCTCTGTAGCTCAAATAGCTGATTTTCTCTTATACCTGAGAAAAGGACGATCCCTTTCAGCTCCCACTATCAAGGGCTACAGAAGCATGTTGGCATCGGTCTTCCGGCATAGAGGCTTAGATCTTTCCAACAATAAAGATCTTCAAGACCTCCTTAAGTCTTTTGAGACCACCAAGGAGCGTCGTTTGGCTACCCCTGGTTGGAATTTAGACGTGGTACTAAGATTCCTCATGTCAGACAGGTTTGAGCCGTTACAATCAGCCTCCCTGAAAGATCTCACTCTAAAGACACTTTTCCTGGTATGCTTAGCCTCGGCTAAAAGAGTCAGTGAGATTCATGCCTTTAGCAAGAACATCGGATTTTCGTCAGAAAAAGCCACCTGTTCGCTACAACTTGGTTTTCTAGCCAAAAATGAGCTGCCTTCTCGGCCTTGGCCTAAATCTTTCAATATTCCCAGCTTATCGGAGATCGTAGGCAATGAACTAGAAAGAGTCTTATGCCCTGTGAGAGCTCTTAAGTTCTATTTAAAGCGTACCAAACCTTTACGAGGCCAATCTGAAGCTTTATGGTGTTCAGTTAAGAAACCATCTTTGCCTATGTCAAAGAATACTTTATCATACTTTATCAGACTGTTAATACGAGAAGCTCATTCACATCTGAGTGAGGAAGACCGAGCTTTGCTTAAGGTGAAGACGCACGAAGTTAGAGCTGTTGCAACTTCCGTGGCCTTTAAGCAAAATAGATCTCTGCGAAGTATAATGGACGCAACCTATTGGAGAAGCAAGTCAGTGTTCGCGTCTTTTTATCTAAAGGATGTCCAGTCTCTTTACGAGAACTGCTACACACTGGGACCATTCGTAGCAGCGAGTGCAGTAGTGGGTGAGGGCTCAACCACTACAATTCCCTAATTCCATATCCTTTTAATCTTTCTCTTGAAATGTTTTTAATGTTGTTTTTATGGGTTGTCCGGAAGGCCAAGAAGCCTTTCGCATCCTGGTTGATTTGGCGGTTGGTTAAAGTCATTTCTTGAGAGCGCCTAGATTAGGGGTTTGATGAGGTCCTGTTGTATGGGTTGCAGCCCTTGATACTTCAGCTCCTAGGGGTCTATCAGCATCCTAAGAGGATCGCGAGGCTCCGTAAGGAAGACGTACTTATAAGGCAGAGTAATCGTTCAAGTCGACTTCCTTACCAGGTACCTATTTATTTTGTTTTTGTTATTTTGATAACTTATAAAATGAAATAAAAACTCTTAGCTCATAAAATGTAAACATATATTACTGGTCTCTACCCACCATCCTGGGTGTGAATCAGCTATATATTCACCGGCTAAGTTAAATATTTAAAAATGATATTTTAATTATAAAATAAATTTTTGAATATACTTACCCGGTGAATATATAAATTAAATGACCCTCCCTTCCTCCCCAATAGAGACGCAGTGGGACGAGGAGAAAATTGAGTCTTTGTTTACATAGAGCTTGGTATCTGGCCGACAGATGGCGCTGATGGGCACACCCGCAACCTGTATAGCGATCGCTGGCGAGTTTTTTTGTACAGTTTTTGTCTGTCGAGCAACAGAGTTGCAGCTATATATTCACCGGGTAAGTATATTCAAAAATTTATTTTATAATTAAAATATCATTTTCTTATATCTCGACTTGGTACCTATTTATGCTATGTAATCTCTGGCAATACTTGGTGCATAAAGTTGTTTGTCAGCCATGGAGATATAATAACCCTTTTTATAAAATTTGCTCTCAGACCAAAGCCAGTCTCTCAATTGCCTACATATTATTATACGATTTGGCTCCATTACAAGACTTTTGAATCTCTCATCAACCTGTCATTTATCTTCTGCATTTTGAACAGCCTTCAAACTGTCTTTTTATTAATGTTACATCCATTTATGCCATGAACAGCCTTTTTGTCGTAACTTTTAAACTGTCCTCATAAGCATTTTGTTAAAAAAAACTTGATTTACAAATGTTCCTTTTTCAATATTAATCTTACCCGATGATCATGTAGCTGTCAACTCCGTTGCCCGACAGAAATCTACGGTCGGGATACGCCAGCGATCGCTATCCAGGTGGGGGTGTACTCAACAGCGCCATCTGTGGTCAGGTACTCAAGTACTTCTTGTCAACAAGAACTCAATTTTTCCTCTGTCGTGCCACCGGCTAGACCTAGTTGGATACGCTGTTGATTCTGGAGTTATTGTTCACGATTTGGTGATGTATTTGCTCTAGAGTTTAGCCTTCGCTATTCAGGAAGCTTTATCATTAGCTTAGCAAGCTTTTGGAATTAATTTGATTTAATTATGGTGACGAAGAGAGTATGGACTCTCTTTCACTTTTAAATGGCCGACCCTTCCCTTAGACGGAAGTGTTGGTTTCGAAGAGAGTATAGACTCTCTTTCACTTTTTATAACCACCCTTCCCTTAGACGGAAGTGTGTTTAGGTTTTTGGTAATTTTGCTTAACAAAGTTATAGATTTTTATATCTCTCCGCCATTTATAGGCCTCTTCGATTAACTTCCATTTATTATAAACTTATAAAAATTAATTTTTATGTTTGTTTATATGCGACCTTTCCTAATAGTAGGCGGTCCTTACTTGGAACCGAAGTTTATTAACATTGAGCCCATCATATCGTTTTTCCTGTTAAGAATTTATGCTATTTTAATTTTAATGTTTTTGAAAGAATTTCTTTGATAGTCTCGTACTGTTTTCAAAGTTGAACTAACGTTTTGTTTAGTCTCCGCAGTTGTTGACGTTCAGAACGTTCAACTTGCGCTCTATCGTTACGATAGAGAGAGAGTATTTCACGGTTTCACGTTGCAGTAAGAGTAAACCGATTCTAGCGTTTCGTTCATTCTTTCTTAGCTTAAATGGTTTTAATTCTAATAAAGGAACTTTTTATTTGGGAAACCTTTCAGTTTTTTTCCTTTAACAAATAATATGTTTTGACGATATATATAATTGGGCTCATCTCTCAGGTTCTAAGTCAAGAGAGAGAGAGAGAGAGAGATAGAGACGGAGGGAGAGAGAGGAGGATAAACGTTTCGTTCAAGCGGGTAACGTTGTTCTCGTTTTTTTTTGCTCTTCTCCCTAGTCGCTATAGGGGAAGAAGGTAAAACGTTTCTAGAGTTTTATTCTTGTTCCCAGGCCTTATGCTGTGAGAGATTTTAAACGTAGTTTATTTGATCTAGTGTTTAGTCTCTTTTCCAGCCACTGAATTCTTTATCTTTCATTATGTTTTTCTGTTACATTGTAATACTGTTTTCGCAATTACTACCTTTTAATGAAGGATAGGATTGCGTGTTTCAGGTACAAACCACTTAAAGTTTCGAGTTCAGTGAAATAAGTGCAAACAGAAAATCAAAAGTGATAAAGTGATATGCGCAAAGTGTTTCAGTGTTGCGTTCGAGGGTTCGTCTGTTCGTGCCAGTTGTTCACCTAGTCCGATACCTCTTACAAGCTCCCAAGCCCAGGGGAGAAGTAATGTCGAAGGACTTATGGGTTCCACAGGCCTTGATCAACGAACAGACGTTTCCCTCCGTGGTTTCGGGTGTATCTACACACGTTGCTGACGTGATCACCCCACCCACACAAAGACGAGAGAGCCCATTTATTCCTCGTCTGCGGAAGAGGTTTCTCGCAGAAACCATGGACCAAATCTTGCAGCTTTTAAGTGCTAGTCGGTCCCTTCCGCGCAAGTCCAACGGCCTAGGTGTAGCCACTGGGTCAGTTCGGACTTGCTGCAGTACGACAACTGCACACCTCTCAAGAGAGGCAAGGTGGTACCGCAACAGGCAGTAACTCCGTCTGTTGCCGCACCAGCGGTTTTAGACCCTCAGTCACAACGGACAGTAGCTCCGTTTGTTGTTGTCTTTCATAGACCCTAGTGGTCCATGCTGCAGACTATACAGTCTCAGCTTGCTCCTTCATGCAGGAGTATCATGCTGGAAGGTTGACAATGCACCTGTTAACCTACAACCCGCCGAGGTTGTGCGCTCAGCAGATACTGCGGCTGCCTGCTCCCACCCTCCACCTGTGAGAGCTCCACCACCGATGCGCAGTCCACCCTGCCAGACGCATGTTCTTGCTGCACCATCTGCTAACATGCGTGAGCTACCGCATCAGCAGTGGGAAGGTTCTGTAGAGCTGCCGGGTTCCAGCACTATGCGGCATTCTCCGCAGCCCATGCAGCATGCTCTGCATACCTTACAGCATGCTCCGCATACCATGCAGCATGCTCTGCATACCTTACAGCATGCTCCGCATACCATGCAGCATGAGCCGCATACCTTACAGCAGGGGTGGCCAACCTATGGCGCATGCGCCAACAGTGGCGCATTGCACGATTACAAGTGGCGCACTTATACCCCAGAGATAATTTAAAAACCAAGCCTGCTCATAAAAAAATAATACCAAAAATACTGCTGATTATTACAAAAAAATGCAAAAATAATTTAAGGGGACCTTCAGCTATGTCCTGCATTTTTTTTCTTTTAGTTATTCAAAATACACCATTTCTATGTATGTGTTAGATTTTAGACATATATAATACCTTAATCATATACCAACGTTACAGAATACATTGAAAAAATCATATTACTACGAGAGGCCTTTGATAGTCGTTTTAGTGATTTTGCTGAAGAAGATTGCATGCTTACATTTACAAATTTATATTCACTTACTGAATATAACATTCTGAAGATGCCTAGTATTATACAGATGGAGCTTATTGGTCTAAAAGCAAATTCAGTGCTGAAGAGTAAATTTAATGAATTTGCCTCACTCCCAAGTGCATCTGAAATGCTTATTTTTGGCAATTATAAACAAGTGAACATTTTCCAGAACTTAGAAAATTTACCCAAAGTTATGCCTGTAGCTTTGTAACAACATACAGATGCGAGCAAATATTTTCATCCATAAAAATGTTCAAGAAGTGAGGTCGCGACTATCCGATTCAAATCTGAACTGTCTGTCGCTCTCAGTTACTAATTTACCTGCTAGTATTAAAGATTTAGTGAAAGCAAGGCAAAGTCAAAAGTCTCATTTAACATAGTTATGTTTATTTTTCCTGCATGTGAAATTACTTTTCTTTAAAACTGCTAATTATGTTCATATATTTTTATTAGTACTTTCAGGAATAACTAATGAATATTATCAATGCAAATTCAGTGTCAATAAAGTAGTTACGCTTTACTTTGTATCCATGTTAAATCATTTCCTTTACAGCTGCTACATCTGTCCGCACGCGCACACACATTTATATATATATATATATATATATATATATATATATATATATATATATATATATATATATATATATGTATATATATATATACATATATATATAAATATGAATATCTATATATATATATATATATATATATATATATATATATATATATATATATATATATATATATATATATATATGTATATATATATGTATGCATAAAGACATATATATATATATATATATATATATATATATATATATATATATATATATATATATATATATATATATATATATATATATATATATATATATATATATATATATATATATATATATATATATTATATATATATGTATATGTATAAAGGTATATATATAATATATATATATATATATATATATATATATATATATATAGATAGATAGATAGATAGATAGATATCATATTATTATTATATGTATTAAAGCCAAATTGAGAGGGGTTTAAAGTTTGTGTGGCGCATCTGAATTAGAAGTGAAAAAAATTGGTGCATGGTAAACAAAAGGTTGGCCACCCCTGCCTTACAGCATGCTCCGCATACCATACCGCATGCTCCTCAACCCACCGCAGCCCCTCCCACGCTCCAGCACTCTGCTTTTGTTGTTGCCAGCTCCCACACTCCGACTGCGGAGAAGGTTGACGATGCACCCGTGGGCCTACACCTCCCACGGTTGTGCGCCCGGCATGGCTTCCTGCTCTCACACTCTTGTTGTGAGAGCTCCTCCACCCATGCACTAGTCAACCCTGCCAGATGTATGATGACTCCCACACACAGAGCACTCCGTTGCCGTGCGTGAGCTACCACAAGCTGCCGTGTTTTGACACGGTGTGTCAGCCTCCGCAACACACTGTGGTTTCCGCCACTCGCCAGCAGTAAACTAGTCAGTCAGGAGTTGAGGCTTCCCCACACAACTTTGGTTGTTGCCAACTCACAAACTGTCATACAGTTACATGACGTTGCCTTCTGGTCTGCTACTTATACACCAGTGCTGTATGTCCTCACGCTCCTGTTGTGGTTGACAGTTCAGTTTTTGACAGTTCACAGACTGTCAAGCAGTTTCATAACGTTGCCTTCTGGTCTGCTGCTTTTGCACCAGTGAAACCCTCACTGAGAGAACCTAGCTTTTCTCGGATATGGTTCCTGTAGATGAGAAAGTGCTGTTCTCCCTCCTTCTGATATTCCCTTGAGGACTCTGTCATTTGGAGAGGAGCCTTAAGCTGCTTAGCCTCCTATGGACTTTTATTTAAGCATAACATGCTTCCAGGGAGGGTAATGGTTCCGCTTCAGTCGCTAACCCCGTCTGTTGCCACACCTGCTCCCATAGACCTTGAGCTTTGTTGCAAGACATGCAGTCCAAGCTTAGTCCTTGATAGAGGATTTTTTTACGGAGTCAGTGTGTCACTGGGAAGACGTTCAACAACCAGCAGAGGTGACTTGTTGTGACGCAGTGCGGCAACCTCAGCAACCCGATAAGGAGTTGTCTGTACTACCCAGACAGTCTAGACAGTTTCGGGTTGTCGCTGTACTTCCTCGCTTCCCCATGGTTGACAGTTCACAGACTGTGCAGCAGTACCATGATCTTGTGTCCGGCTCCGTCAGACGACTGGCTTTTAAGAGCTCCCACAAGTCGTCGCTGTCTGGAGAATCTCAGATGGACTATGGATCTGACCAAGGAACTGGGCCTCCTGGTCAATTTAGAGAAGTCCCAGCTCGTCCCATCCCAGACCATTGTCTACCTGGGTATGGAGATTCAGAGTCGAGCTTTTCGGGCTTTTCCGTCGGCCCCAAGGATCAACCAAGCCCTAGAATGCATCCAGAGCATGCTGAGAAGGAACCGATGCTCAGTCAGGCAGTGGATGAGTCTAACAGGGACACTTTCATCTCTGGCCCTGTTCATCGAGTTAGGGAGACTCCACCTCCGCCCCCTTCAGTATCATCTAGCTGCTCACTGGATAAAGGACATGACGCTAGAGACGGTCTCAGTTCCTGTTTCCGAAGAGATGAGGTCTACTCTAACGTGGTGGAAGAACAGCTTTCTTCTCAAGGAAGGTCTACCTTTGGCTGTTCAGACCCCCGACTGCCGTCTCTTCTCGGACGCATCAGACACGGGCTGGGGTGCGACATTGGACGGACAGGAATGCTCGGGAACATGGAATCAGGAGCAAAGGACACTTCACATCAATTGCAAGGAGTTGTTGGCGGTTCATCTGGCCTTGATAAACTTCAAGTCCCTCCAGCTAAACAAGGTGGTGGAGGTGAACTCCGACAACACCACAGCCTTGGCTTACATCTCCAAGCAGGGAGGGACTCATTCGAGGAAGTTGTTCGAGATCGCAAGGGACCTCCTCATCTGGTCAAAAGATCGAAAGCTCACGCTGGTAACGAGGTTCATTCAGGGCGATATGAATGTCATGGCAGATCGCCTCAGCCGGAAGGGTCAGGTCATCCCCACAGAGTGGACCCTTCACAAGAATGTTTGCAGCAGACTTTGGGCCCTGTGGGGTCAGCCAACCATAGATCTGTTCGCTACCTCGATGACCAAGAGGCTCCCGTTGTATTGTTCTCCGATTCCAGACCCAACAGCAGTTCACGTGGATGCTTTTCTGCTGGATTGGTCCCATCTCGACCTGTATGCATTCCCGCCGTTCAAGATTGTCAACAGGGTACTTCAGAAGTTCGCCTCTCACAAAGGGACACGGCTGACGTTGGGTGCTCCCCTCTGGCCCGCGAGAGAATGGTTCACAGAGGTACTGCAATGGCTGGTCGACGTTCCCAGGACTCTTCCTCTAAGAGTGGACCTTCTACGTCAACCTCACGTAAAGAAGGTACACCCAAACCTCCACGCTCTTCGTCTGACTGCCTTCAGACTATCGAAAGACTCTCAAGAGCTAGAGGCTTTTCGAAGGAGGCAGCCAGAGCGATTGCCAGAGCAAGGAGGACATCCACTCTCAGAGTCTATCAGTCTAAATGGGAAGTCTTCCGAAGCTGGTGCAAGGCCAATGCAGTTTCCTCAACCAGTACCACTGTAACCCAGATTGCTGACTTCCTGTTACATCTAAGGAACGTAAGATCCCTTTCAGCTCCTACGATCAAGGGTTACAGAAGTATGTTGGCAGCGGTTTTCCGCCACAGAGGCTTAGATCTTTCCACCAACAAAGATCTACAGGACCTCCTTAGGTCTTTTGAGACCTCAAAGGAATGTCGGTTGTCCACTCCAGGCTGGAATCTAGACGTGGTCCTAAGGTTCCTTATGTCATCAAGACTTGAACCTCTCCAATCAGCCTCTTTTAAGGACCTCACATTAAAAACTCTTTTCCTCGTGTGCTTGGCAACAGCTAAAAGAGTAAGTGAGATCCACGCCTTCAGCAGGAACATAGTTTTCACATCTGAAACGGCTACATGTTCTTTGCAGCTCGGTTTTTGGCTAAAAACGAGCTTCCTTCACGTCCTTGGCCTAAGTCGTTCGAGATCCCAAGCCTGTCCAACTTGGTGGGGAACGAACTGGAGAGAGTACTTTGCCCAGTTAGAGCTCTTAGGTACTATCTAAAAAGGTCAAAACCTTTACGAGGACAATCAGAAGCCTTATGGTGTGCTATCAAGAAGCCTTCTCTTCCAATGTCTAAGAACGCAGTTTCTTACTACATCAGGCTTCTGATTAGGGAAGCACATTCTCATCTGAAGGAAGAAGACCTTGCTTTGCTGAAGGTAAGGACACATGAAGTGAGAGCTGTGGCTACTTCAGTGGCCTTCAAACAGAACCGTTCTCTGCAGAGTGTTATGGATGCAACCTATTGGAGAAGCAAGTCAGTGTTCGCATCATTCTATCTCAAAGATGTCCAGTCTCTTTACGAGAACTGCTACACCCTGGGACCATTCGTAGCAGCGAGTGCAGTAGTAGGTGAGGGCTCAGCCACTACATTCCCATAATCCCATAACCTTTTTAACCTTTCTCTTGAATACTTTTTATGGGTTGTACGGTCGGCTAAGAAGCCTTCCGCATCCTTGTTGATTTGGCGGGTCGTCAATTCTTTCTTGAGAAGCGCCGAGGTTAGAGGTTGTGATGAGGTCCTTTAGTATGGGTTGCAGCCCTTTATACTTCAGCACCTAAGAGTCGTTCAGCATCCTAAGAGGACCGCTACGCTCAGTAAGGAAGACGTACTTAATAAAGGCAGAGTAATGGTTCAAGTCGACTTCCTTACCAGGTACTTATTTATTTTATGTTATTTTTGAATAACTAATAAAATGAAATACGGGATACTTAGCTTCTTTGTTAACATGTATGCTGGTCTCCACCCACCACCCTGGGTGTGAATCAGCTACATGATCATCGGGTAAGATTAATATTGGAAAATGTTATTTTCATTAGTAAAATAAATTTTTGAATATACTTACCCGATGATCATGAATTAAAGAACCCGCCCTTCCTCCCCATAGAGAACCAGTGGACCGAGGAGAAAATTGAGTTCTTGTTGACAAGAAGTACTTGAGTACCTGACCACAGATGGCGCTGTTGAGTACACCCCCACCTGGATAGCGATCGCTGGCGTATCCCGACCGTAGATTTCTGTCGGGCAACGGAGTTGACAGCTACATGATCATCGGGTAAGTATATTCAAAAATTTATTTTACTAATGAAAATAACATTTTTAGTCCTTTATTCACGTGTCTTATTTTCTCAATCAAAATCCAACCATGCAAATTCCCTGATATACTAAGTGATATTAAGGTCCTGTAATTCTTACAGTTGTCTTTATTACCCTTATCGTTATATCAATTAACAATTTATCCTCTAACCACTCATTTAGAACCTTCCCCTAGACATATCTTAATCTCAGGCCAGCCACTTAATCACACTATCACTGAAGCAATGCAACATCTGACTTGTATTCCTGTCAACCTTCCTTATACCCCTATACCTCGATGTTGTAAAGTGAAGACGTGTTATCGCGGTGCTCTGTCGAATTCTCTTCCTGAGCTGTGTTTCAACTTACTGTATATTTTTTGTTTGTGAAACCTTTGAAAATATTAGTTAACCTTATGGAGAGACTAAAGTAAAAAGTAAAAGTACACCATGGCTGGTTGTCCCCTGTGTGGATTGTTGAAGGGAGATGAAAAAAAGTGTATTAGATGTGGCTGTAACATGCTACCACAAGAAGCGTGTGTTTATAGAGGTAATCATCAGTGATGAAGATGTAACAATCTTGCAATGGATTGGTCCACAGTGTGTAGATGAAGCCATTATGGCCAAGACACCTTTATTAAAATGAAGGAGGAAATGAAAATGAAAGATCTTTATATAAACGAACATGGAGAGAAAATAGCTGAATTAGAACGCCAACTCACTTTGGATGCAGCAAATTCCATCCAGACCACTGATCTCACTGAGAAAGTTGATAATTTAACGATGAATATGGAATCAATTAAGTTAACACTTCAAACACTGATGGACGCAAAACAAGAGAAAATGACAGATGCTGACAAAGTTAAGGCAACAAAATCTACTAAAGCATCAAGTAAAATCATCGACAGAAAAAATTAGTTCGAACATGCACTCAAAGACATTCCAATTCGGTCAACTTCAAATGGAAGTTTTGTTGTAAACTTTGCTGACAAAAAGATTAGAGAGGAAGCAGCAAACAAGATTCACACCATGGTTGCCGATACTGAGACGAGGAAAATTGGAAAACTAAAACTTAAAATAATATGTAATGTATGTAATGATGAAAATTAAGTAGTAAATGCTTTAATTCAAAGAAATTTTTGCCTGGACTATATCCAAAACATAGAAGAGGTTCTCCTTGGAATCGTCTACGGAACAGACTATTCTTGCCAAAATTGAACATTTGCTGCAACAGGAAAAATTCAAGATTCCACAAACCTTTTAAACTGTACAACAGATGCTTTTGCTGCCTTCACATCGGAGCTCACAGCATCACCATGCTGAACAATGCTATGGATGCTAGTTATTTTCTTGAAATATTCAAACCAGGCATGGCTCATGTTGAATGTTTCTTTTTCTTTATCTGCTGGCATACCTATTCCTTTTTAACAAAGTCATCATACAATACCTTTGCTTTTTCACAAATAATTTTCTAAGTAATTGTATCTCCTGTTAACTGCTTCGCATTGATCCAGACGACAAGCAAATTTTCTAAATTATGAAGGACACATAGTCATTGTTTTGACAATGTAAGCACCCACTTTTGCAACATCAATTTCTTTGATTACTTTTTTTGAGAATCATAAAAATTGTTGATGTTGTACAAATGTACATTTTTCGGAGTCTGCCCCACATTTACCTTGTTCATGCTTTTTGATAATTTCTGTTTTCACCTCCATGGTAATCATCTCCTTACTATGTTTCTTAATCATCTCTGGGGTCATTGAATATATTCTGTACTGTATTGTTATTGTTAATTTGTTGGTGAACAACAGTAATCACCATTCGATAAAGAGAAATTCTATCAGACTAGAATTAATTTAATTGGAAAATTATATACAGTACCAGTAGTTTAAAAAACTTATCCATCAAAGTTTTTTATCCTAAACATCTTAAATTCTTAAATAATGTTCATCTCCCAAAAATTAAAATACCTACAGTTCATAAACTATCTTTTTATCTCAAAACTCCCTTGATATAATGAATACTTTCAACAGGAACTATGCAAAATCATATCTACCGACTGCGGATCCTGAACTATGCCCTGTAAAAATTTCTTAAAAAAATAGCATATGGAGAACTGAAATTCCATCTTTATATGAAGACAAGAATCTTCCATTTTGAGTGGACCAAAATATTTACAAAGCTATCGCCAGCAGTATGAGATAAGTTAGTTATGACAGTTGTGGAGTGTGTGCATCCTTGAAAGAGTAGACACTGCACTCCAAAAGTGTACTATATTCTGTATGCTACTTGATGAGACACATTAGCCATGTGTTTGGGATATGGAATACAAATGCCAATCAAAGTGTATATGGTGCCATATGTATGCTGTAGTACTCATATAGATGAGTATGGGATAGTATTGCTTTTAGTAACAGAGGAAGTATATTATTCTTGCTATCCAAGCTACAACCCTGGTTAATAAAAAAAGGAAAGGATATAGAAAAGTTACAAATAACCTGAAAATGAGGAATAAGGAAAATTAATTTAGGATCAGCCACATTACATAGATAGGTGATATATAAACTATAAAACAAGACTTTTGTCTGCCTGTTCAATAGAAAAAAACTTGCAGCAATCTTAAGCTTATGCAGTACCACCAATTCAATCACCAGATTAGGAAGATCATTCCACAATCTGGTCACATCTTAACTAAAACTTCAAGAACACTGTGTTAGTATTCAGCCTTATCATGAAGGCAAGATTATTATGACTAACTGGAGGGCTCAGTCTGGGAAAATAAGGGTACGAAGTATAGTCAGAATTATGAAAAATCTTATGCAACACACACAAAGATTAATATCTAGATCATGGATAAGGAATTTAATAGACCATACTTTTTATCAAACAAATTATTGTGAGTCAGCAGCTGAAAACCAGGCAGGGAAATGATATTCAGTAAATGGACAAGGCAGAAAAACAGTATTCAGAAAATGGTATAATCTATATATCTATATACCAAGGCACTTCCCCCAATTTTTGGGGATAGCGGACATCAAAACATGAAAAAAGGGGCCCTTTCCTCTCTACGCTCCTCCCAGCATGAGGATGGACTCAACCGAGTTCGGCTGGTACTGCTAGGGTGCCACAGCCTACCCTCCCTTGTCATCCACCACAGATGAAGCTTCATAATGCTGAATCCTCTACTGCTGCTACCTCCGCGGTCATCCAAGGCACTGGAGGAAGCAGCAGGGCCTACCGGAACTGCGTCACAATCGCTCGCCATTCATTCCTATTTCTAGCACGCTCTCTTTCCTCTTTCACTTCTATCCTCCTGTCACCCAGAGGTTTCTTCACTCCATCCATCCACCCAAACCTTGGCCTTCCTCTTGTACTTCTCCCATCAATGCTTGCATTCATCCCCTTCTTTAGTAGACAGCCATTTTCCATTCTTTCAACATGGCCAAACTACCTCAACACATTCATATCCACTCTAGCTGCTAAATCATTTCTTACACCCGTTCTCACCCTCACTACTTTGTTCCTAACCCTATCTACTCGAGATACACCAGCCATACTCCTCAGACACTTCATCTCAAATACATTTAATTTCTGTCTCTCCGTCACTTTCATTCCCCACAACTCCGATCCATACATCATAGTTGGTACAATCAGTTTCTCATATAGAACTCTCTTTACATTCATGCATAACCCCCTATTCTTTACCACTCCCTTCACTGCCACCAACACTTTGCATCCCTCATTCACTGACGTACATCTGCTTCCAATCCACCATTTGCTGCAACAACAGACCCTAAGTACTTAAACTGATCTACTTCCTCAAGTAACTCTCCATTCAACATGACATTCAATCTCGCACCACCTTCCCTTGTCGTACATCTCTTAACCTTACTCTTACCCACATTTACTCTGAACTTCCTTCTCCCACATATCCTTCCAAATTCTGTCACTAATCGGCCAAGCTTCTCTTCCGAGTCTGTAACCAGTACAGTATCCGCAAACAACAACTGATTTACCTCCCATTCATGATCATTCTCGTCTATCAGTTTTAATCCTCGTCCAAGCACTCGAGCATTCACCTCTCTCACCACTCCATCAACATACAAGTTAAACAACCATGGCGACATCACACATCCCTGTCTCACCCCCACTCTCACCGGAAACCAATCACTCTCTTCATTTCCTATCCTAACACATGCTTTACTACCTTTGTAGAAACTTTTCACTGCTTGCAACAACTTTCCACCAACTCCATATAACATCATCACATTCCACATTGCTTCCCTATCAACTCTATCATATGCTTTCTCCAGATCCATAAACGCAACATACACCTCCTTACCTTTTGCTAAATATTTCTCGCATATCTGCCTTACCGTAAAAATCTGATTCATACAACCCCTACCTCTTCTAAAACCACCCTGTATTTCTAAGATTGCATTCTCTGTTTTATCCTTGATCCTATTAATCATTACTCTACCATACACTTTTCCAACTACGCTTAACAAACTTAATACCCCTTGAATTAGAACACTCATGCACATCTCCCTTACCCTTATATAGTAGTACAATACATACACCAACCCAATCTACTGGTACCATTGACAACATAAAACACCTTAAACAATCTCACCAACCAATCAAGTACAGTCACACCCCCTTCCTTTAACATCTCGGTTTTCACACCATCCATACCAGGTGCTTTTCCTACTCTCGTTTCATGTAGTGCTCTCCTCACTTCCTCTCTTTTAATCTTTCTCATTCTCATGTCCCATCACTGGCACCTCAACACCTGCAACAACAATTATATCTGCTTCCCTAATATCCTGAACATTCAGTAAACTTTCAAAATATTCTGCCCACCTTTTCCTTGCCTCCTCTCCTTTTAACAACCTTCCATTTCCATCTTTCACTGTCTTCAATTCTTGAACCAGCCTTCCTTACTCTCTTCACTTCTTTCCAAAACTTCTTATTTTCTTCATATGAACGACCCAATCCCTGACCCCACCTCAGGTCAGCCGCCCTCTTTGCCTCAGTTACCTTGCGCTTTACTTCCACATTTTTCTCTCTAAATCTTTCATACTTCTCTACTCTATTACTCTGTAGCCACTCTTCAAATGCCCTCTTTTTCTCTTCCACTTTTACCTTCACTCCACCATTCACTACCCTTCCTCATGCTGCCTCCAACAATCTTCTTGCCAAGAAAGAAATAAACATATAAAGTAAACATTAGAATTATAGTGAATGTAGACTTCATGAATGTATATAACATTTAATACATGCCACTAGGAACCATTATAACATGCAGTATACAGTTCATGGCTCTGCACACACATGTATATGTAATGATTTTATTTTATATCTAAAATATACCACTATAAAGTCTCCCTTCCTTTTTCTCTCTCTGGTGCCCACTAAAATGGTACCAAACTATGACATCAATCTATAATATTATGCTGTAATTAATTAAGGAGGAAGAGAGCAGCAGTATAGAGACCAAAGGAGAATGAAATGAGCTCCTTTTGAATATATTAGGAAATAGCTTATTGCAAAAGTTGTGACATGGCTAAAATGTTCCAATTTTGCCCTAGAGTAGGCTCTGTAATTTATATGTAGAATAAATCAAAAGCATACCTCTGAATCAACGTAGAATAAGATTAACACAAACCAAGCAATAAAACATAACATTTCCCACTATGTAAAAAGGCCAAGGAGTCAAACATGGGAGCCAGCCATAGTTAGGGGCGAGCCAAATAAATACATAGGTGTGTATTAAAATCACCCCCTAGTGCCCAAAAAACAAAGCAGATCCTAATTCACTCTTTTTAACTTGAAAGTTGACTTATTATTGGTAGACTTAATAGGGAGAACAGGGGTTTTCATGGTAATAATTATCATCAATATGGCATTGAAGGTGTGAAAGGATTTTAGAAAGCCTGGAACCTGTAGGTAAATTTTATATACATGGAGCCCAAACTTGCTCATTGACACATTAGCCTTAGGACAGTGAAGGTAATATTTTTTTGGTATATCCTATTGGATCCCCTGTTCTAGCATAACAGCAAAGTTTTTGGGTTCACACAGTTCTTAACCAAAAAATCTATGGTACTTTTCATTGATACTGTAATTTCTTTTATGCAGCGTCACAAGGGTAATCATACCTACTGGTGTTGTGCTCTTCGAACCAAATATAAACGATGTAGAGCAACCGTATCCCAAACAGGTGATGATTTTAAAGTTGGTGGATTGGACCATTGTCATGATGTGAAACAAGGAAATGTAGCTTCACGCATATTGTCTCACAAGGTAAATTATTTTGCATTTATTAAAATGTCCAAAATTTTGTGCCAAGAACAAATTAGAATAAGCAGAGTAACTTAGTTTCTAAAGCAAAATGTGCCAATATGTAGGTTAAAAACTTAGCTAGATTTTATAGGAGAACAATGCTGGAACAATATATTTTTAGTACAGTAATCCAAAATTTCATTTGGGAAATGTAAATGACAATATTTTTTTTTAATTCTCAGATCAAACAGGAAGCTTGCAAGGATTTCAGTGCACCTGCTTCTACGATAGTTGATAAAGTTGTTTCACAGTGTATAGACATTGATAAGCCAGACTATGATACTCTGTTCCACAATAATTTGATACGCAAAGCCAACAGAGTTCGACAGAAAATGAAGCAAGATACTTCTTCAAGTCTAGATTTTGAGGTATGAATAAATGTATCTTCCAGTATTGTACATTAATTTAAAGCATAAGTTTAGTACAAACTACTGTTTTACTCACTTTCTAACTGCCATTTAATGTAATGATGGCTCAGTGACTAGAGTATCATGGTTTGATATTTAGGTATGATTGAAAGGGCATTATGTCTATGAACTTCCCTTCATGTTCATGTTGCTTCACAGGCACAAGGGTTGTGTGCAAATGTGGGCGATGCTACTTTTTGACATGGGAAAAATCTATTTTTGGGCTCAAACCAAGTTGTCCTGATGGAAGTTCCTCATTGGCAGCTTCTACTTGGGATATTTCTGCGAGTTATATACCAGAGAAATTTTACCTTTGAGGTATAAATGGAGTTCTAACCTCTGAAGCGAATATCCCGAGTTATCGTGTATAAATCAGGTACATGTTAATAACAAGCCGTGGTTATCCTTCCCCGAATAGAGTTAACCTTGTCTCGAAGGAAAGGTGAGGGTAGGATATGTGGGCAAGAGAGCCGTTATAACTCCCAATCTCAATGTGCAACAACTAACATGTTTCTTGTTGATCCATTCCCCTTCGTAGTCGCCATCTTTGATGGTCGCTTGGAGAGTTTCTGCTAGTTTTTCTTGACTTTTAGAGTGATTTTCAATCATGGATGCTTCAGCTTCTTCCTCATTGACTGGGTTGGGTGCCCCTTTTTCTGGTGTTGGAGAGTTTTGTGTCTCCACCCAATATTTTTATTGATTGTATGTTTTTATTGTTCTGGGGCCGGCATGCGGTCAGCGCCATTGCATCATGTTCCAATTCGCTCAGAAACGCATAGTTGTTTGGTCATTTTACTGTAGGAACATGTTTTATATCATTATTTCTAAGTGTACATGAAAATATCTGATAGAGAAGTCCTTTTTAAATAAGTAATACCTTTATATACGAAATTAATTCTTTCCGAAGTGGCTTTCGCATCATGATTTTTTCGTATAATGAACGGAAATCTATTTTTGGGTGAGATGGCCATGTCGTCCTGATGGAAGTTCCTATAGGGTAGCTTCCTAGGGTATATTACAACTACGGCGATATTCCCAGAGAATTTACCTTAAGGTACCCAGAATTCTAACTCCTGGAGCGAATATCCCTAATAAAAGAACCAGGGATATCGCGAAATATCAGAGGACGTATTCTTGACACGCCACATGGCAACCTGCACCCCGAACAGAGATAACACTTCGAAGGGGTCAATTGGCAAGAAAACGAAAACGAGAAAGAAAAAGGAGAGCCACTTGCAAGGCTCTCTCTTCTCCCGTTTCGTAAGCGTGCATTGCGCCGATCCTGGCGCCATCTGTATTCCTTGTAGCGATACACGAGGTGCTACAGATACTGTATGTAGGGAGGGGACCTACAGCCCTTTCATAGAAAGGGAAGGGCGGGTCCATCAGGACGACATGGCCATCTCACCCAAAAATAGATTTTTCGCTTCGCTCAAAATCCGTTTTTTGGGCTCAAGCCATGTCGTCCTGATGGAAGTATACCAGAGCATTACTGTATCTGTGGATTCTCAAAACGTGCCGTACTCCCCGGAGGTATTTCCCCGGTCGACTAGACCTAGAGACCTAAGATGTTACCGTTATACATCTTTTCAACTAACCATAAACCATGTTAGAGCTTCCTGCCCCCTACAGGGAAGAGTCCTACTAGACTCTGGAAAAGTCTCGAAGAGTACATATACCTATGTATGAATAACAGGCAAGCCAATATAGTGGTCTCACCCTATATTATGTAAAGCATAGTTTGTAAAGAACCACTGCGTCAATATGAAATATCGACCAGTTCTCCGTTCAATACTGTATTGGACAAAGGTTTATATCCGCGTAGGAGGAAACTTGTATATCCGCCACCGTCCCCTTAGGGGATGGAGTCCTCCCGCTAAGGGAAAGCATAAACCAATGCAAAATTAGCTTGCATAAAGGAACAATCTATTAGAATTATCCCAGATAAATATACATAGAATGAATGCTCAATTATTATCAATAAATTGACACAGGTGAAGGAGACGCAAGGTTCTCAAGAACAAGTTTATTGACAGACAATAAATAAAACAGGTTAACAACAATTATATATATATATAAGAGGAGGATAACCAAAAATTTAAGCATAAGCATGGTAGTAAACAGAAACTTGTTTATCTGAAAGAAAAACATTAGTGCCACTTTTAACATACCGAGGTATCAAAGTTATAAAAGTCTGTATTACTAATCAGTCATATTAGCGTTAGAAACGTTCGGCACACATGTCTGCACTTATGTTAAGTTCACCTTGAAAGCGGAACAGTCAACGTGGGCAACCCGGTGCCCTCACACTTAGTTTGTAGCACAGTATGTAACTACACACTCACCCTGGAATTAATCGTCCCAATTAAATCCACTGTTCCTCGCAGAGTTAAACAGCAGGGTTAATGACGCAACCCACTGCTACCACAGACCTCTTTAGTTGCTCCACTTGCTTCGCATAGTGACGAAAGAACACTCTGGAAGACTTCCAGCCAGTGTATGAACGAAGATGTTCAAAATCCATACAATTAAAGAAATTTAAGGATGAGGCAACTTTCCTCGGATCGTGACCTGCGGGTGTACTGTCAGGATCCGCTCTGCGAATAAAATATGTGATTTTCGCCCTGAGTTGTTTCAGTGATAAATTTGAGCCTGATGTTTCTCCCCTGAATAGTTGACCACCCTTGAAGTCTGAAGTTCTACGAAGATAGACCTTTAGGCATTCTACTGGACATAGAGATGCATCTTCTTTCAGAGGGCAGATTCTCCAGGGACCCCACCTGTTGGTGGGTAACTTGTTCTTGGCGAGAAACGTAGGATCCGGAAACAGGTTCAGCTCTCCCCCATCCAAGAACTGAACACGACCTTCCTCTCTCGAGAGGGCTACAATCTCACTAACCCTGGCCCCGGACGCGAGTGCAAATAGGAAAATAACTTTTTGGGTCAAATCCTTTAACGCACACTCCTCATTGTTCAACAGTGATGCGAAATGAAGAACTTTATCTAAAGACCATGAAATGGGCTTTGGAGGTGCTGAAGGTCTGAGCCTAGCGCAGGCTTTCGGAACTGTATTAAAGATCTTGTTAGCGAGGTCGACCTGGAAGGCATATAGAATGGGTCTTGTCAAAGCCGACTTACACGTTGAAATCGTGTTAGCTGCCAACCCTTGACCATGGAGGTGGATGAAGAAAGATAAGCAGAAGTCCGTCGAGATCTCCTGCGGATTCTTCGCCGTGACAAAGGCCACCCATTTCCTCCAAGATGACTCATATTGCCTTCTAGTAGATTTGCACTTATATTCCTCTAGGAAGTCTATGCTGTCTTTCGAAATCCCGAAACGCTTTCTCACCGCTAGGGAGAGAAAATCATGAGCTGCATGGTCCGGGTTTTCTGTAATGAAGCGCAGACAGTCGACTTCTGGACTCGCTGGGTCAGAACTGGATCTGGTAGCGGTAGAAACTTCAACCGTAGTTCCAATGCCAGAGGGAACCACACGCTGTTCGGCCACTTGTGGGCCACTATTGCCGCTACCCCCTTGAAGGATCTCAGTTTGTTGAGGACCCTCAACAGAAGGTTGTGAGGAGGGAACAGATAAATCCTGGACCATCTGTTCCAGTCGAGGGACATCGCGTCCACTGCTTCCGCCAAGGGGTCCTCGTACGGGGACACGTACAGGGGCAACTTCTTGTTGTCTTTCGTCGCAAAGAGGTCTATCTGCAGTTCTGGGACTTGACTCAAGATGAAGGAGAACGATCCTGCGTCTAGGGACCATTCCGACTCTATCGGTGTGAACCTGGATAGAGCGTCCGCTGTCACATTGCGGACTCCTTGAAGATGAACTGCCGACAGGTACCACTTCTTCTTTTCCGCCAGTCGGAAGATGGCCAACATCACCTGGTTGAGAGGTGGCGACCTTGATCCTTGTCGATTCAAGCATCTCACAATCACCTCGCTGTCCAGCACCAACCTTATGTGGATCGAGGGACGCGGGGAGACTTTCTTCAAGGTAAGGAGCACTGCCATAGCTTCTAGAAAGTTTATGTGAAATGTCTTGAATAGAGTGGACGAAGTCCCTTGGGCCTTCTTCCGATGAGAATGACCTCTCCACCCCTCCTTCGAGGCGTCTGTGTGAATAGTCACTGACGGGGGAGGTGGCTGAAGAAGTACCGACTTCTTTAGTAGTCTGGCTTGGGACCAAGGCCTGAGAAGAGTACGTAGACGAAGCGGAACTGGTCTTCTCAGATCTCTTCGCGCGTTTGATGCATAACTTCTCCAAGCTCCGGTTGCATCCTTTAGCTGTGCTCTTAGCACCGGGTCTGTTACCGAAGCAAACTGGAGAGAACCCAGTACTCTCTCCTGTTCGCGTCTTGATATCCTTTCGGAATCCAGAAGTCTCTTGACAGAACCAGCTATCTCCTTCCTTTTCTTTGCCGGGATGGAGAATTGGTGTGACATTAGGTCCCAGTGGATTCCCAACCACTGGAACTTTTGAGATGGAGAAAGTTGAGACTTTTTTCTGTTGATCTTGAAGCCTAGATACTCTAGGAACTGGATCACCTGCAGGGAAGCTTGCAAGCATTCTGTCTTGGATGCTGCCCACACCAGCCAGTCGTCCAGGTAGGCTACTACCTGAATTCCCTTTAGGCATAATTGTTTGAGAGCTACGCTCGCAAGCTTCGTGAAGATCCTTGGGGCTATATTTAGCCCGAATGGCATGGCTCTGAAGGCGTATAGTCTTCGTTGTAGCTTGAACCCTAGGTAGGGGGAGAGTCGACGATTGATTGGAACGTGCCAATAGGCGTCTGACAAATCTATGGAGACGGTAAATGCCCTCTTGGGCAGTAAGGTCCTTATGTGTTGCAGTGTTAGCATCTTGAACTTGCAGTTCACTATGAACTTGTTGAGTGGCGACAAGTCCAGAATGACTCTGAGTTTTTCCGAGTCCTTCTTGGGAACACAAAACAGCCTCCCTTGGAATTTGATGGACTTTACCCTTCGGATCACTTTTTTCTCCAACAGATCTTGGATGTACTCCTCCAGAACGGGGGTGGAGTGTTGGAAAAACCGAGGGCACGGGGGTGGAGTGCTGTACCAGCTCCAGCCCAGTCCATTCTTGAGTAGGCTGTGGGCCCAGGGATCGAAGGTCCACCGATCCCGAAAATTCTGAAGTCTCCCTCCTACCGGTATCATCTCACTTGGACTGTTGTCCTGAGGTCTTGCCTCCCTGACCGCGACCACCCCTGAATCCCCTTCCCCTTGAGGGGCGCCTAGACGAGCCTCTGGCTGCTCCTCTAGGCTTTGCTCGAAAGGAAGTTGACTGCCCTTCGAACGTTGGGTTGAATGCCGGGGACTGTGTCGACACGGCTTGGGGTACCCACTGGAATGTGGTCAGGGTTTGTGCCACCACCTGGGGCACTGAAGGCATCGGCAATTGCTGTTGCTGTTGCTGTCTAAATGGCTTGGCCGGCCGAGAAGGTAGCCTAATCCTCTTAGTCTTCCTCTTAGTCTTCCTCTTTGGTTGGGGACCCTCATCCGGGGAAGACTCCTATTCTCCGTGGCGGTCTTATCAACAACCTCCTTGACCGATTCGCTAGGGAAAAGGTCTTTGCCCCAAATGTTGGAGGAGATTAGTTTCCTTGGCTCGTGCCTCACTGCAGCCAAGGCGAACGCAAACTCCCTACAAGCTCTCCTCACCCTGACGAAGCTGTAAAGATCCTTCGTCACTGTGGCCAGATGAGTCTTGGCCACTACCATGAACATCTCATGGACCTTGGGGTCACTTGCCATCGTCTCAAGAGTGGTCTGAAGAGACATTGAGGCAGCCAGTCTTTCTTTCGTCTCGAGCTCCCTCCGCAAAAGAAAGTCAGACAGCTTAGGGAGGTTCTCACCGAACTGACGTCCGGCAATATCAGCCTCCAACTTCCCGACTGAGAAGGTAAGATGGACGTCCTTCCAGTCCTTGTGGTCCATAGGTAGGGCCAGCGACAAGGGTTTACACTCCTCCAAGGAGGGGCATGGCTTTCCAGCCTCGACTGCTTTTAACACAGCCGCAAACCCTTTCTGCAAAAAGGGGAAGGCTCTAGCAGGAGAGGACACAAAGGAAGGGTGCTTCTTACTCAATGCAGCCACCTTTGAGTTTGTAAAGCCCCTCTCTTTCATTGAAGATGAAAGCAAAGCTTGAGCCTTAGCATGGTCCATCACTATGACCTCCTTCGGCTCTGTCTCCTCCTTTGAAGCTGGTTCCTTCCTCAAACGGACATAACAGTCCGGATATGACCCTTTGCTGGGCCAGAATTCCACCTCCTCTAGGGGAACTGAACCCAACTTATCCGACATGACGATCTTTCCGATCGTCATCGGCATGTGCTCAGCATATCTCCACGGGTTAGCATCTGAGCACAAGGGAAGGTCTTTCACGTTGAGCCTCTTCTGGGGCCCATGTGATGCTGCAAGCTTCTGCATCTGCAGTTCCATTGCAGCCGCCTTCTCATTATTCTCCTTCTGCATTTGTTGGATCATTCCAACAAAGGAGGAGAGGGCCTGTCCCAGCTCTACTGGGAGAGCGGACGATGTTGAAGGAATAGGTTCAGGGACCTGAACCGGAGCAGCCGACGCCTCGTCGGCCTCTTCCTCTACAATGTCTGGGGCTTGATCTTCATCCTGGCCTTCTGCCTGGAGGTCTTCCTCCAAACGCTCGGACACGTCTGACATCCTGTCGTCCAACTGGATGTCCTGCAAGGCGACCGCAACTTCAGCATCCACCGGGATCTGAACTAGGGGGATCTCCTCTTGAGGCTGGTGAATCACTGCATCAGCGGATGCCCTGGGGAAAAGGTAAGCCCTCATCTTCTCACTTGGAAGATAAGGTCCAGAGGTGTTCTTCTGGAAGCCCCTTACCCAGGCACGAAGCTTCTCCCTTGCTAAATCCCTTGATTCCGCCGTCCTAGGGGAATCAAAAGCCACAGTAATCAGGTTAGAGCACACGGTACATACCTGAGGGTCCCAATACCGGAGATCACCCTTGGAGACAGCGCATGCTGCGTGCCTCCTACACAACTCATGTCCGCAGAAGTTCTTGCTGCGGACGTAGCAGAAAACACTTCCGCACTTCGGATGGTCCTCATGTAAAGAGAGGAAATTTCCATGAGTATCAAGTGAACTACGTATCACTGGATATGCACAGTTTAGCATAACAAAACAGAAAGGAAAGACACACACTTGTGTTTCCCGCACAGTCAAATGTTGCAGCCTTCCAGATAATAAAATCGTATGGTTAATCTGTCCTAGAGTAACCAATGAAAAATTTCCAGAGGAAACAGGTGTAGCTCACACCTAAGGTATGATTTTAAAATACCGGATAGTAGACAAGAAAGAACTCACTTTCTTATCTGTAAGGCAACACCAAAGGGCTGTGCAAGACAACACAAAAGTGTTAGAAAGCAGTGTTGTAACAATACTATACTATAGTTTTCTCCCTACAGTATATGCTTTACTGAAGAATACTGTACTGGTACAGTATAGAAGGTAATGTGCCGGCCGGCAAGTCACCATAACTAGCTTTAAAGTATACTACTTAACAGCTATAAGGCGGCAGAACGCTGGTTCAAATGCATGTGCCGGCCGGCAATGACTGCCGGCCGGCAACTACACAAGGTAGCACCCAGCTGCCGGCCACCGCTCGTAGCGACCGGCTGACAAAGGCGTGACAATAGCTGGCCGGCAAAGGTATACAACCGATGCCGGCCAGCAGCAAAAGAACCAGAGAACTCCGACTGTCCGACTGCCAGCCACATAGGCCGGCAGCCGGCTAGGGTACAACACTAGAAGAAAACAGAATGGATGCCGGGATAAGAGAGTGTACTACCTCAAAGCCCGGCAATCCGAAAGAGTGCATACAAGGAAGGGGAGAATCTAATTCAGGCTTCCTGACCAATGTCGTCTGGCTCTACAGACAGACATGGATGAGGGACCAAGGGAGGTCCGGGCAGCACTCAAAGCAGAAGACCTTTGCCGGCCGGCACATTCTGCCGGCCGGCAAGGGACTGAGTCAACTCCACATCCTAACCTATACTAGGTCCAGATGTAGAATGACGTACAGTACTGTAACGGCTAGGCCATTACAGAGAAAAGAGGGGGAAGGGACGAAGAGGGTCCTACCAACCTTGCTTTAGTAAAGAATCACCCGCAGCCAAGAAAACTCATCTTAGCCAAAGGGAGATCCAAGGAGGGAGGCCAGCAATACTTGCCAACCCCCACTGAACCAAAGCAAGGAAGGTGTTGCTACTCCCAGGGAAAGGATCTTATCCTCGCCACCGAGAACAGCAACAAGGACTAGTCTGCTAGATCACAAGAAGAAGGAATCATCTCGTACAGAAATCTTCGGAAGTGACCTAAGGAGGCTAAGCCTCCTATGTCTGCGTCAGACTAGCGAGGGAGACTCTACCCCAAGCCAGACAAACACAGACTCAGACTAAGAACTCTGATGTTCTGCCCCCTCTCTGAAGCCAGACTTACTGGAACAGGAAGGAACAGTAACACCCCAATATAGTTGTATCGAAAGTTAATTCAGATAAACCACTAGGGTTAAGCCCAAGGCTTAAACAGAGGGAAAGGGATTGCATACCTTCTCCGAAGAAAAGAGAGCATCCGGGGAGTATGAGAAAGTATACTAAGGCCCCATAGGCAACTTAGCCTAGGCGCCAAGAGAATCGATTACCTAAATCACCGAAACTCACTCGTATACTACAGTATCTTGGAAATAATCAATATAATCTTAAATGTATAAAACTGCCTAAAGCTTCAATAAAATTTTAAAACACTCGGAAATCCAAAAATCATGCAGGAAAGTACTAGGGCCAAACGACTAGGCTACACGGTCTAGCGTAGACCAGAATTGGCGAATACTTCGCCAAAACAAATAATACTAAAAGCACGAAAAAGGAAATCCTATGTAACGCTAAACAGCTAAAATTATTAAAGCAAAACAGCCGGGAACGTCGCTCTGGCTAACTAAAACTCATACCTAGCGAGCAACAGCGTCCAGGACGCCTCCAGTAGGCAACGGCTCTTGTAACAAAGATTATTACTATTAATCACTTTAAAAATTACCAAGAGCCTACATTTATACATAAAAGAAATAATACTCAACTTATCAGAGGCAGACAAAGTTGGAGAAAGCATAATAACTTGATTAAATCCAAGATTTTGCGAGAAACACAGGAAAAAACACCGAGTTGTTAAGCTACGCAAAAAGGAATACAGATGGCGCCAGGATCGGCGCAATGCACGCTTACGAAACGGGAGAAGAAAGAGCCTTGCGAGCGGCTCTCCTTTTTCTTTCTCGTTTTCGTTTTCTTGCCAATTGACCCCTTCGAAGTGTTATCTCTGTTCGGGGTGCAGATTGCCATGTGGCGTGTCAAGAATACGTCCTCTGATATTTCGCGATATCCCTGGTTCTTTTTTTAGGGATATTCGCTCCAGGAGTTAGAATTCTGGGTACCTTAAGGTAAATTCTCTGGGAATATCGCCGTAGTTGTAATATACCCTAGGAAGCTACCCTATAGGAACTTCCATCAGGACGACATGGCTTGAGCCCAAAAAAGGCAATTTTACATGAAAATCGCCTAATTTGCTCCAATCCCAACAAATACACCACATTAAATTTTATAATAAAGCTATAACCATGATGAAATACTGCCAAATACAGTCATACCACTCTTCACCGAAGACTCTGCTTACGAAATTTTGAAGCTTGGAAACAAGATGCGAATATTTTTATGACACTTTACAAAAAATGTTTCACTTTATGAAAAGAGATTTGCCAGCCAGGCTGAGATTAAAATAGTCACCCACCACAGAGTTGAAGAAAATGAGTTCAGACAACAGAAAATGTAGCTTTAGTCTATAATAAGGGTAACTATAATAGTACAGTACATATGGAACTATATATTTAGTATATGTACAGTATTGTATTATTTTCCATATATTATTACGTTGTTGTGATAACAACTTAATTTACAGGTATTAACATCTAGTTTAGGTATATTGAATGATTTGAATTTATTTGGTTCACAGTATTTCATTGTGGTTATATTGTAGCTTTATTATGAGATTTAATGTGGTGTTTTGTAGAGTTTTGAACGAATTAGGCAACTTGCATGTAAAATGTGACTCACAACACGAAAAAAATCTCTTTACGAAAGCCACTCCAGAACGAATTAATTTCGTGTTGTGAGGCATTACTGTATATTTGAATCATTCAATATACCTAACCTAACAATTGATACCTATAAATGAAGTAGTTATTTAAACATAATGCAATAATAAAGGGAAAATAAAATACGTACAGAACAATACTGTACATGTACAAAATATACAGTACTGTACGTACTGTACTTTATTAAGATTACCCTTACTAGAAAGAGGTACGTTTTCTATTATGTATACCAAACTGTTTTCTTCTTGTGCATATTTTTAACTGTAGCTAAGTATTTTATTGTTCAGTAATACAATTACCGTACTGTAGTATTCATTGGTGATACAACAATAAATAACTTACCTGTTTTTTACACACTTGTATTTTTAATCTATCTTATTGTAATACAAGCAAGAATCATTGATGTTAATATGTACATATACTTACTTTGTAGAATGAATAAACTTTAATTGTTCAGTAAATATTTTTTTAACTGTTATTTATTTACCAAAATTAAAGAAAAATAAAATGCTAATGTTTTTTATATGCATAGTAGCATTGTGCATACCACATACTATACATACACACATTACTGTACTGTTCATTGTGTTTTTTAAAAATGTACTGATTGATATAGAATTATAAGGAAAAAATATGTTACAATCTGTTATTAATGAAAGAAAAATATATTGCTAAAGTTTTGATATGTGAAGTAGCATTGTGCATATGTATGTACTGCACATACACACAATACAGTACTGTTCATTTTGTTTTGTAACTTTAAAATGTACTTATTGTTACAAAATAGGAGAGCAGGATCTTTATGGCAGTAATTAACATCAAGGTAGGGAGATATAACCAATGGGAAAGCAGAACAATGGTGGCGAGTTTAGTTTTGCAGCGCACAAATTTTAAAGCCATTTTTTGACGGCCGGGTGAATCTCATTTTGTATCATGAAGGGTTTTTCATAATGCGAGGCAAAAAATATTTGTTTTTCGTTTCGTATCATGAATTTTTCGCTTACAGAAACATTTGTATTGAGAGGTATTACTGTATATGAGGGTACTCATTATGTCAGAAATAATGGCAATATTGAGAATAAAGGGGATGAGTCCTCTTACACCTTAGAAAAATAACAACCTAATGCTGGATTATGTCTAGTTGTGGGCGTGCGGTTCAAAACCAGAATATTGCAATATTATTGTTATGCCAAAAAAAATTATTAGATATACATTATATATGAGTAGTGTGAGATTCTGGTATTGGCAACTTTTGGGTCCTCATTTTGGTATGGAAACATTTAGCCTTACATTGGGTATTGTAGTAGTTCCAGTCTAATGGTACTTTACATTCTCCTTTAAAACCTGCATTGAGATTTTTCAGGTCTTTTACCTTTCAAGCATTCTTTGTGGTTTGCTGTAATAGCTTTCCAACTTCTTTGATTGTGTTTAGCTTGAATTTTCACTACTGATTCAAGACCACATCCTTTGATCATACCTTTTGTGTATCTTATTTTATTCAGTGGTCTAGGTAAAGTATCTTGTGATAATAAACAACACACTTCCAGATTGTTAAAAGTACATTACCTGCTTGCCTTTAGAAGATTCAGGATGCTTATGGGTATTTTGTACTGTATAGTCTTTAAAATAACTGACCAGTTAGATGCAGTATAGTGCTTTTAAAGAAATATCCTTTTGCTGCAATGGTGCAAGATTTTCATTTATGCACAGTACTGGGACAAACTACTGCATGTAACATATTTTTTTCAATATTTAACTTAGCCGGTGATTATAATAGCTGCAACTCTGTTGCTCGACAGAAAACTCTACGGAAGAAATTCGCCAGCGATCACTATACAGGTTGCGGGTGTGCCCAACAGCGCCATCTGTCCTCCAAGTACCCAGTACTCAATGTAAACAAAGAACTCAATTTTCTCTCTGTCGTGCTACCGGCAAGACCTACTAATTCGCTGTTGTTAACTGGATTTGTTTTCACAACTATTTGGTGAAGTACAATATTCTAGTTTTGAGCTTTCGCTGTGCAGGCTTTCTCTTCAAAAATCCTTGCATTCTTTTGTTGATTACGGATTATTTGTTGATGACTTTGGATAGTTTTTGAATTCCCCTTTGACCAATTCAAAATGGCTGACCCTTCTCAAGTCCCAAAATTTAGGAAGTGTAATGCTAGGGACTGTTCAAGGCGTCTTCCGAAGGCCTCTATCGACCCTCACACTGTTTGTTCCAATTGTCGGGATAAAACCTGTCAATTGGAAGATCGATGTGAGGAGTGCGTTGGGCTTTCGGAATTTGATTTTATCGAATTCCAAAAATATACACGTAGGCTAGAGAGAGATAGAGTTAGGAGAAGTTCCTCTCGATCTATTGACATTTCCTCTCCTCATGCCCCACAACCTATTCCTTCCCCTGTAGTGGTTGCTCTTAACCCCCCTTCTGGCACTCAGGAACCTTCGATGGCTGATATGATGCGTGCCATCCAAGCTCTGGGTGAGAGAGTTGAGTCACTGGCTAGTGACCGTAATCAGCTCATGGCAGATGTCAAGGACCTGAAGTGTAAAAGTGCAGTGGGAAGTGACAAAGTGAGTGATAGTGTTGTGGATAGTGTTGCGCTTGAGGGTTCGTCTGTTCGTGCCTGTCGTCCTCCTAGTCCGGGACCTCTTGCAAGCTCCCAAGTCCAGGGGAGAAGCAATGTCGTACGACAAATGGGTTCGAGAGGCTTTAATCAGCGAACAGACGTTCCCTCTGTGGTTTCGGGCGTATCTACCCAAGATCGCCCCCACCACACAAAGACGAGAGAGCCCATTTATACCTCGTCTGCGGAAGAGGTTTCTCGCAAGAAACCATGGACCAAGGTCTCACGACCGTTGAAGCGCAAGTCGGTCCCTTCCGCGCAAGTCCAACGGCCCAGTTGTAGCCACTGGGTCAGTTCGGACTCGCTGCAGTCATCAGATGACTGCTCACCTCCTAAGAGAGGTAAAGCGGTACCGCCTCAGACAGTTACACCGTCTGTCGCCGCACCTGCTCCTGCAGACCATAAGTGGTCTTTGCTGCAGAGCATGCAGTCCCAATTAACGTCTCTGATGCAGGACTTGCGTGCGGAGAAGGTTGCTGCTGCACCAGCTAGTACAGCCTCTTGCCTACAACCAATCACACACTCGGTTGTGCGTCCTGTGGACGCTGAGGCGACCTTCTTGCGCACTCCAGTTGAGAGAGTTCCGCCACCCATGCGTTCCAGTGTGCCCTGCCAGCCGCATGTTGACGTTCAGCGACGCACGGAGCCTTCCGTTGACGTTCGTGAGGTACAACAACCGTCAGAGTTGTTTTGTTTTGACGCGGTGCGTCAACCTCCGCAACCCAGTGTGGTTGCCACTGCTCACCCACATCAGGCTAGACAGTCTGGAGTAGACGCTGTGCGTCCCCGCGCTGCTATGGTTGTTGCCAGCTCACAGACTGGGCAACAGTTCCATGACGTTGCGTCCGGCTCAGTCACGCATGCACCCGTGCGACCGGACTCAGCTAACCAGCCGTTACCTACTCCATTGCCGCTTCCTCCTCAATACTCGGATGATGGTCTTTCTGATGATGATGGTGCTGCTCACGTAGATGAACCACATACGGATCTTGACGAGCCTAAGTCTACGCAACCCTCTTTGGACTTTAGGAAGGTTTTAGCACTGTTCAAAGAGATGTTTCCGGACCAGTTTGTGTCTGTGGCTCCGCGCTCTCCTCCGTCAGAGTTTGTTTTAGGTATGCCGTCATCCTCGCCTGCCTTTACTAGACTCGTCCTCGCACGCTCGTCCAAGAGAGCTTTACGAGTGATAGGAGAATGGATGCAGTCCAAAAAGAGTCTAGGGAAGACAGCCTTTACGTTTCCCCCTGCTAGACTCTCTTCTAGATCGAGCGTCTGGTATGCCACGGGAGAAGTTCTCGGCTTGGGAGTTCCTGCCTCTGCCCAGGGCGACTTCTCAAGTCTTGTAGACTCTCCCCGCCGGCTAGCCATGAGACGCTCAAAGATATGTTGGTCATCTTCGGACCTGGACCACCTTTTGAAAGGGATATTTAGAGCCTTCGAGGTCTTCAACTTTTTAGACTGGTGTCTGGGAGCTCTAAGCAGGAAGATCTCTCCGACAGAGAAGGAGACTTCATTGCTTATCATGTCCTGCATGGACAAGGCCGTACGTGACGGATCTAATGAGCTTGCTGCATCTTTCGTGTCCGGAGTCCTCAAGAAGCGTGAGAACCTTTGCTCTTTCCTGTCAGCTGGAGTTACACCTTGCCAAAGATCCGAACTTCTGTTTGCTCCTCTTTCCAAATGCCTCTTTCCAGAGGACTTGATTAAGGAGATTGCTGCTTCTTTGATACAGAAGGATACTCATGATCTGGTTGCGTCCTCTGCTCGCAAAGCCACCCCTTTGCCTACCTTGTCAGCTAGACCAAGGATGGACACTCCAGCGTCCCGATTTATTCCGCCCTTTCGTGGCAGAGCCTCCAGCAGAGGAGGTGCTCGTGCCGAAGGGAGACGTGGAAAGAAGAAAGGAACCAAGTCCTTTAAAGGCAGAGTCTGACTGCCAACTTCTTCAGACAGCAGTGGGAGCCAGACTCAAGAACTTCTGGCAGACCTGGGAGAGAAGAGGCGCAGATGTACAATCTGTGAAGTTGCTCAGAGAGGGGTACAAGATCCCGTTTGTACGAAAACCCCCTCTAGCAACATCTCCCATCGATCTCTCCCCCAGGTACAGAGAGGAAGACAAGAGACGAGCATTGAAACAGGAAGTGTCTCTCTTACTAGAAAAGGGAGCGGTAGTCAAAGTCCTGGACCATCAAACCCCGGGCTTCTACAACCGTCTCTTCTTAGTGGCAAAGAAGACAGGAGGGTGGAGGCCGGTGCTAGACGTCAGTGCGCTGAATGTCTTTGTCACAAAGCAGACGTTCTCCATGGAGACCACAAAGTCAGTCTTAGCAGCGGTCAGAAGGGAAGACTGGATGGTCTCGTTAGACCTAAGGGACGCCTACTTCCACGTCCCCATCCACCCGGACTCCCAACCTTTTCTGAGATTCGTTTACGAAAAGGTTGTCTACCAGTTTCAAGCCCTGTGCTTTGGCCTAAGCACAGCTCCTCTTGTGTTTACGAGGCTGATGAGGAATGTAGCCAAATTCCTTCATTTAGCGGATATCCGAGCCTCCCTCTACTTGGACGACTGGCTTCTCAGAGCTTCTTCCAGTCGTCGCTGTCTGAAGGATCTAAAGTGGACTCTAGATCTGACCAAGGAATTGGGTCTCCTTGTCAATATGGAAAAGTCTCGAGTGGTCCCATCCCAAACTATTGTGTATTTAGGGATGGAGATTCACAGTCTAGCTTTTCGGGCTTTTCCGTCGGCCCCCAGAACAAGCCAAGCCCAGTTATGCATCCAGAACATGCTGAAGAAGGAACGATGTTCAGTCAGGCAGTGGATGAGTCTGATAGGGACGCTATCATCCCTGGAACAGTTCGTAGCATTAGGAAGACTACACCTCCGTCCTCTTCAATATCACCTAGCATTTCACTGGAAAAAGGACAAGACGCTAGAAGCGGTCTTGATTCCCATTTCCGAGAAGATGAAGTCTTGCCTGACATGGTGGAAGGACAGTATCAACCTCAGAGAGGGTCTGCCCCTGGCTGTTCAGACTCCCAACCACGTTCTCTTCTCGGACGCATCGGACGTAGGCTGGGGCGCGACATTAGACGGTCGGGAATGCTCGGGAATATGGAACTCGAGTCAAAGGACAATGCATATCAACTGCAAGGAGCTACTGGCAGTACATCTGGCCTTGAAAAGCTTCAGGTCTCTCCTTCAAGGCAAAGTGGTGGAGGTGAACTCGGACAACACCACGGCTTTGGCGTACATCTCCAAGCAAGGAGGGACCCACTCACTGACGCTGTACGAGATCGCAAGGGACCTCCTCACCTGGTCAAAAGATCTAAACATATCGCTACTTACGAGGTTCATCCAAGGCAACTTGAATGTCATGGCAGATTGCCTCAGTCGGAAGGGACAAATTCTTCCAACAGAATGGACCCTCCACAAGGATGTATGCAAGAGTCTTTGGGCCACTTGGGGCCAGCCGACCATAGATCTCTTCGCAACCTCGATGACCAAGAGGCTCCCAATTTATTGCTCACCAATCCCGGACCCAGCAGCAGTTCATATAGATGCCTTTCTCCTAGATTGGTCTCATCTAGATCTATATGCATTCCCTCCGTTCAAGATTGTCAACAAGGTACTGCAGAAGTTCGCCTCTCACGAAGGGACAAGGTTGACGCTAGTTGCTCCCCTCTGGCCCGCGAGAGAATGGTTCACCGAGGTACTTCGATGGCTAGTAGACGTTCCCAGAACACTTCCCCTAAGGGTGGACCTTCTACGTCAGCCACACGTAAAGAAGGTACACCAAGGCCTCCACGCTCTTCGTCTGACTGCCTTCAGACTATCGAAAGACTCTCGAGAGCTAGAGGCTTTTCGAAGGAGGCAGCCAGAGCGATTGCTAGAGCAAGGAGAACATCCACCCTTAGAGTCTACCAATCGAAGTGGGAAGTCTTCCGAAACTGGTGCAAGTCAGTATCAGTATCCTCGACCAGTACCTCTGTAACTCAAATAGCTGACTTCCTCTTATATCTGAGGAAAGAACGATCTCTTTCAGCTCCCACTATCAAGGGTTACAGAAGCATGTTGGCATCAGTCTTCCGTCACAGAGGCTTAGATCTTTCCAACAATAAAGATCTACAGGACCTCCTTAAGTCTTTTGAGACCACGAAGGAGCGTCGTTTGGTTACACCTGGTTGGAATTTAGACGTGGTACTAAGATTCCTCATGTCAGACAGGTTCGAGCCGCTACAATCAGCCTCCCTGAAAGATCTCACCTTAAAGACTCTTTTCCTGGTTTGCCTAGCCACAGCTAAAAGAGTCAGTGAGATTCATGCCTTCAGCAAGAACATAGGTTTCTCATCTGAAACGGCTACATGTTCTCTACAACTTGGTTTTCTAGCCAAAAACGAGCTACCTTCTCGACCTTGGCCAAAATCGTTCGATATTCCAAGCTTATCGAATATGGTTGGAAATGAACTAGAAAGAGTCTTATGCCCTGTCAGAGCTCTTAAGTTCTATTTAAAACGAACTAAACCTTTAAGAGGCCCGTCTGAAGCTTTATGGTGTTCAGTTAAGAAACCATCTTTGCCTATGTCAAAGAATGCCTTATCCTATTTTATCAGACTGTTAATACGAGAAGCTCATTCCCATCTGAATGAGGAAGACCAAGCTTTGCTGAGGGTAAGGACACATGAAGTTAGAGCTGTCGCAACTTCCGTGGCCTTTAAACAAAATAGATCTCTGCAAAGTATAATGGACGCAACCTATTGGAGAAGCAAGTCAGTGTTCGCGTCTTTTTATCTTAAGGATGTCCAGTCTCTTTACGAGGACTGCTACACTCTTGGACCATTCGTAGCAGCGAGTGCAGTAGTGGGTGAGGGCTCAACCACTACAATTCCCTAATTCCATAACCTTTTTAATCTTTCTCTTGAAATGTTTTTATTGTTGTTTTTTGGGTTGTCCGGAAGGCTAAGAAGCCTTTCGCATCCTGGTTGATTTGGCGGGTGGTCAAAGTCATTTCTTGAGAAGCGCCTAGATTAGGGGTTTTGATGAGGTCCTGTTGTATGGGTTGCAACCCTTGATACTTCAGATCCTAGGGGTCGCTCAGCATCCTGAGAGGATCGCGAGGCTCCGTAAGGAAGACGTACTTAAAAAGGCAGAGTAATTGTTCAAGTCGACTTCCTTACCAGGTACCTATTTATTTTGTTTTTGTTATTTTGATAACTTCTAAAATGAAATAAAAATTCTTAGCTCATAATAATGTAAACATATAATGCTGGTCTCTACCCACCCCCCTGGGTGTGAATCAGCTATTATAATCACCGGCTAAGTTAAATATTGAAAAATGTTATTTTTATAATAAAATAAATTTTTGAATATACTTACCCGGTGATTATAAATTAAAGGACCCTCCCTTCCTCCCCAATAGAGACGCAGTGGACCGAGGAGAAAATTGAGTTCTTTGTTTACATTGAGTACTGGGTACTTGGACGACAGATGGCGCTGTTGGGCACACCCGCAACCTGTATAGCGATCGCTGGCGAATTTCTTCCGTAGAGTTTTCTGTCGAGCAACAGAGTTGCAGCTATTATAATCACCGGGTAAGTATATTCAAAAATTTATTTTATTATAAAAATAACATTTTTTTTTTTTTAATCAACTAATAATTCATTGTAATTGGATTTGCTCCAGAATGTTCCAAAGACATAACACCTCTGTAGGAAGAAAAAGAATACAAGTCATTGATAGATGGCTAGTACATGTGCTATAATATTCTCTTCTAACAAATCCATAACTCACAGTGATGAATTTCAGCTTAAGCGAGGAGTACTGTATTCTAGTTATTAAATGTTTGTTTTACGTCAGAATTTCAAAATACCCAATGTAAGCTTTGATTTAGTGTTGATTTCCATTTATGTATGTAAATCTTTTTATTATAATTTGCATTCTGGTGCCAAAATTTACATGTAAGTCCTGTAGAAGTCTCATTTTCAAAATGATGTAAGTGTGTCCAGTGAGACATTTTTCAATGCATTTTCCTCAAAATTCATGTGCTTCATGCTTTTGGGGTGGGAGCTTCTTAACAGAAATTAAAATCACTAGTTTTAACCCATGGGAGATGATAGACTATAGTTCCTGTAAAGTCATCAGATGAATACGCATTCTTGGATGCTTCTTGGTGGTTTTGCTATTCGATGTACAAGGTGTATTTTATACACATTTACGAAATTGTAAGGTGGTTGTATATATCTATCTGTTGTTAAATTTGAGGGCTCCATACCAGTTCTTTAATAATGCTCGCAGCATTGTTTTTCAAGTAAGGGTTATAGTTTGTTTTTCAAAATTAATTATATGATAGTTATAATTAATTACAAATGTGGTATTGTAGATGCTATGCTTACTCCTTATTGTCCAAATCATTGGCTGCAATCAATGTTATTTATAGTTATATGTATAAATAAGAAGGGACTGTGGTTCTGGATAGGATGAATGATATTTTGCGCATCATCCTTTAACTGCAAAGACTTTATTTCATTTTGCTGTGCTTCTGATTTCTATTTTCTGTTGGGATTGCAGGGCATTCCAAAATTAGAAGGCATAGTTTATTGTTAGGCTATTAACTTGTTAAAATGTTGAAAGTGAAACTTCTATAATTGAAGTGACATTGAACTGGATAAATTGAAATGGTTCCTTCTCCATTATTGGCTGCCTGTAAAAATGTATTTATGATCACCTGGTAACTAATACTGGAGAAAGTATTACTATCTAGATTAGTATATGGATTAAATTTGTTTTCTCTTTACAAGTTAATACTTTTTGTTAATAGTGTTCATTTACTGGATCTGTCATATATTTTTTCTTTCTGATGTATTAATGTTGATTGGTTTTCTTTCCCACACTCTTTATAGTTGAATGAAGATTTCATGCCTTCAGCCTTCATGAAGAGGGATTTAATACTTGGAAATGAACGCCATCTAATACTTGCAACCAACCATCAGATAGAATTAATGTCTCAGGCCAAGATTTGGTATATAGATGGAAATCCTGATGTACAGTGCCAGCCATTCATGAAATGTTTTTCCATTCAAACGTATGTAAGCTCAGAAGACGGCTTAACATTAGTGCCCTTGGTACATGTAATGATGTCAAGATCTAAAGAAAAGGATTACAAAGAGGTGAGATATAAAATTGTTCTTGTTATCATTTGTAGTGGAAAAAAAAGTATTAAGATTTAAAAGTAGACTTCTAGTTTCATGCATTAAAGTATGTCAAGGATAATCATTGCAAGCTTAAAAGTATTTGAAACAGCGAAAAAAATATGAAAACTGTGCAAAAGATGTAAGATAGTTCTTTAGAATATCCATAAAAATATAAGAATTATGTTAGATGACTTAATATGGAACTTTTGTAGAAATGGCAGTTATGTCATGCTGTAGCAATGATTGATATGAATTTGACTAGTAAAGAGCCATGATTGATTACAAAATGCTAATTTTTTTTACAGAGCAATGACATCATGTATCATCCTACTTATGTTGATATTTACTAATGTAACTAAAGAATGAAGCTAGAGGTAAACGGAAAATTGCATGAATACTTTAGTCTATGGTTTAGAAGGATGTGTAGTTTATATTGATGATATTGTTATTTATAGTAATGATTGGGAAACTCATTTAAAACGTATTAGGGCACTGTTTGAGGTTTTGAAGAAAGCAGGTTTAGTAATTAATTTAAAGAAAAGTGAATTCGCAAAGGCGAGGGTCGTATATTTGGGTCATGAAGTTGGTAATGGTAAAGTTGCTCCTAAGCAAGCAAATATCGAATGTATTGATAAAATGTTAATCCCTAAGTGCAGGAGGGATGTCAGAAAATTCCTTGGGTTGGGTGGGTACTACCGAAGGTTTGTTAGAAATTTTTCTGACATCGCCGATCCTTTGACTAATCTCTTCTTGAAATTGTATACTATTCCACCTTTTGTGGACTTAGTATGGTACTTTAGTGAATACTGTTTGATAAGTTTAGTGTTTTTGTGTGGTGGTCAAGCCAGCCATCACAAAAGTTGAATAAATTTTCTAGGAAAAATGAGCAATTGTAGTGCAAAGATGGGCAATGAATTTTTATGGAAATGAATTTATGATAAAGTTTTTATATAGAAATAATTATATTTTTTAAATTTTTTCATATACCATGTGAAAATACACAATATGCCTTTTCAAATGGTATATTGAACATGAAAATTGCAATTATCTTCGAATAAGCAATGCACAAACATGCTTCTTCTTCTTCTTCTTCTTCTTCTTCTTCTTCTTCTTCTTCTTTGTCTACATCTTTTCCCACTTCTATGTGGGGTCGATGTTTCTGGTCAGCTTTTTCCATCTACCTCTGTCCCACACCTCATCACCAGTTAATCCCTTTGATCGAAGGTCATCCTTGATACAGTCCACCCACCTTCGCTTTGGTCTCCCTCTCCTTCTCGTTCCTTGTACCTCCATTTCCATCACTCTCCTCCCAATATACTGTTCGTGTCTTCTCATGACATGACCATACCACCTCAGTCTACTTTCTTGGACCTTATCTGATAGTTTTCTAACTCCTGTGGTACCCCTAATTACCTCATTCCATATCTTATCTCTTCTTGCCACCCCAGACATCCATCTCAACATTCTCATCTCTGCCACATCCAACTTCTTCTCTTCTGTCTTCTTTATTGCCCACGTCTCCGCTCCATACATCATTGCCGGTCTCACAACTGTCCTTTGTACTTTACCTTTCAACTTAACCCCTATTTTCCTGTCGCATAGTACTCCACGCACTTTTTTCCAATTCTTTCATCCTGCTTGTATTCTGTGGGTTATTTCTGCCCCCAGATCACCATCCTCTGCAACTGTTGATCCTAGATATCTGAAATTTTCAAATCTTTTTCAATCTCTCTCCTTGTAAACTAACTTCCCCATTCTCGCCATTTTTCAATCTCAAATACTCTGTCTTTGTTCCGTAACTGGAATACAAACCACGCTATTTAATAGGGGTATTACTTTCGGTGTAGCTGAAATGACGAGCCATTAAAATTTAACAAGGGTTTACTACCCACACCGCTAGTTAGCGAGGGTAGGGGAGCGTAGCTTGCTTACCCCCCACCCACACACACCTGTGCTTGAGCTCACTTTACTTTTGGCTCGGAGCGAGAACGGTTGTTTCCTCTCTCTCTCCTCGCCTATTTTGGACTGCCATTAATTTTTGTCTTTTACTTTAATTTTTCTTATAATTGTAATATATACAGTATATAAACATTCTTAATGTTTATGTATATATATGTGTATTGAAATGTAGTAAGTTTTCTTTTCAGTGTTTGTGGTGTGTGTGTGATATACGACAACGACACTTGCGTAGTAGCAAGGCCAGCACAGTTCCACTTCGTGGGGAACGGCCTCTCCTCTCTGGTCCATCGGTCTTCCCGTCGGCATATATCCGTTAACTCGGCCGCCGCAGGGGAATCGTCATTGCCTGGGCCCTCTTCATTCTTCTATTATCTTCGCTTTTCCTCTTTTCGTACGGGAAACTTGGATTCTGAGTGAAGGGAATGTGGCCTTTTTAGATTGACTATGGTCTCTCTCTACTCGAGGTCGTTCACCTTTACTACAACTACGTACTATTACGGAAGCTCCTTTCCCGTTGCGGGTTAGGTTGCTAGTATTCCGTTTGTGTATCTCGATTATTTTTTAGTGAAATCTAATTGTATTTTAACTTTTCAGCTTCTCCGTGGGGAACACATCCCTTCGGGGGGTCAGTGGTTCTCACTATTAGTGAATATTCTTAGATGATTTAGATAATTATAATTCTGTTATAATTCTGTTTTTATTACAGTTACTCCGCTCCCCCCCCCCCTTCTCCCATGGATGTCATCTGGGGAAGGAGGGCGCATATCTAATTCTTATTTTATGTTATTCCCTTGGGGTTCCTCTTCGGAGTTCCTCCCTGGGGAATTTCTGTTAAAATAATTATTTAATTTTATTTTCCCAGTTAACTATGCAGTTTTTCTTTGTTCGACTAAAGAGTGCCAACGAAGCAGAGCTGTCCTGTTCATGCCTGGGGAATCTGCTGTCACTGCCGTCCCTCAGAGGACATCGTCGTGGGCGTTATCCCTTCTCTCGGAAGTACTCCCGTGACAACATGCCAGCACTTCAGATCATCTTAGAACGCTAAAGGAGGTTCGCCTCCAGGGGTTGGACAACTTCCCTTCCGATGGAGGTTTCCTCCCCAGGTGTGAGGTTTTCTCCCTTCAAAGGGAGAACTTCCCATACCTTAATAAATTCATCGCCTTCGACTACTGTTGCTGCCCTTCGGCCAGACATTTCTCCCCCCTTGCTGAGTTTCTCTTCCTTCAGGGGTGGAGCACAGTCTTGGCAAGTCTCTTCTACGAAGTGTTCACCTCTCTCGTTCACGAGAGAGGCCACTCATAGAGACTCCTTTTCGGAGGATCGCTACTGCTAGGCCAGCTTGCCGATCCACCAGCCCTAAGGGGCGTCACCACGAGTGTCTTTAGGTCTCTTCTACGAAGTGGCACCTCTCGTTTGCGAGAGAGTCCACTCATAGAGACTCCTCTTCGGAGGATCGCTACTGATAGGGTCAGCTTGCTGATCCAACGGCCCTAAGGGGCGTCATGACGAGTGTCTTCAAGTCTCTTCTACGAAGTAGTCACCTCTCTTGTTCGCGGGAGAGGCCTCTCATAGAGACTCCTCCTCGGAGGATCAACCAGACTCCAGTGACCCCAACCTTGTGCTGCAACGTGGTCCTTTGGACTTCGGTCCTGGACTCTAACACGGACATTTTACGGTCCCATCGGTGGATGCTGGCCCTTCCAAAGGGCACATCCCAGTTCCTGATTGTCCTGCCAGCTGACCTACCGATCTACCAGCACAACTTTGCGCGGCATCGAAGGACTTCAGTCCTGGACTCTAAAGCAGACCTGCTTATAGTCCTCATCGGGGGATGCCCGCCCTTTTTTAAAGGGCACACCGCAGTTCCTGATCATCATGCCAGCTGACCCTTCAACCTACTAGCGCGTGAAGCGCGCGTGCTCGCCGATCTTCTTCCGCGTGCAAGCGCCGGCAATCTTCTTACGAGCGCAAGCGCTGACAATCTTCTTACGCGCGTAAGCGCCGACGATCTTTCGCGCGCGGGTACCGATGGTTTCCTGTGTGCACACCGCTACCTTCGTGCGCGCGCGCTCGCCGGTCTTCTTACGCGCGCAAGCGCCGACGATCTTCTTACGCGCGCAAGCGCCGACGATCTTTTTACGCGCGCAAGCGCCGACGATCTTCTTTTGCGAGCAAGCGCCGACGATCTTTCGCGTGCGGGTACCGATGGTTTCCCGCACGCGCACTGCTACCTTCGCGCGCGTGGGCGCGGCCGCCGATCTTCTTACGCACGCAAGCGCCGATGATCTTTCCCGTGCGCGGGTACCGATGGTCTCGCGCGCGCGCCAAATAGTCTTGCGCGCACGGGCCAATAGTCTTGCGGGTGTGTGCGAGTACGCGCTGACGATCTTCCGCGCGCGAGTGCCAATGGGCTCCCGCGCGCGTGTTGATGATTTTCCACGCGCGCCAGCGCCAACAAGCGCGCAAGCGCCAATGCTCCTGTGCCTGCTTCATAGTCTGGCACGCGCGCGGCCGACTTTCTCCCCCGCGCAAGCACCTGGGGTCTCCCGCACGCACACCATCAGTATTGCGCGTGTGCGTGCCAACTTTCTTCTGCACGCGGGCGCTGATGGTATCCTGCACGTGCGCCAATAGTCTACAGTGCAGGCGCACCGACGGCCTTATGCACGGGCGGGCTCCGACGGTCTTCAGCGTGCTGGTGCCGATGGTCTTCCGCACGCACGCGCCAACAATCTCCACGTAGTACTCTCACGCACGCGCCAATGCTCCCTCTCTTGTGCAACCAATCACACGCTTCGGTGCATTCTAGGGAGAATGCATAAACTACACAATGCCTTACGGCGCACCAGCAATCTTCCTCTCTTTCCTGCGCCCTCCTGCGCAGTTACGGTCCACGGATTCATACGCCTGCCAAAGAGTCATGGCTCTTAGATCCAATGCACCAGCTCTTGTCTAAGAACCAGCGCTTGCCTGCTCTCCAGGCAAATATTAAGCACCAGCACCATCCTGTGTGCCATCGCTCCAGACTCACTTACACTCGCGCAATTGTCTGTAAAAAGGAGTGAAATTTTTGGACAGGTCACCATTGCCTCATTCCTTCCCTCAAGCACATAAACATTGCCACCGGGGAAAAGAGGAATAAGGCTCCGCACAGGATTCAAGATCCCGAAGATTCCATCCTACAAGGGAATCGAATCGGGGAATCCTTGGTCCCTGTCTCTTCTAAAGTTTCTGTTTTCCTTGACAGACCAGCGGCAGCAAACAGGAAAGCATCAACAGACTGATCTCTAGATCACTGTTTACTGATGGCTACTTCACAGTTTACTGATCGCTAGGTCGCCGATCACCGGATCGCCAATTGCTAGCTCAATGCTGATCTGTGACCTCTAGTCCCTCCAATGACTAACGATCTCCAATTGCTAGCATTTCCAATCATCGATTGCTAGTCAATAACCAGTCATCAGCTTGCTGATCACTAGATCGCCGATGGGCAGCTCATCCTTCTTCGATATTGAACTCAGCTCGCTGATCTCTGACCAGCCCATCTTCAGCTTGCTCATCTCTGACCAAACAGGGGGATCATAATCAGCGGGCTGTTCTCGAATTCACCATCGGTGCACAGACCACCGATTCATGGTCATCTGTTATTTGCCAGCAGTTCGTGACTCGAACTTACTAGTCAACCGCTTCCTGTAGTTCCTAGATCAGAAGTTATACAACATACTTCTTGCTATTGGCCGTTTGCCATCACGCTAAAGTGATAGGTAAACGTTCGACAACCCTCATCAACGGCTTGCCAACAAGGAACTACTTGCGAGCACGCTCCAACTGCACAGCCCAACGGTTAATCAGTGGTTAACATTCGCCAGATTAATTCTATTCTAAGGAATAGCATCAATCCCATCAGGGCACGTGGTAAGGCTAAGCGTGGCCTTCCTTCTAAAGAAATTCTCTCTCAAAGAAGAATCCTTACACTGGATATCGCTCCTGATCCTTTACGACACGAGTCAAGACTCCAGCGTCGACAATCTTCCATACAAAAGGATCACCAAGGAGCTGTCCCTTTGGGTCGATGCCCACTCCATGTTGGAGTTCGATCGAGGGTTAAGACCTCAGGTCTTCTTTTGCACACTGGACCTTAAGGATACTTACTCCCAGGTCCAAACCATCCATCTAGGAAGGTTGGGCAATTCAGTCTAGACAAACAAGAAACACCAGTTCAAGGCACTGTGCTTCGGTCTTTCCATCACACCCATCCTGGTCTCACAGGATCGGCTTCCGTCTCCGCTCTCTCGGGACGACTGAGTGACCTTAGCAGACTCAATGGCAACCTTGCATTAACACTGGAATTTCTGAAGTCTTTTTACCAAGATCCAGTGATCAGGGTAAGCCTACGGAATCTTCCCTACTTCCCTCCCAGGAGACTGGTGTATCTGGGAATGATTCTAAACACTAATCTCCACCAAAACCTTCTCGGAACGCGAACGACTTCCATTCCAGGAGACTGGAATTGGAAAAAGAAGAAAGGAGGGACCATAGTGCTGCACCACACGACCTCAGCCCTCTGGACAGAGCTTTAAGGTACAGTAGGGTCCCGAATTACACGTGTTCTAATTACGCGATTCCTCAATTACGCGATCGATAGTTTTTAAAAATTAATTTTCCTGTATTTGCGAGGAGCATTCTAAATCCGCGAGTCAAGCACCGCGAAGCGTAGGAAATCTATTGTTTTCTTAATTGTATTGGGGGGGGGATGGTTCCCCGATGTCTGAGAAGGGGGGGGGGGGAGAATGTGAGAGAAAGATTTCTGTTCAAACATTTTAAGACTAGTTTTGGATGAAAAATGTTAAGGTTTGCCCATCTGTTGTGTGAACTTGTCGCTAGGCCTAGCCTAACTGTCCAACACCTATATGTATAATATTCCATATTTGTACTAATTAATTTTTATACTTACGTTGTGATTATGGTGAAAAATCCTTATTCATTAAACTTTAAATTAAAAACCATCAAAATAAAGACTATTTTATATCATGCTACCGCCAAACATGTCACCACAACCAAACCCATTACTTTGTTTAGTACGTTCCATCGCCGATCATAACGAACTCGCTAACCAATTTTAACATCTGTCTATAGGTTAACTTTTGCGGCAAAAGATATCTTACCAGGTACTATGTAATAATAATGTTATAATTAATGTTTTATTTATCCTTAGAAAATCAAAATATATGAAATATGAGCAATTTTGTTTCGTGTTGTTTTTTTTTTTCCTAAAAAAAAAAACGCCTTCTTAAAAGGAAAACGTTTTTTTTTTTTTTACGTTTCATCGTCGATCATAAACGCATTTACTCCTGAAAGTGATATTGAAGAGCTTTTACTAAAGATGTTATTATAAATAAAGATTATAAATAGGTGGTAAAATATCTATAATTAAAGTGTAGCAGCATCAAGAAATGTTGGGGTTCGCCCTTTACATAAGAATGTACTGTACATTGGATTAGACAGAACGTAGAAAAAATCAATTAGGGAAAAATCGGTATTCGATATCCTCTTCATCAGCATCGTCATTCGTCAATCGGGCTTTTTATTTTTTTTTTATTCTCAGTCGCTAACTAGTTATCGCACTGCCAAGATCTGCACACATTCCGGTAATTCACATTTGAAGGTTTTCTGGGAGAGGATGGATAGAGAAAATACCGAACTATATAAAATGTTTTTTTAACCTGTTAAGCGTCACCCACGTGATAAACCGTTCACCACGATCTACTCGGTACCGCCTTCAACTGTATATTCCGTTCATGACTTTAATTGCCTTTTACAAGCCGTCAGTCTCGTGATGTTACTTTACTCGTATAGTAAGTATAGGATCACCACTTGGCAACACTCTCAGCATATGGGGACTGTGAATAGAAACTTATATGATGTCTGGCAACTATTTTTCTGAAGGAAGCTTGATGTTACAAAACTCTGGTTTGAACTGGTTTCCTATCAGTGCGCTCGGGCGTTCATGCATAAGTGGTTATTTGTTGTTCCTTTTGTTATGAAAGGTCTAAAGAGGAAGGTTATTTCTTTAGATGAAATAAATGATATTCTTGTTGTGGAATTAGATAATGATAACCTGTTTGATAATGAGAGCACTAGTTCTGAATCCTCCAGTGATGAGTATATTGAAGAAACAAAGTTTTCTTTCGATGTCGAAAGCGAAAATGACTTCTCATTACCGAATGACTGGACAACGAAATTACACAAAACTATAAAGGGAAAGGAAACGCCGAGAGAGAGAGAGAGAGAGAGAGAGAGAGAGAGAGAGAGAGAGAGAGAGAGAGAGAGAGAGAGAGAATAAAGTGGATAAATAATGTACAAATGTATGACGAACATATTTGAAAACTACAGGAAACGATATGAAGAGAGAGAGAGAGAGAGAGAGAGAGAGAGAGAGAGAGAGAGAGAGAGAGAGAGAGAGAGAGAGAGAGAGAGACCTATCCCTTTCCTTTTGTTGCTTATCCAGGCGTAAGATTTACGATTGAAGATAAAAAGAACCCATTAGAATATTCAGTATTATGTAGCCATTTGAAATTAAATAATAGTAGTATTAATTGTTTTTTTTACTCAACCATTTAATTAATATCCCTACTTTTAACTATAATTACGAATTATAAGCATAAAGAAATTATATTAACTTTGAAAAATGATCATTAGTGAAATGACCGCTCAGGGCAAAAAAAGCGTGATTATCGTACAGCAGCCTATTGCACACTTGCGCCTAGTGGCCGTGTTTACGTGTGGGAGTGTCATCATGGATATACAGTACTATACTGTAATTTTTAACTATTGCTAGATACGTACTGTATCAAACCTTGAAAACCCTTTTTTGTTTTTTGTATCTATAGGAAATAATTCTACATCATTCGGAAAATACTGAAAACAGTAAGCTATGCATAGTACAGTAGTAAATACTAGTCATAGAAAATTATCAAAACTTTAACAACTTTTTATTGTTTTATTTATCCATAAAAGAAATTTTGTACAGTATTTTATAAAAAAAATCTATAAGAAGGATTTCTTACAGTATTGTTAAGATAAAAGCTACAGTATATATATATATATATATATATATATATATATATATATATATATATATATATATATATATATATATATATATATATATATATATATGTTTTATATACATACTTACATACACACATACACACACACAGAGTGTATATACAGTATATATATAGCTAGAAAGCGAGAAATGGAGTGAAAAAAAAATTGACGGGTAGGTTGCTGTTTGCCGCCATGATGTGTTTCGAAATATACGAATTTCCAATTACACGAGGCCTTTCATCGACCAAATTCTCGCATAATTCGGGACCCTACTGTACCTTCACTTAGATCTCTTAAGAGATGAAGGCCAACTTTCCGGTCCTTCAACAGCCTTATCGGTTCCTAACAGATCACTCAGTGATGTGACGGACGACACACCGCACACCACATAGAGACTCACATCGACAAGCAAATAGGATCTGGCTTGTAGAATCTTCCCATCTAATAGTATAAACACTAAGATGGGCCAAAGCCCACTTCATTCCAGACTGGAAGAACAGGCTCGCCGACAATCTGTGCACAGCATCTCAGATAGGTATACCGAATGGACTTTGGATCGCCATGTAGCCGACAAAGTCCCGACTTTACGAGGTCCTCCAACTAGGGGGTCTGTTCATAATGCCCCTGAACCTCAGGCTACCGTTGCTCACCAGCCCTAGACCCCAAGGCTCTCTGGCAACAACGGTGGGTATAACAATGACGTTTACGTCTCGTCCCTGTTTTATCTGGAGAAGGGCAATCAACAAGGCTAGAACATCGGTCAACCTATCAAGGACGCTCCTAGCTCCGCTATGGCATTATGCAGAAAGGTCTCCAAACCTTTTGCAGCTCCTGATAGAGCCTCCAAGAGAACCCTCTCCCCATATCAAACAACCCACTTCGACACCTACTACAAGCTATAGCTTTTCTATGAGTGTACACCTGAAGACTACCCAATACCTCTTGGCGAAGAGGTTGTCTAGATACCTGAGGAGTTCCTTAGCATCAGTCTACCAGGCAGTATCACGTCTTGTGGGGTGGGCGTCATGGGAAAGTGTCTCTTATCTCGATACCTCGATTCCAGCAATAATGGAATCCTCAAGTATATGCAAGAGGAAAAGATCCCCTATTCAGTTTCGATAGGTAAAGATGATCACTCAACCTTGATCCTTCACCTTCATACTGAAAGAAAGGGACACCCTTTCATCGATAGACTTTTCCTAACTCATACGGACTTACTACTTGCCTTTCCCCAGTCAGAATTGAGACCTTCCTCTCAGAACATGGTTCAATCTCCGATCCCTCAAGGGACCTCCTTGTGTTCCACTTAACCAGGCAACAAATTTCCTCCTGATTTAAGAACACAATGTTCCTACACGCTCAGACAGCAACCATACGAGTTAAGGAACTTCATGGTCTCTCTTTCGACATCGCCCATTATTGAGAAGGGCGAAAGGCAAGGGTCAGTTTCGTCCCTGAGTATGTCACCAGACACAGTCTCCAGAGGTAACGGATCCTACACAATTCTCAACTAGGTAACGGTCGATCCAGATCATCCGTTACTGTACCTCAGGGTGAGGTATGAGACCTTACCTAAAGAAAACGGCAACAGCCTGCCTGGGTCCCTCCTCTTGTCAACTCCGAGAGAGACTAGAGGAGGATCGCCGAAATATCATCTCGACATGACGACCCACAGTGTCAGGGGCATAACTATGCCCCTGGTCCTTCTTAGCAGGCTACTCTGTGACACAGGTTTTACAAGAAAGGATGTGAATGCTCCAGGTGACTTTCACAACCTTTCTCCTGCAAGACATAACCCACAGGAACTCGATACGATCTCTATCGGTCCAGTGGTGGCTGCACAACAGCTGGTTATATACCTCAAGCTCCTTATTGGACAAGTAGCAGAAGGTTGAGGGCACTGTTACCTGGTTTTAGTCTGCGTGAATGAAAAGATTTAACTGGCTCTTATTCTTTTCTTCATCCTACCCTCTCGTGGGGAAAGTAGCATCCTGGGTTCTCTGCATAGCTGACTTCAAACCACTGCGGGTAAACCATGCTTCCTTGTGTTCCTTGTGTTAAGACTAATACTGTTACGTCCCCATACCCTGACGAGGTGGTATTGGGAAAGTCCTAGGCTACAAGTTCCCATCTAAAGAACTTCAGGACAACTTCCTAGGATGAGTCACAGTTCTTCATACCTTCACACACAGCTTGCGTAGGCCGCAGTCCTTGCGTAGCAAGGTTCTAGCGAGGTGCAAGGACTCCTTTTTTCTTGGGTTCTTACACACTCAAATAACGAGCCCCTGGGCAAAGCCAAAAAGCCAGACTGGCAGGGATGTCCACCCTTCCTAAAGGGTGAGTCACCCCTATTAAACAGCGTGGTTTGTATTCCAATGCAAAACCAATCACTTTCTCCCCCGTCATTTCTCTCACCCATGCCCCAACCTCCATGCACTCTCTCTATCCCCTCCTTACTAATTCCCAAGTGGCCGTTCAGATCTCTTCCTATAATTACCCTTTCCCTTGCAGAAATTATTCCAAGCTCCTGGTCCATCTTCTCCCAGAATGTAACCTTCTCCTCCTCTGTACATCCAGTTTTCAGGGCATAGGCACACACCACATTGACTATTGTTGCTCCCAGTCCTAGCTTTAAACTCATAATTCTGTCATTTTTCCTATTCACCCCAATCAAATTTTCCTTCAACGCTTTTGATAATATTATTCCTACTCCATTTCTTCCTTCCATATTTGCTCCACTGTAATATAATTTACAACCTTCGCCTAGTTCTCTTGCGTTATTTCCCTTCCACCTGGTCTCCTGCACACACACAGCACTCCAATCTTTCTTCTCTCCATGAGGTCAACCAGCTCTCGCCCTTTTCCAGTCTTTGTCCCCACATTCAAAGTTGCTACTCTCATCCTCTCTTTAGATATTTTCCTCTGAGCTTGCCTCTTTAACCCACTCCACCCATGACTGGGTAGCCCTTGCCAATTTTTCGAAGGGATCAGGCGAGGTCCCAACGCGTCGCTTAAGGGGAACGCCCTAGCATTAATTTCACTGACCATAGTTGTTTGCGCTAATTTTTTTTTCATGGCCGGATGCCTTTCCTGCTTCCAACCCTCCCCATTTACCCGGGCTTGGGACCGGCACTTAGTTGAGGCTGGCTTGCCCCCCTCAGTGGCTGGGTTCAATGCACAAACATGCATAGAGAAATTATCTATTCATGCATAAAATTCTGAATAAGAATAGGCCTAAAGTAGTTTTACATTGAGCATTTCTATGCTGATATTTTTCATGGTACTGTATATAAGTAGTGAATATAACTACTAAAAAATTAAGACCGTTATGGAAAGATGAATAAATTTCCTTTATAATTCATCAATAAGATATATAGGTTTTTTCCAGGAAAAAATATTTAACAATTGTTAAGCAAATGCAGACAATACATTTTTATCTTTATGTAACTAAATTTACCTTAAAGTTTTTCATAAATAAATGTTAAAATTTTTTCAATTTTATGTATATCATGTGGTAATGCAAAAAATGGCCTTTCAGATGACATATGAATCATGACAATTGCTATTATATTCAAATGCACACACATGCAAGTATCTATGTACTTGTAAAATTTTTGTGTGAAGAATGACGTAAAAGTTTTTTGTGAAAGATGGTCTAAACTGGTTTTACCATCAGCATACCTTCTCTCTCGTCTTGTGAAATAAAAATAAGTAATGAGCAACTTTAAGGAAAAAATAAGAATACAAAGGAAAGCTGAAAAAATTCCTATATAACTTAAACAGTATATGTTTTGTCAGAAAAGAAAATTGTGTAATTATAGTGCAGAGATGAACAACACATTTATATCTTCATGTAACAAAATTTATGATAATTTCTTTTTATATATAAATGTTCATATTTAGACATTTTTTATACCATATGGAAATAGAAAGAATGCCCTTTAAAATAATGTACTGAACATAACAGTTACAAATATTTGCAAAATCACAGACAAAATTTTGCCACCATCATTATAACAGAACCCTAGCTATATTGAAGATGTTCACTAAATCTTTGTAAATGCTACTGGGATAGAGAATAATATTAACTTCTTTTGTTACAGGTGTTTTCTGCTATTTTGGACTTGCTGCCCAATTCTCCAAAGGTTAATGCAATATCAGCAGATTTTGATAAGAGTCTTTGGCAGGCTCTTATCTGTATGTTTCCAGATATAACTCCATATGGCTGTGCTTTTAAGTGGGGCAAACTGATGTGGAAGAAAGCCCAAAAACTGGGCATTAAGGTAAGTGTTTTATTTAGTTTTGGATAATTTTAATGTTCAACAATTTACATTTATTTTCCAAAGATATTGAGGTAAAGTATTTAACAAATGAAATAGCCTGTACCCTCTTTTAGTACTTACAAACTTTCAATTTAAAATATTGAGGCTGGTCACTTCAAGAAAACTTTCAGCTTTTTTGGTTAGGTGTTTCTTACTCTAAATATGAATAATAACCTTAACTTTTCCTTTTGAATTACTAATATACTTTCTATACTCCAGAACAAATAGCTTTTACATTTGGAAATGTATCTCTTTAAGATTATAATAATCATATAAGGGTTCATGTGTTGGGCTAGTGGGATTGTTACTAGTTATTATGAGTCCCAAGTCTGAGCTGTTTGACTTCATAGATATCTTGCTGTTCTTCTGAGCTAGGGATGAGTTTGAATAGGCTTCTATATGCTAAATCCTCGGCTCCCATTGCCTGGTCATCTTTTGGCTCTATCTTTGGTAGAGAGGGTGTTTGGGCATTGCTTTCCCCTGCCTCTGCCACTTTTTCCTCCCTAAGAATGTTGGCAGAAAAAACCATAGTTTGACAGTAAAATTTCTTATTTCTATACTCACCTGATGTTCATATTGCTTCTTCTCCAGAAGGTTGGTTTAATCGATATTTACCCATAAAAAATTTTAATTTTAAAATTTTCCATTTTCTTTCAATTCAATAAACATATGCACTTTGTAAAGGAATAGAGCAATATTATTTTAAGAGGTAAGAAGGCCATAACTGACATGCTTGTGACTCTTTGTCCCTTCAGTTATAAGTCAAAATTATCCCTATCCTATTAATACAACATACAACAATGCAGTGGGGAGGAGGTTGAGCATGGATATGAACATCACGTGAGTATAGATATAAGAAATTTTATTATTAAGATCCTGTTACTGTAATTATACGAATCCCCCCCTGATATTCGTATTGATGACTCCCACTTACATCTGAGGTGGGACGCCAGTGCTGGATAAAAGTATTACCATGGTTAAAATTTACTAAACTTGTCAAGATTATGTCCAACAAACCATCTTTAAATACAATTGTTTACTAAAAATCTATTTAAAACAGTAGACTGTAGATTTTCTCTAAATGATAGTTCTTGATTTAAATGATACTTTTGATTAAGCCCACATCGATTATTAAATTAAAACCCTATATACTCAAAGTAAAGTGAAATCAAAAGAAAACCCAGGAATGATTGGAGAGAGTATTTAGACAGGAAAGCAGATGAGGCTAACAAAACTATGAATCCAGGGAATGGCTATGGTATAAAAATTGCGTATAGAATTAATAGTGAAATCTTTACGGGGATAAATAAGAAGAAGCATATACCCATCAAAAAGAGGGATGGATCTGTTATGAATAGGAGATATGAAGGGAATGATTTAATTGATATATCTGAAGCTGATGAAGACCTTGATGTGCTCATGAATGAATTCAGTGTGTTTGAAGTCGAAGCTATCATTAAAAGACCCAAGAGATGGAAAGGCCCTGAATACGATGGAATAACTACTGAGATGCTAATGGCTTAAAGTGAAGAGACCCCTAGAATACTTGCAAGATCATTTTGTAAAATGTGGCACGAAGAAGCAAAACCTGATGAATGGGAATTGGCAGCGTTGGTGAAAATGGCTAAAAAAGGAGACCGGACTGATTGCAATAATTACAGATCCATCACACTTACGACAGTTGTCATGAAAATATATAGTATGCTTATTCTAAAGAGACGAGAGAGAAAGATTGATGTAAAGCTGAGAGATGAACAAGCAGGATTTAATAAAGGTAGAAGATGCACTGACCATATTTTCATTTAAAGACATGTACAACAATGCGTAGAATATAGAAATTCACTTTTGATGACATTTGTAGACTATGGAAAAGCCTTTGAGAGTGTACGCCGGCCAATTTTGTGGGGAACCTCTTACATTATTATGAAATTCCTCTTAAATATGTAAATTTGATTAAGTCTCTTCATGAGCATAGCAACTGCAAAGTTATTGTTAATAGAGTCCTATCAAATGAGTTTCCAGTGAACAGTGTAGTACTCCAAGGGAATTTTTTCTCACCTATGCTGTTTATCCTCCTCATGGATTTTGTAAAGCGTAGAACAGTTGGAGATGGTGGACGAGGATTGTACTGGATCGATAATGGGAAATTAGCTTACCTAGAGTATGCTGATGATGCTGTCCTTATTAGCAGAACACCACAGGATTTGAAATGCTTGCTTACCAGAATGCATGAAATATCACACGAGGTTAGACTCAAGATAAATAGAAGAAAATCAGAGATGATAACGGAATATACAATGGAAGATGAAATATCATTGGAAGGAGAAAGGATTAATTAGGTAGAATCATTTAAATATTTAGGAACTACGATCTCTAATTCAGGGTTTTTAGAAGTGGAGTTTAATGAAATATTGAAAAAAGCAAATCAGGCAATGGCTAGGTTAAGTAAAATTTGGAAATCAAATTGCCTTAAATTACATGTAAAAATCAGGCTATATATTAATTTACCGAGAGCTGTCTTACTGTGTGGACATGAGTCATGGTATGACAATAAAACAGTATCCAACAGATTTTTTAGATTTCAGAACAAAGCCCCCAGAAGAATATTGGGAGTTGAAAGGTGGGACAGGATTAGAAATGAAACTATAAGAGAGATTACTCCGGTGTCATATGGGGATGAGATCGTGATGAGGGGTAGATGGAGATGGTTTGGCATGCTCTTTGCACTCCCCAAGAGAGATTAGTTCAACAAACTTTCAACTGGGCTCCACCAGGTACTAGAAGAGTTGGATGATCACCAAAAATTTTAAGACTCTCAATAAGCCATTTTTTTTGTGCAACTGAAGAAGACACAGACATAATGTGTTTCTCAAAAGTAAATTTGCTGTAAAAAATCACACCTAAAATTTTAAAAGAGTCATACAGAGTTAAAGAAACATTATCAATGCTGAGATCTGGATGTTGAGGAGCCTCTATCCTTGACCTACTTACAATCATACTTGGACTTTTGTTAGGATTCACCTTCATGCCCCATAATTTGGGCCATGCACTAATTTTATTTAGATCTCTATTAAGGGATTTATCAACCCCAGATCTACATTTAGGAGATGGAATTGAAGCAAAAGTGTAGCATCATCTGCATATACAACAAGCTTTTTTTCTAGCCCAACCACATTTCATGTTTAAAGGCTTAAAGGCTGCTCATGAATGGCAAACACAAGGGACAGTGATATTGCCCTATCAAGGAGGACAATGCCCTAGAGACTGACCATATATACATTTGATCAGCATCCAAGCCCCCCTCTACACCCAAGCTAGGAACAAGGAGGGCCAGGCAATGGCTGGTGATGACTGCAGATAGACCTATAGGCTCCCCCAAACCCTCCATCCTTAGCTCACAAGGATGGTGAGTGTGCCGTGACTAAAGGACCTAACGAGTTTGAGCGGGACTCGAACCCAAGTCTGGCGTTCACCAGTCAGGGATGTTCCCACATCGGCCACTACAACCCTAGACGCGTATATACTGTAGTATGAAAAGTAATGGGCCAAGAACACTACCATGAAGAATACTAGATATCACATTCCTATTCTCAGTATAGTGCCCATTAACAACAACTCTTTGCAATCTATTACTTAAAAATTCAATAATAATGCTTAGGAAAGACCCACCCACTCCCAACTGTTTGAGTTTGTAAACAAGGTCCTCATGATTAGGACAGTCAAAGGCAGCATTAAAATCAAACCCAATCATGCGAACTTCCTATCCACAATCAAGGGATTTCTGTAGAGCATTGGTGATTGTAAGAAGGGCATTACATGCTCAAGGCCTTTACGAAAACCAAATTGCAAACAAGGAAACAAATGATTACATTCAGCAAACCTATTATGATGTTTTGCCAAATGACATTCAAAAATTTTAGGCAATATGGGAGTTAAAGAAATTGGGTGGTAATAAGTTGGACTTGAGCTACTGCACCACAAACACATTTACATAGTGGAGTAACATTACCAATTCTCCAACAGGTGCTAAAAGCTCCTCTTCTTGCTAACTTACATAAAATAACAGATAACCTTGGATATGAGAAATATGCAGTCTTTATAAAAATCAAAGGAAAAATACCATTTGGGTCTACACCTCCATAAGCATCAAGGTCCATCAAGAGAGCTTTAATTTCACATCATCGAAAAGCTAAACTAGTTAGTTTAGCCTCAGGAAAACAGGAATGAGGAAGATAAAGTTTCTCATTACCCTGCTTACTGTTAAACACATTAGCCAAAAGAGTTGCCTTTTCCTTTGGATAGTGAGTGACAAAGCCATTTGGTTTAAGTATAGGAGGAACTGTTGCATCTACACCACATAGTGCAGATTTAAGGGTAGTGTGTGTGATACTGCCACATACATCCATGCGATAAAGGGAACGGAAATAAATATCATTTTTCTACAAAATAATAATAAAGCAAATGTACATTAATGTTCATAAACTGTACGTAATGTAAATAATATACAGCATAATATTAGATATCTATACAGGTAGTCAACCACTTATGTTCCTTAGTTGTACCAGAAAGGATTTCTTTTATGGTTAAATTGTATTCCTTTCCAGTTGAAGTATAAATTCTCTGAGCAAATGCTCTAAGATGAGTATAATTATTCCAAGTCAAATCTGATATGTTACTCTTCCAAAGATGATAGGCCTCCTGCTTCTCCAAATAACCACATCTCCAATCATCATTGAACCATGGTTTGTCCTTCACTCGGTACCCTAGCACACGAGAAGGGATACACTTATCAATTATGTTGACTAGATTCTCATTCAGAGGGACAACAGGATCAACACTACTATACAATTGTGACCAATTCAAGCCCAAAAGATCACTCAAAATCCCATTTCAGTCTGCTTGAAATTTCATATAAATCTCACATGAGTTTGATACATCAGGAACAGGCTGCTTACTCTTTACTACTAATGAAATCAAGGCATGATCAGATGTCCCAATTGGAGAACCAACCTTACTTGTAATAACACCAGGGTAGTCGGTGTATACGAGGTCCAAGCAGTTACCAAACCTGTGAGTAGCCTTATGATTTTCTCACACCCTGATTCAGAAGCAAAATCTTCAGCTCTTAAGCTATGGCAATCGTTAGGAGAAACAGAATTTAATCACTCCCTATGGTGAGCATTGAAACATGGAATTAATAAAACTCGTTATTGATGAAAATTGCAAGGAGGTAAAAGGAGCATTCTACTATCAAACCTCGAAGAGAGGATAGAAGGGAGAAGGAGGGGTATTGCGGTTGTAACTCGGAGGTGAAATTATGTATCCGTTTAATTGTGATGCTTATGCAATTTATGCAACACTTCAGTATCTTCAAACCAAAAATATTGCTATTTATAAAATCTAAACCTTTACGAAAAAAAATACCAAACCCTTTCTCTACGGACTTATGTCATAGGCGTATGATGTAAGTCCGTATAAAAAGGGAAGTTAGCTGAGGTGTTGGAACACACATATGCATGTGTACATGAGTACATCACTGATTAATTTGGCATGCTTATAAGTTACATATTTTACACAATGCACAAGAATCTAAACCTTTGCGAAAAAAAATAACAAAACCTTTCTATACGAACTTTAGAAAGGGTTTACTTTTTTTCCATTAAGGTTTAGATTTTATTAACAATATTTTTGGTTTGAGGATACTACAGTGTTGCTTAAATTACATAAAAATCACAATTAAACGAATTCATAATTTCACCGCTGAGTTACAACTGTAATACCTCTCCTCCTCCCTTCTATCCCCTCTTTGAGATTTGATAGTAGAATGCTCCTTTTACCTCCTTGCAATTTTCACCAATAACGAGTTTTATTAATTCCACGTTTTTAGTAGATTCTGGTATTAAAATAAAGTTTATGATAACATGTTTTTCTTATGCAGCGTGCATCCAAAAACAAGCTTCTGTCGTTGACTTTGACAGATGTTATTATTAAATTTAGACTTACCATCACAATACTTTACATATTTATTCGTCAATATTAATCATTGACAAAACCTATATCTGAGGGAGAAATTTAGGTTAGTAAATAAGTTTTTATTCACATTACTTCGTACAGTAATTATTTGAAAACAATGATGGCATTTGGACAAAAATACCTCCGACCAATCGGCTATTAGGAAACTTTTCCAAGCTAAAAGGGCACCCCTGCTAGTCGGTGCAAATCTGTCTCACTAAAAATAATTGACTATAGCACCTACATTTACTCTGCTGGCGTTAACCTGTGATGAGCTAGTGGCTGAACTTGAAAGCAAATAGAACAGACTGCCAAGCAAACCATGATGCATACAAATGAGTTTTTAGAGATTTAATTAAATCATACGACATGCCACATTATCCAAGGAGATTATACGACATGCCATGTTATTCACTTACATGATACTGTAATGCGAGATAGTTTAGGAACGCTTACTTTAGTGAGTGGAAGGATCTTAGGATCTAGACTACTAACTCATTCTTCTTCCTCATGATCTAATTGTGTAATAGAGCAAGGGTTTAGCAGCAGAAGGGA
>NC_090764.1:48695806-48708306 GCF_036898095.1 Palaemon carinicauda
ATGACGCAATACCTCATAAAAAAGGGATTTTGACGAAGGAAAAATCTATTTCTAGGGAGAGACCTGTGGCGCCCGATGAAAAGGGGTCCTTCTAATACACTTTTCTGATAAAATCTTCCAATTATACCAGAGAAAGATAAAAGCATGGAATGCAGAGGTTACTACCCTCGCGCGAGCACCTTGTGGGTGTCGTGTATAAAGCAAAGGCGCGTGAAAGCCACTATACACAGGCTGTCTTCCATTTAGTTAATTCCTTCGTCAAAGGGATGGGCCGTTACAGAGGCACCAGCCAATCTACCAGAGCCACGAACCCACGTCCGACGCGAGCGCCATCTGAACAACATCCTTCTGTATTGGACATGATGGCTTGAAAAGGAAAGGGTGGGATCATGCAAAAGAATAGGGAATGGTTTCACCGGGCGCCACAGGTCTCTCCCCAGAAATAGATTTTTCCTTTGTCAAAATCCCTTTTCTGGGTCGACCTGTGGCGGCCGGTGAAAATGTACCAGAGAATGCCTTCCAAGCCCAATAATAATTAGTAATGAGAGGAGAGAAAAAACACCATGTAAGGAGAACCATATATTATTAAGGTAAGTAAGCAGGAATCATAAACTAGTCACAGGGCATAGTGAGCGTAAGGCTAAACAAACATGATAACAAGGAAACCTCCGAGTATCAGAACACAACAAGCAATAAAACTGACATGGCTAAGAATATCCCAACACTAAATTACGGTAAACACATTAAAAGTTACAATCATCTTAACTTGATATGTAATAAACTAGGGCTAACGAACCACCAAGGAAGCGGCGTCGTGGTGCGAGTGGCGGGTTGGAGGGAGAAGAAAAGAGATGGATGAAAGGTAGAACAAGAGATCACTGGGGAGAGATACGGCTCCCAGCTGCAACCGTTGGGTATTTAAGGGCCTGCAAGTTCTTTAGATAGTGGCGTTTGAAAACCATAGGAGATTTCCAACCCGTGTACTTTTTAAGGTCATCAAAATCCATATTTTGGAAATAATTGATGGAGGTAGCTACTGACCGGATATCATGAGCGTGGGGAAATGATCCCGGATTGGCTTGTTTAATGAAGTAAAGGATCTGTTGCCTAATACCCTGTATGGAAATGGTACCTCTTTGTTCTCTGATAAACAAGGGGCCAGATGATCGGGTAGCAGTCCTAGCTAAAAAGGCCCTGAGAGTAGTGACTGGACATAGAGAAGTATCTTTGAGGAGAGGAATAATCTTCCAAGGGGACCACCTATTTTGGGGGTCTTCATTCTTAGCTAGGAACGCCCTGGAGAAAGAAGTACTTCACCTGAATGGAGGAAATCGATGTTTTCTGAGTTTCGTGAGAGAGCTGCTAGTTCTGAGATTCTAGCACCCGAGGCCAAAGCTGTTAGAAATAAAGTCTTCCGAAGAAGAGTGATATAGGAGCAGGATTCGTTGTCCGTGTCGGAGGCAAGTTTGAGGACATCATTCAGAGACCAAGAGACCTTTTGTGGGCGAACCGAAGGTCGAAGCCTAGCACATGCTTTTGGAATAGACGAGAAATAAGAATCCGCCAGGTTAATGTTAAACCCAACCAGGAAGACCTTCTTCAAAGCTGACTTAATGGTGGTTATAGTGCTAGCTGCTAGGCCTTTGTCAAATATGGACCTAAAGAAGGAGATGGCTAAATTAGGAGTCATAACAGAATGGTCTGAATTCTTTAAGAAATCTGCTAGTTTCTTAACTGCCGAATCATATTGGCGAATCGTAGAGTCCCTTTTGTCTGATTCTATAAAGAGGACATTATCCGGGTCGATGTTTGCATCCTTACGAGTCGCAAACTTCATGAAATCCACAAAGTTAGGGTTTTGGCTATCCTTGAGGAATCTGACACAGTCCGAGTTTGGACCACTTGGGTCAGTTTGGGGAATGGGATCCGGAAGGGACGGAGTTTCAACTCGAGGAGGAGAGGAAACCAACTGCTCTTTGGCCAGTGAGGTGCCACTAAAGCCACTGCCCCGTGGAAGGAGCAGAGTTTGTGTAAGACTTTCAGTAGAAGATTCACTGGAGGGAATAAGTAGATCTTCTGTCAATGGTTCCAATCCAGGGTTAATGCGTCCATGGCATAAGCCTGAGGGTCCAGGTTCGGGGTCACATAACATGGGAGTTTGTGATTGAGTTGGGTCGCGAATAGATCTACCTGGAGACCTGGAACCAGCCTGAGTATCCACCGGAAGGAGTGTATGTCCAGGGACCATTCTGATTCCAGTGGTTTTGTCCTGGATAATGAGTCTGCTATCACATTCTGGACTCCTGCTAGGTGAGTTGCTGACAGGAACCAGTCTTTGTCGGCTGCCAAGGCGAAGATAGTGACCAGGATCTGATTCAGGTTGGGTGATTTGGATCCCCCTCTGTTGAGGCAGTGGACTACTGCCGTGCTGTCTGAGACTACTCTGATGTGGGTCGACCTCGGAGGAGAGATTCTCTTCAGGGTCAAGAACACCGCCATGGCTTCGAGAACATTGATATGGAACTGCTTCATGGCGGGTGACCAAGAGCCCTGAAACATCTGATGTTGGGAGTAACCCCCCCATCCACTCAGAGACGCGTCGGTATGAATTGTCACTTGTGGAGATGGGAACTGTAGAGGAACCGATTTGGAGAGGTTCCCCCGTTCGGACCATGGTTGTAGTCTCATTTTTAAGACAAAGGGGACCTTTGAGGTCTTGTCTCTTAAAGGTATTGTCGCTCTCTTTCTCCAAACTCGATTGATGTCTTTGAGTTTGGCTTTTAATAGGAGATCGGTCAGTTAGGGATATTGGAGAAAGCCGAGGATGCGTTCTAAAGCTCTTCTGGACACCTGTTTGTGTTTGAGAAAGTTACCTTCCTGGGAGGAAGGGAGAGCCTGTGCTTTGAAAGGTCCCAACGGATGCCTAACCAATCGAAGTGGCTTGATGGTTGTAGGCGAGACTTTCGGAGATTGACTTGGAAGCCCAGTTTGGCGAGAAAGTGGAGTACCTTCGACATAGCTCTGTTGCATTCCTGGTTCGACTGGGCCCAAATGAGCCAATCGTCCAGATAGGCGATGATCTGTATCCCTTGGTTTCTGAGTTGTTCGAGCACCGTCTCCCCCAGTTTCGTGAATATCCTGGGGGCAATGCTGAGACCGAAGGGCATGACTTTGAATGCAAAGGCTTTCTTGCCGAGACGGAAGCCTAGGTAAGGAGAGAAGTTTCGAGCTACTGGGACATGATAATAGGCGTCGGTAAGATCGATAGAGGTGGTAACGGCCCCACGGGGAAGTAAGGTCCATACCTGAGAGATAGTCAGCATACGGAACTTGTCGCAAAGGATGTAAGAGTTTAGTTTCGACAAGTCCAGAACTACCCTCAACGCGGACGAGTCTTTCTTCGGGACTGTAAACAGGCGGCCTTGGAATTTCAGGGATCGAACCCGTTTGATCGCTTTCTTCTTGAGTAACTCTGCGGTGTACTCTTCCAGGATGGGAGTGGGTCTCTGGAAGAAGGTCACTGGTGGAGGAGGGGATCCCTGTGACCATTTCCAACCCAAGCCCCTGGATATTATGCTGTGAGCCCATGGACTGAAGGTCCAATGGTCTCGGAAGTGATAAAGTCTCCCTCCTACCGGCATCACATCATTGGGAGGGAGTGAACCTAGGTCCCCTCCCTCCATGGGCACCCCTTGCTTTAGGTCCGCCGCGTTGGCGGAACTGTCCTCTACCTCTGAAGCTTCCTCTCTGGTGTCCACGAAAGGAACCGGAGGATTCGTAGGCAGGGTTGTATGCAGGAGAGGACATCCAAGAGGGGTTGGGCTGTGTACCAGGGGGAGCAGTGAGGTAGACTACTTGCTGAGGGGGAGCCGGTTGTTGAGAAGTCGAGGCAGCGGAAGCCTGTGGTGACGAGTTACCCCGGACCGTCTTGTAAGGAATAAACCTCTGCATCTTCTTGAAGAACGTCTGTTTCTGGGATTCGAACCTCCTTTTGGCTGAGAGACCCCACCTTACTTGCAAATTTTGGTTTGCCCTCGCCGCGTCCTGAAGAACCTTATCAACTTCGTTCTGAGGGAAGAGGTTCTTACCCCAGCAGGAGGACACTATCAGCCTGTTCGGTTCATGTCTGATGGAGGCCTCAGACAGAACGAACTTCCTGCAACTAACTCGAGCCGACCAGAAGTCATGGAGGTCTATTTGGTAGGACAGCAGCTGGTTCTTTGTGGCGACTCTGAACAGCGTTTCCTCTGGGTAAGGCGATGCTAGGGACTCCATGGAGGTGATGGAGTGGAGGGACCTAGCTAGTCTATTACGGGTCTCGAACTCAGTTTTGAGAAGACTCTCTAGTAATCTGGGAAGCTTCTCAGAGAAAAGAGTAGAGGCACAGTCCGGGTCTAGCTTCCCCACTGTGAAGGTAGAAGACGCGTCATCCCAGGTTGCAGAGGTACCCGGAATAAGCAATGAGGTGGGGTCCGTCTCCTTGAGCTTTCCTTAATGGCCTGTATAGTCAGCTCTGTGATTTTGTCTATGAGCGGCAAAGAGATGGAGGCCGCTGTCGTAAAAATAGTGTAGGCACCTTTGTGTGGGGTGAGCTTGGAGTTAATATACCCCCACTCTGATAGAGTTCTGGCCCAGATAGCCCGGGCCTGCTCTTTCGGAAATATCACTGTTTCCTTCGGTACTTTGTCCATACGGACCAATGCATGTTCCTTTAAACGTACGAAGCCATTGAATGGGAATTCTAGGCCCCGGGGGTAGAACTCCAGGTCCTCTAAAGGGCGGGTGCCTATGCCCTCCAGAGTTAGGGAACCATCTAAGAATGGGGCATGCAAGGCAAACCGCCAAGGATTGTTTTTATCGAAGGGAGGTAGCTTCGATGCGTCTGGGGCGGAAGGAGGAGGAAGCTGAGTTCCGGAGCGGATCAGAGTAGCCACCATATCCTTAATCTCTGTCATCGCCCCAGACTGATGTTGAATTTGTTCTCTGACCATATCTCTGACCAGTTCGATGGGGAAGAGATCGCCCCAGGGTACTTGAAAGCCACCCGTTGGTGGTGTCTTGGATTTGGTAAACTTAGACTTCTTAGGAGTCGTGGTTTTACGAGGAGCAATATGAATATCAGGAGCTGTCGAGGGTCTGGGGACCGGTGACGTTGATACTGGCAAAGCTGAAGACTTATAAGTGCGAAGTGGCTTCACCTTGGGTCATACGGGGACAGAGGGATCCCGAGGACAAGCCTTAGGGTTATCAAAACCTAGAAAGGAAGAGGTAGGAGAGGGAGTAGGAGAGCAAAGGGTTTCCACCAACTCGGCACCACTTACCTGCTCGTCCCTGGGTTCTACGTCTACATCTAGATCTGCCATGTCCAGCGGTACGAGGGGTTCGTCCTCCACGGAAATGGTTGCCCTGACTTCTTCAATTAAGGGGGCAGCAACTTCAGGAGAGACTGCTGCAGTAGTCGAGCCTGGGAAGAGACGGGAGGCCATGTCTCCATTGAGGAGATAGGGTGCGCCAGACGGGGCATTCCTGCCGAAGCCCGACACCCAAGGACGAAGAGTAGCCCTTGCTGACCGAAGAGAGTCATCATCGGCCTGAAAGATTTGTAGTGATTAGTGATGCAGGAGGGGGATTGCTCTCCAAAATATACTGTGTATGTCATATTAATGGCTAAATTAGTGTCTGCCAAAGAGAAATAAGGAACAAAAGGAAAACCCACTTACATCATCGTTCAGTAGTATTGAGGACAACTCGTCACAGAGCGAGCACAAATCCGGGAACCAGACCATATACTGGGCCTGTCCCGGTTCCCGGATAAAGGGGATGGCGCAGTGTGCGTGGGACCGACAGAGGTTATGCCCAACGGGGTCGTTGAACGAGGCAGGGCATCCTTGGGCAGTACAACGGACCTTCTGTAAAAGAAAGGAGATATGAGTCTTGGTGTTCCTTGAAACTCTGGTAAGGGGTTAAAAACCTTATTAACAGACATTAGTTAAATGCAATATTGGTGCTTAAGGGAATTCAGTGAGAGCCGGAGCTCTATATTAAAACAATTAAATATAAAAGCACCAGCAATGGTAATGGGGCTGTATCATCTTAAAAGTGATAATAATGACATAAGAATAAATAATCTAAAGCAATCTGCCGACCTCTGAGGGTCGGGGAAGCAGTGACAGGCCAGTAAAATAAATATAAACACAAGCCGTAGCTAAAGGCAAGGCTAATATAAGTGTGAAGTGTATGGGCGATCTCCGGTGAAGCCGGAGGGCGATGAGAGGTCCTGAATAATTCAATTGTGGATAATAATTCAATTGTGAAATTTATAAAACACAAGGCGTAGCTAAAGGCTAAGGCTAAGATAATAGTAAAGCGTATTGACGATATCCGGTGAAGCCGGAGGGCGATGAAAGGTCCTGAATAATTATATTGTGAATAATAACTCAATTGTAATAACAATGGCTATTGTGTGGATATGGCCGTGGCCTGGGACCGTAGTAATGGCCACCGGAGGGTCGTATCTAAACAATATGAAGCCCGTCCCAGAAGGTTGTAAGTAAACAATATATATATATATGACAATAGTTCTAAAGTCATTGAGAATCCCTCATGGCGGAGTAGAACTCAAGGCGGAGTGGAAAAATGTTCAGAACTACTCCCAAGCCGTAACGGGGAGAGGACGGAACTCGGACCTAATAAATAACGCTAACTATTGAAAAGTAACCAAAACTAAATAACTTGTAAGTTATCATACACCCGTAGGGGGAGAGGTGAGGGAGGGAGAACCCGTTGAACGCACAAAACGGAAAACGGGAAATCCGCTCACTCACCTGAGATAAGAAAGAAAACGAGAGAAAGGGGTAACTCGTGACTGCGAACAGAAAACGGGAACCCCAATCTCCCGCTCCCTTGGACACAAAATCAGGACTAATAAGCACACAACACTATTATAAACGTATAAAAATAGAATTGTAACATCAAGATAAGACTACGAACGAAGAATAGCGTCTGCTAAAACCAAATTAAATGGAAAAGTCGGTGGGGCGGGTACTAAACTATAATAAAGCTAGAACGCTAATCTTGTTCGTAGACTGGACTTGCTAGCAAAATGTACCATGGGAATAATAACGATAATAATAATGACGGTTCAAAGGCATAAGGCCAGGGACTTAACCAAGAACCTAAGTGACAGAGTACCAAACGGGCAGACTAAGATGAAGTCCCCAAGACAAGGGAACAAACAATGGCCGCCGCGGACGGGCCAGACGGCAATGATAAAACAGACTATACTGGATATAAGACAAAAGCCCGGTACTACAAAAAGCTGTCAAACCAACCTATGGTACTTAACATTGGAATGAGTGAAGATGGAGCTTCGGTCATGACGAAATAAATCCACAAGTGTGAAAACACTCCGAGAGCACAACAAATTACACACAATTCTAGCAGTCCAAAAAGAAGGATGTTGTTCAGATGGTGTTCGCGTCGGGCGTGGGTGGTGTGGCTCTGGTAGATTGGCTGGTGCCTCTGTATCGGCCCATCCCTTTGACGAAGGAATTAACTAAATGGAAGACAGCCTGTGTATAGTGGCTTTCACGCGCCTTTGCTTTATACACGACACCCACAAGGTGCTCGCGCGAGGGTAGTAACCTCTGCATTCCATGCTTTTATCTTTCTCTGGTATAATTGGAAGATTTTATCAGAAAAGTGTATTAGAAGGACCCCTTTTCACCGGCCACCACAGGTCGACCCAGAAATATAAAAAGACATTACATAAGCTCTTGTTCCTATCTTGTATGGTCACATAACACGCTCAAACAGGTTACGTAAGTCTTCGTAACAAACATACATGAAAAAAAGTGAATTCTTAAAAATAACGTAAATTTACATATACTGACTTGAATAAAGAATACAATGAAATTAACGACGAAAGTCTTACGTAATATACATAATACAGTAAACTTAGTCTGCACGAGAGGAACTTATTTTACGGGCTGGCTATTCATCTCTTCAGTGCACAAAGGAAATACATAAATAAAGTCATGAATAAACTATTGTATTTACTCTACACTATATCAGTTTCGTAAGATAGCTCCCCCCAAAAAAGATTATTTAATCCGGGCCTGAATCCATCAATTCAGCCTGAGATAAATAAACTGCAACCACGTTATCTTTACCTGATATATGCTTTTCATTAATACAATACAGTTGCAAACAAAATGACCACCTAGTTAACCTTTGATTATTTTCATCTTATTAACAAAAGTTAAATGATTATGATCCGAATACAGTACACTGTAATCTCTTTATTTTGTGGTCGATTCACGTAGACCTCAAACTTGTTTATTGCTGTGACTAACGCTAGTAGTTCCTTTTCAACTGTCGAGTGAACTCGTTGCTGCTTCTTCCGCTTAGACGTCATAAAATACACAGGGTGAAGAATTCCTTCCTTATTTTCTTGCAATAAGACAGCTCCAATCTCGTTATCCAACGCATCCACTTTGATAATGAATTTCCTGTTGAAATCCGGTGCTTGAAGTATCGGTTTCGAAGTTAATATTGTCTTCCTTAAATTTATCCTATTTCTTAGTACAGTATCTCAATAACATAGGTCCAGTCACTGCTCTCCTCCAAAATTCGGAATGGTTCTTGGAACTCGTTGACGAGAGGGAATCTTCTTTTTAATGAATAGACCAATACCTGCCGTCCTACCATAAACTGTCTGTTCCTACTCTTCATACCAAACCTTTTCTTCATTTTTCCTTAACTCGTCTTAAGGTTTTCTAGAGAAAGTTTCCTTATCTCGCCGATCCTATTCCTCAAATCCTTGACATTCTCTCCTTCCGTTTCCTCTCGATCCTTCCCTTTTTCTGCCAACATTTTCTTCGGTCCTTTGTTGAAGGGCTCTCCTCATCCTTCCATCGGGCGTAAGGGGGTTTCTTTGATGCACTCGTTGGGCTTTTCAGCCGTCTGACATACGTGACTTGCACGGCAAAACTGGCTTACATCCTTATGCATGCCAGGCCAGAAAAAAAGTGTTTCATAATCTTCTCCGTCGTCTTCCTTATCCCAATATGTCTTGTCTCATGTGTTGATGCTGTCACCTGTCTTCTCAAAGGTGCGGGAATTAATACTTAACGATATTTCCCCCATTCGGCATTTCCAAGGATATTGGGGGAGCCTATGCTTCCTCATAAGCAACCCGTCCTTAAGATAATAACAGGCCGGAGACTGCTGTACCTTTGTCTCATCCACGACACGGTACAATAACTCTGTTAACGTTGCATCCTTCCATTGCAATCTTATCAGCCTTTTCCTACTCACTTGTCCTACTTCTAATGCTGAGTTTTCTATTTCTTCCAGGTTCATTTCTTCTTTGTCATCTTGTCCACTCGTCGGTTGTTCCTCTTCGCTCGAATTTAATCGGGAGTTCTTCTCTTGCGTGCCATCAAGGGAATCCTCTTCTTCGGAAAATAAATCTTCCAAGTTCATCGCTCCTTCGATTTCTTTTTCTTCTTCAGCAGCCACTTTATTCGTCATAATCCTAGTTGTCACACAACTATGAAACAGATACGAGTAATCCTTCTCGAGTTCAGTCGTAGGATTATACTTCAATGGTTTCTCTGTTACAATGGGACAAGGCACAAACGGCTCTCCACCAACCTCATTACCCAGCAGGACGTCTACTCCTTCGACAGCCAATGAATCCTTTACCACAAAGTCATAATTACCTGTCACCAACTCGCATGACAGTTTTAAACGGCAAATAGGGGTGACCTCCTCACTTCCTATTCCCTTCAAAATAATTGAGTCCCCTGTGAGAGACTGATTCACCAACTGGTGTGCTCTCCGTACCACCACACTTTGGTTACAACCTGTATCGTACAATATCCTAACTGGGGTTTGCTCACTCCCATCTATTGCTGCTAACGTACCTTCATGAATATATGATTTAAAGGCATCCATGCTGTTTGGGTTCGTCCTGCTCGTTGTGTAAACGATGGCTGGTTCATTTTTCCCTTCGTCCTTTCCCGATTGCTTCTTCGTCTTCATATTCTGTGAAGTCGAATTATCCTTAATCACTTGGGCGACTGCTTTTGGTTGGTTTGATCAACGTTCCTTTCTGATATGGCCTCTCTTGTCACACTTAAAACAGACAATATCAACCTTCTGCATGTCTTTCACGATACGTGATGGAGGACGATTCAACGTTTGTTGCTGTGGTACTATCTCATTCTGCTTAGGGACATTGCCAGTGCTACTTCCCTTTTAACTGTTGAACTTGTTCCCGTAGTTATTACCGAACTGGTTTCCATGGTTCGGCGAATACTTAATATTTAGTCGGAACGACGGTTGAAACTTCATGCCCGAGGAGGGTTTACAACTGATATTATAATCTTCACTCAGCGAAGCGGCTTTATCAAGTTTCTTCTTCTCTCTCTCTCAAGTACGTTCGAATGTGTTCTGGAATTCCTCATTGATACTGCTCTAGTATTATCAATTCTTCTAAATCAGCCATCTCCTTTCCGTTAGCAGCCTCTTAAAACATCGTTGTACCTTAAAAGTGTAATCCAGGAAAGTAATTTTCTCGTCCTTTCTCAAACTTCGGAATCTTTCATTATAATATTCAGGGGTCATCTGATACACTTGCAGCATGCTCCTCTTCACTTATTGATGCTCCATCCTCTGGTCCTGAGATAAGGATAAGTAAGTACTGCGGCCCTTCCCAAAGAGCACACTATGTAATAACATGGACCATTTATCTTCTGTCCATTTCATTGTCGCTGCGACCGTTTCAAAATGATTGAAGAACTCATCTGGAGAGACTTCTGTGAACCTTGGAATTAACTTTTGGGCTTCCGACACATTAAACACTGGATCATGCTTAGCAGGGGCTGTCTCGGTTTGCGTGGTCAGTTGTGTTCAGGCGTGCAATATCTCTAATTCTTGCGCATACCTTGCTTCTTCCATCTCTTTTTCTTCTCGCCTTACTTCCATTTCTCTCGCATGTCGTTTTTCCTCTCTTCTTCCCATCTTCTTTCTCTTTCTTCTTGTTCTGCGATTTCCCTCACTTCCATTAACCTTGCATGTCTTGCAATCTCTCGGGCTTCTTTTCGTTCTTTTTCTTCCATTTCCTTCTCCTTTGCCATCAGCTTCAACTTGATCAAATTCTCCTCCGCTGCAATTCATCGAATCTCAGCCTCTACATCCTTATCTGCTGTCATGCCTTCAGTTTGAGGGTCAACCGGTCTTTGCTTCGCTAAAAATTCTTCCTCAGCTTCCTCCAACAGTTCACGAGCTGCCACAATATTCTCTTCCCACAACTTTCCCGAGTTTATCAACGCCTCTAAGGCTAGACACTTGATTTTGGCCTTAATCATCCCACTCGTTACAAGGCCGTCACATGCTTAACATAGAGAGGCCCTGACTTTAGTTACATTAGCTTCTGACAATTCCTGAACACTTGGGTTATTAAAAAACTCATGGATATTAAACTGTGCCATCTTGTAATTTTACAATAATTAATGCCTCTCAAAAAGATAATATACTAACAATACTCAAAATCCTATCAACACTGTATTATTCAAAAACCTTGAATCAAAACACGGTCCTGTTATCACCAATATTTAAAACAGACTCGCTCAATCCCAAGGGTCTGGGCACCAAAATATATTTTATGAGGATGGTTCCAGGGTCTGGGTCCCAAAATGTATATTATACGATTATGGCTCCCTGGTCTGGGCACTAAAAATATATTATACTATGGCTCGTGACTGGGAACCAAACATATAATATTATATATATTACGACTGGAAAGTTAATCAACCTCTCGAATTCCAAACCCCCTTGTTTGCTTTTACATTAAAACTGTTACACTTTAAAACATTAATACACGAATTCTGAGACATTTAAACAACTCCCAGACAGCAATATATAAAGCACTGAATATCCAAAGTTCTCTTAAGCACACTCAAAACAAAAGTGGGTAATTATTCTTAAGTATTATTTATTATTTGCTATGGCTCTTAACAGGAAACGAGTGGAATCTGATTCTAAATAATGGTGATTGGAGTAATACACTCTTCACAAAAATAAATATATTCTATATAAGTTACAGCACTTTCAAAAAAAATTACAAAATAACAAAATAAGTCACTGGAAAAAATTAAGTCTGGACAAAACTTAGATTGAGACAAAAATGTTACGATCTGAAAATTATATATTAACTTGACTTGCACTATTATATCTGAATAAACCTTAGACTAAGAAAAGAAATAATGCAACATATATCATACAAAAGCTTGAAATTAAATCTGAATAATACAATATTCAAGTTTGACACTTAATGAAACATAGATAACCAGATAACAATACAAAATCTTGACCTTCCTACCGGGACAATTACAAAAACCTTATACAATGCCAACACTCGCCCTAATACAATGAATTCAAAATCACCGTTTCGTATTACGTATCTTTTCGACACACAATTTGTGTTGGGGCAC
>NC_090764.1:48713306-48763306 GCF_036898095.1 Palaemon carinicauda
TGACTGATCTTACTTGAATGTTCATTTACTAAATCCATAATTTGATTGATTGATGCTAACTGATTCCTTAGTTCTGACATAATCAATTCATCATCATGAGTCAAGAACTCAATTTTCTTGTTTTGATTACTAATCTTAAGACTATTGGAAATTCCTAAACCTAAACTTGCAATAGACCCAAAGATGTTTAATGCAGCAAAAACAAACGGGTGACGTCTTTCTTTATGTTCGTTATCCTACAGTCCACATCAAAAGGTCAAGAGCCAAAGATTCTGTCTTGTAAGTCTTATTTTGCAAGTCATCAGATAGCATCTCTGCAACTTTTAGCGTCGATCCAAGAGACCTCTCTGTAGTCAAATGAAAATGTCTTCTATGCAACTCATCTAATGAGACAGCAAACCTTGAAATGGCGCTTTTTAAGCTAGTGACATCATTCTCTGGAAGAAAAATTGCTTGCATATGCACTTCTACAACTACGTTGCTTGATATAATAAAAACGTCTTCTTGTCTTTCAACTATAGTGCCATATTTAAAATCTATACTTTTAGTTTTAGAGCTCATCCCACACGAGAAAAATGTCTGAGCGAACAATATCACTCCCAACAACAAAAAATTCATCTTGGAAACCTGTAACGAGAAAAATACAGTGGAACCTCTACATACGAATTTAATCCGTTCCAGAACCAACTTCGGATGTAGAAAATGTTCGGATGTCGAAACGAATTTTCCCATAAGAATACATTGAAATAGGATTAATCCGTGGTTGAGCCCAAAAACCTATGATAACTTCTTAATAAACTACTACACATAATTTTTCCATGAGAATAATGAACACTAAATTAAATAATAGACATGTAAATAAGAAGAATAGACATGTAAATAAGAAGAATTAGCAAAAAATGATAAATAAGAAACGGGTTTTTAGCGTCACTTTACCTTAGAAACTCCAACGCAGGTGTTGTTCGTCTTCGCTACGCAGAGAGGAGATGGACGGACGGCGAGGAGGTAGAGAGGTTAACTACGATAAACGTAACACTACCGTAACTTATTCTAACTTACACTAAGTGAACTTTAACATAACTTAGCTTATTTTTTTTTTATTTTTATATTTTATATTTTTTTTTTACATTTTTTTTTTCTTTTTGATGATTACGTAATTTTAATCACTATCACTTACATTTAAAATTGACTGAATTTCTTTTGCTTCACTCTTTTCCGTTTTCTGTGTTTCACTTTCTTCCGCTTCACTCTTTGCCGTTTTCTTCGGTTCACTTACATCCTCTTCATCGCGAGTTCGCTTCGCAGTTTTTTTAAAGAAAGCATCGATAGATAATTGCTTGGTATGGCTTTTCAGAATGTTTCGAAAGTGAGTTAGGCAAACATCATCGAATTGAGAAACTACACGACAAACCTGCAATTTCTTTGGATGGTATTTGTCGATGAAGTCGACCACGTCTTGATATTTTCCTAACACCTCTTTTATTTGCGCTGAACCTAACACATGTTCTACCTCCTCGCTCTCTTCCTCGTCATCACTCATGTGCTCCGACATAGCATGTAGTTCCTTGAGCTCATCCGTCGTCAGTTCGTCGTGATGTTCGGCGACGAGTTCCGTAACGTCATCTGCGTTGACCTCCAGACCCATGGACTTGGCAAGGGAGACGATTTCCTCTACGGCTTCCGCTGCACCGACCACGGGATCAGGTTCGGGGTCAAAACCCTCGAAATCTCGGGGAGAAACTGCATCAGGCCACAGCTTCTTCCAGGCAGAATTGAGGGTCCGTCGAGTTAATCCCACCCAAGCCTGATCTATGATCTTCAAGCAGTGCACGATGTTGAAGTGGCCCCTCCAAAATTCACGCAAAGTTAAGTTGGTGCTTTGCGTGACATTAAAGCACTGCTTAAATAAGTGCTTAGTGTACAGCTTCTTAAAATTAGAGATGACTTGCTGGTCCATGGGCTGGAGGATAGAGGTGGTATTCGGTGGAAGATACAGCACCTTTATGAACTTGAATTCATCGAAGATATCATCTTCAAGTCCGGGGGGGGGGGGTGAGCGGGTGCATTGTCAAGGCATAGCAGGCACTTTAAAGGCAATTTCTGTTCATGAAGATACTTCTTCACAGAAGGGCCGAAAACTTGGTTTACCCATTGCACAAAGAATTGCCTAGTGACCCAGGCCTTCGAGTTGGATCGCCAGAAAACATGAAGCTGATCCTTATCGACGTTGTGTGCTTTAAAGGCCCTAGGGTTCTCTGAATGGTAAACCAGTAAGGGCTTGACTTTAAAGTCCCCGCTAGCGTTGGCACATAGGGCAAGAGTCAACCGATCCTTCATTGGCTTATGCCCAGGCAATTTCTTCTCTTCGGCAGTGATGTAGGTTCGACTCGGCATCTTCTTCCAAAACAGCCCGGTTTCATCACAATTAAACACCTGCTGCTCTACGTAGCCTTCTTCCTGCACGATCTTTTCGAAGTTCTTAACAAAGTCAGCTGCAGCCTTTGTGTCCGCACTAGCAGCCTCTCCGGGGCGAACAACTGAATGAATCCCGGACCGTTTCTTAAATTTCTCGAACCAGCCACGAGATGCCTTGAAATCATCTGAGGAAGGCTCGGTTGAACTCTCCCCAGCATCACCCCCAGAGCTCTCCTCCTTCAAGTCTGTAAAGATGGCGTGCGCCTTCTCGCAGATAACGGTCTCGGTGATGGTGTCGCCAACGATCTCTCTATCCTTAATCCACACTAGTAGAAGTCGTTCCATCTCTTCTATGATAGGGGTACGGCGTTTGGAAATTATAGTGATCCCCTTAGAAGGTTTCACTGCTTTAATAGCTTCCTTCTGTTTAAGGATTGTCGAGATCGTCGACATATTACGGCCATATTGTTTAGCAAGTTCACTCACGCGGATGCCACGCTCATGTTTTTCAATAATTTCCTGCTTAATTTCTATAGAAAGCATTTCCTTCTTCCTTTTCTCACCACTACCACTACCACTGGCAAAACTAAGCCTTTTAGGACCCATACTTTACGTAAATTACCGTTAAAGGATGCACGTAAAAAATCACCATTAAAACGCAGTTAATATCAGAACGCACAGAGCACAACCGCAAGAAGCCGACGAGAACAGAGGACTGACCCAAGCCGCGCTAATTGAGCGTCCCTCCGAGGTCGATGTGCTGCCTTCTATCGGCGGAAATAAAAAACACTTCAGGCGCTATGAGCACCGACTACGCGTACGAGTATTGTTTACTTCGGGTGTCGAAAAAAACATTCGGGTGTAGAGTCGGAACGTGTTCGAATTGTACTTCGCGTGTCGAAAAAATTCGGATACAACCGGTACGACGAAAATTGCTTACTTCGTGTGTCGAAATAAAATTCGGGTGTAGAGTCAAAAATTTGCTCGAATTTTACTTCGGATGTAGAGGTTCCACTGTATACAGTGAACCCTCGCTACTTCGCGGTTCGACCATCACGGATTCACCACTTCGCGGATTTTTTCCATAACCCATATATATACAGTAATATATATATATATATATATATATATATATATATATATATATATGTATGTATGCATGTATTTATGTATATATGTAGGTATGTATGTGTATACATATAAATATATATATATATACACACACACACACACACATATATATATATATATATATATATATATATATATATATATATATATATATATACATATATATATATATATATATATATATATATATATATATATATATATATATATATATATATATATATATATAAAGTAGGAATATGTGATGTAGTTCTAAGGGAAAAGTATGGGAAATATGTCTGGGTAATAAGCAAAGCTCTACCTCTAGTTTGTTTCTTCATTAGGATCAGAGATAAATGTAAACAAAACATTGGTTGCCATTTTTTATCGTGCTTTTTAGCATGTTTAGGAAATGCATGATATAAAATCACCTTTAATATTTGTGCCTGTTTTAGTTTAGGGTACTGTAGTACATGCATTAAGTGTTCTGTACATTAAAGGGTAGTTTGTTAACAGTACTACGTACAAGGGAAGGTTTTAAAAGTCTGAATATACATGTTGAATAAATAGGTAAATATGGTGTCACTACTTTGCGGATTTTCACCTATCGCGGCTGCGTCTGGAACCTATCTACCGCGATAAACGAGGGTTCACTGTATGTAATTACTCCTGTATTAAGAAGAAAACTTTTAACATACAAATAAAAATCTTTCCCTCACTTCTTTCCCTCTTTTTTTTTTTTTTTTAATTTCTTATGTGAGCCAATGGTACTATTCTCTCATCCGTGGGTTGGGATACGTTTTGAACTCTAAACCTATTGGCCGTTAATGTTTCCAAAATGTTAAATGGGCCTTCAAACTTAGGTGTTAGTTTATAATTGAGTCCTTTACGTACATTTACCTGTATGTATACATTATCACCCACGGTATATGTTTTAGTTGGTTTCGCTATTTTATCATGATTCCTTTTCATTATGATTTGTGATTCTTCTAAATTCTTTCGAAGGATATCATATCGACTTTTGCTTGCATTTATACATTCTTTTAAAGGATTTGATAGATTAGTTGTAGCCGTTAATACATGGAAAGGCGTTCTAACTGGGGTACCATACAATGCTTCATGCGGTGACATTTTAATTGATATATGATATGAATGATTCAGAGTACTCAATACCGCAGATATTGCAATATCCCAGTTGGGGTCTGATCCCCCTAGTGTTACTCTTAATATATTCAAAACCTTCCTATTTGCTCTTTCCACTAGCCCATTCGACTCTGGGTGATATATCATGGTATTTATTTTCTTTATGCTAAGGAATTCACACAATGAGGTAAGAAAGTGATTATTAAATTCTCCACCCGAGTGAGATTATCATGTGTGGAATTCCATGTTTACAAATGTAACACTCGTAAAACTTCCTAGCGCATTCAATCGCAGTTTTAGTTTTAAGCGCTATTAGTTCTGTATATCGAGTTAAAGCATCTACAATTACTAAGAGGTGCTTATTTCCTCTGTCTGACTCGTAAAATCCTGTTAAAAAATCTAAATGTATTCTTTCAAAGGGTTGATTGGGCACGGGATAAGCCCCTAGGCTGACAGGTGTTTTCGTATGCCCTTTGTTTTCCTGACATGTGCGACAATTAGCTATGCGTTTTTTTATATCTGTAAGCATTGTATGCCAATAAAACAGTGATTTGGCTTTCTGTGACATTAATGAGAACCCCGGGTGTCCATGTAATGGATTTGCATGCAACCAATTCAGGACAGTAGAAATAAGTGAGATTGGTACCAGTACCTGGTCGTTAGTTACATGTGGTGTATTGCGGGTTTTCCTTGTCACGGTCCTACACAGAATATTATCTTTGATTATATAATTCTGCTGCTTATACTTTATATATCCCTTTTCCTTATGATTGCCTTTCAAAGCATTTATAATTGTTACTATTTTCTGATCTTTTCTTTGCTCAGTCTGTAATAATTCAGCACTCCAGCCTAAATCTTCTTGTTCAGATACCGTTTTAACAATAGGCATGGATGTTGATATATCTATTAATTCAGCTAAAGGCTCCGTACAAGATGACACGGGGTTGCGTGATAACGCATCCGCAATGATATTTGCTTTCCCAGGTAAATACCCGATTCTCGCGCCAAAGTCTTGAATGATCAAATGCCACCGAGTTCGTTTAGGGCTGTGGTTGAAGCCTTTAAAGAACTCGGTTAGTGGTTTATGGTCAGTAAGAACCGTATATTATGAACTTAAAATGCACTAGTGAATTAACAATAGCTAGCCCTTCCTTGTCTATTACTGTATACTTACTTTCGGAAGTTCTCAGTTTTCGAGAATAAAAAGCTATCGGCAAAAATTTTTTATCATATTGCTGAAGCAATACCCCTCCTACTCCTAAGTCTGAGGCGTCTGTTGCAATGAAGAATTCCTTATCGAAGTCAGGAAATTTTAAGATAGGAGAACTACACAGTTCATCTTTCAAGGTATTAAATGCCTGTTGATGATGCTCAGACCATATGAAATCTACACCCTTCTTCGTAAGATCAGTTAAAGGAGCGGCTATTATTGAATAGTTGCGTATAAAACGCCTGTAATATCCACTACAACCCAGAAATTGCTGTATTCCCTTGACATTAGTAGGTATGGGAAAATTACGTATAGCCGACACCTTATCATGGACTACTTTAAGACCTTGGCTTGACACCATGAAACCCAAATATATTAATTCTGTTTTGAAAAATTCACACTTACTAATCTTTACCCTTAAGTTATGTTGTCTTAATCTCTGTAGTACTAGTTCTAACTTACGTAGATGTTCTTCTAAAGTGTTGGAAAAGATTACAAGATCGTCCATATAGGCATGCAATATATCCCCTAACAAGTCTCCAAACACTATGTTAATCATTCTTGTAAATGTTATGGGAGCACAACGTAAACCAAAAGGCATCCGTAAAAATTCATAATGTCCCCTGGCTGTGCTGAAGGTTGTGTATGAGATACTATCTTCTTCTAATGATATCTGGTGAAAGCCTTTAAGTAAGTCCAAACTGGTAAAATATTTATTCTGACCTAACAAATACAAAATATCGTCAGTACATGGCACTGGGAATCGATCAGGGACCGTCTCCTCGTTTAGACGACGGAAGTCTGCGCAGATACGCCATGTTCGATCTTTTTTCGGTACAACTATTAATGGAAAATTATAAGGGCTGTTTGATTTCCTAATGACTCCTTCTAGCATTTTACCTACTTCATCATTTATTTCATTCTGGAATTTCATAGGGAGTCTGTACGAGGGTACATAGATAATTTTCTGCTTGTCCTTTAACCTTATTTGATGCTCGATCATATCTGTTTTTCCTAAGGATCCATCCGTAGTGGAAAAAACATCATGATATTTAGTTAAAAGTCCAAAAATTTTCTGCTGAATTTCTTCGTCTTGAGTGTCTTTATTGATTTTATTTTTAATAGATTGCAAAAGGGATTCATCCACAACTGATTGAGCGTGATTGATTTCAGCAACGGTAAGAATACGATGTTTATAAACTTCTACATCCAAGATATGTTGATTTTTGTGAATTACTAAAGTGTTATTTAAATGATTACAGACTTCAATATTACATTGTTGATGTGAGCCTACTGTATAAATAGCTTGTGTGACAGACAATCCGTTAGTTTTCAAAGTGTCGGAAAGGATTAATATTTCAGATCCCGGTAATGTTTTCTTTATTTGCACTATTAAATTCGAAGGTACCTTTGGCTCGATAGATTGCGTGCAAGATGATATTACGGGTGAACGAGAATTCTGCTGGGTCGCGTATATTATTTCTTTATTAGTGAGACAAGTTATTGGTTCTTCAACGTACGTTACGGTTACACTTGTCGTCTCCCTTTTATCCAAAACTGATTTTAAGGTATTAGAAGACTTATAGAATTTTCCTTAGATATACACGCTGTGCTTGGCAGGGGCTAAGATAATGTTTTGATTTCCCATAGATGGGTATCCTATAATTACAGCTGGATACATATCAATGTTTTGTACAACAACAAATGTATCGGCAAACGTGCGTTTCCCGACTTTGAATTGAACATGAGTTATGCCTATGATATTTAATTCATTATTTCCTATACCCGAGAGTCTTACTCCGGATTTTTCTATCAGAAAGTTCGAAAACAACAAATGATGTGTCCTCAAATCCATGATATTACGTGGACTACCAGAGTCAAAAAATAACGTAAAGGATTTGTGTTCTAAATTTACAGCATATAATGTTGGTCGTAACTCATTTTGGCTTATTATTGTATGAATTCGTTGAAAATCTACGGGAGCATGCACTGTTTTACTAAATTCGGCTGTGTTTCATAGGAAAATCTATTGCCTCACAATGATCTGATAAAACATTAAATTGATTATTCAATACTATTGATGTTGACATGAATGACCTTGACCCAACATCACTCTCTTCCCCACTGGAGTTAATTATGTGGTATTTGCTTTGCTCTGCACATTCTGAAAATTAGTCTGACCTTGCGAGGTCTGGTTTGACGACCCAGGCTCAGCGTTATTCGAAGAAGTGTTTGATTGTTTCGGATTCTGAACTACATTGACGTTTGGCTGTTTCTTCTTGTTGTTAAAATGAGGATTTTTCTTTTTATTTCCATATGGAACTGACTGTGGAATTGACTGTGTATTTCTAGGATTCTGTTGTGTCTTACGCGAATAGCACTGACTATATGAATGAGTCGAACTATTATGTATCGAACAGAATTTCGTTCTGCAGTCCGCGATCAAGTGACCTTGACGTTTGCAATTATAACACGTCATTCCCGCAACTTGACTATTATTAACTACATTTATTGGTTGTGGCTTTGTTTCATTCTTTGCAAAAACTTGAGTTAACACGGGATCAAGGTCAGGACACTTTGACATATGTTTCTTTATCTGTTTATATACATCCAATTCCGTACTTGCAGGCGTTAACTTTTTATCAAAACACCGCACTAAAGCTTCAGGCAACATAAGTGTCATGCAAGTTAAATACATTAATCATAAAAAATCTTTCACGGAGATGTTATCTCTAGTAACCCAAGTGGAATTACCTAAAATATCTTGATATTCATTAAGCCTATCAGCTATGAGAGCTGCTCTCTCAATAACATTAAGCCGATTCATAGTGGCTTGATTAAGTGTATTTCTTAACGTTAATACTACATCCAAGGCTTCTTCACCCCCATAGACCACGCGTAACCTAACTTTGAAATCATCCCAGGTAACTGCTTCTTGAAATGAAACACCTCTTAAATACGCACTCGCATCCCCCTTGGAAAAATCTATAAAACCTTTAGCTTCTTGTAATTGTACAAAAGGTTCTACCATTTTTTTGGCATTTAAATGGGCATCGACGGATGAAATCCATGACTCCACATTTTGAGGCAAGAACCCATTAACCCGACCCTGAAAAGGAAGGAGTGCAGACCTGGCATTTACAAGCGTCACAATCGGGAGAGGATTAATCTGTCCTACGCCACTAGGTCCAGGGATGGGGCTCACAGGGGGCGTCATGACTACTGTATTTCTTTTTCTATCTCTTTGACCCCTTGCAATTCTATCAAAATATCTATATGAATACAGACGTCCACTGCGTAAATGCATAAGCACTGAATGATAAAGATTATAACAAAATTCCCCAAACCAATGCTACTAATCCCAAGACATTTCCCAAGAATTTCTGAAAGAAAACAGAACACAAAGATATTTCCCGAGAATTTCTGAAAGAAAACGGAACACAAAGATATTTCCCGAGAATTTCTGAAAGAAAACGGAATTAGCACAAAGAGAGAAAAAATTCTAGATGAGAATTCGGAGTTGAACACAGTTTCCTTTAATGAAAGGAAAATAAAAGATTAGCAAACCACTCACCCCGGTAATAATCGACTAACGACTCGTGATAACTACACTTCACTGCCCAAACTGAAATGAATAAGAAAATTGTACTTAGCTTTATATGGTTCTGTGTGATGTCGTCATATCCTCTCTCTCTCTTGATGTTTGGGTGAATGTTTCGGTCCGATTTCCTCTCTCTCTCTTGATGTTTGGGTGAATGTTTCGGTCCAATTTCCGTTGAATGTAGTGCTTCCTGGATATGTTTTTTAAGCGTTGAACGTCAGTCCTTGGGTTTCCTAGGATGTTGATTGAAGATCCAGTTCATCAGTTTGTATGTATAACATTCATTAAATGTTTTATTCTTCGATGGACTATGATACTTAGTCAAAATTGTAGATTCATTACTGTTGATTTCTTGAAGATCTTTCTCTGGTTTTTACAGCTTTATTGTTGATTTCTTGAAGATCTTCCTCTAATTCTTAGAGTCTTATTGTTGATTTCTTGAAGATCTTTCTCTGATTCTTAGAGTTTTATCGCTGCCACCATTTATTAGTGTGCTACTGTTATTAACACACATTGAGTATGTGTTGTTTGAGATGTTGAGTCTTGAAATAAAGTCAAGCATGTTAACTTTAAAATGGTTTATTCTCTAAAAACAACAGTGTTAACATCTCCATCACAGGAGTATAGCTGGTTTGGTCGGATGACCAATTCAGGTGAAGTATAGATAAGAACTGCCTAAAATATCGATATCACAGATATCGTATATTTAGTTATCTCAGCATTTAAACACAATATGTAAACTTTACATTAGTCTAGGAAGACACCTGTATCCGGTGGCGACACAATCTTTCACACGGTATGCATTTGTGTTTATGCTTCAAAAAAATGTTACATTGCTGAGAGATGCAAAATGCATCCTGTTATGATTTTGTCTGACTACAGCAAATCTCACGCTAGCTTCTTCTTCCACAATGACATATTATGTCATGTGTTTTAAGCATGTAATAACTAACTATTACACATACAGGATGATACATTCTTGGAAAATCTGATTGCAAAGGATAGTCAGAATTATGAGGATTCTTATGCTACATGCATAAACAACTAATTGAATGATAATGCCAGAAATTAATATTTAGATCAAGAACAAAAAATTTAATAAACCTCAAGTATTTATCTAACAAATTAAGTTGAGAGTCATCAGCTGAACAACAGACAGGAAAACAATACTTCAAACATGGTAGAATGAAAGAATTAAAACATTTCATCAGAATAGGTTGATCACCAGAAAATCTTAAAGGACTTTCTCAGGCCACTTTTTGGTGCAATTAAAGAAGAAACAGACTGAATGTGTTGATAATGAGGAACCTCTCCAGTTTTTGCTCTAAACTTAACTATGTAGTCTGCACTTTTGATGTCAAATGTGTAAATTCAATGACCGTACACAGAATTTTAGGGTTTGGCCACACTATCAATTTGATGAAGACCTTAGCAAATCTAACAAAGAGCATATTACTGATTGAAATGCTCGCTGGCTATAAAATTTAAAGCAAAACATGGCAAAATATGGAAGTAAAACAGAAGACTCTACCCAAATCAAGTTTATTAGGATTTATGATTGCCTAGTAGGCTTACTTGACATCCTCCATGTAAAAAAAAAAAAAAGTCATGTTCAGAAAATGAATTGCTTCTGAAGAAATTAACCTCCCTTGAAACATACATCTCATTTCCCCATGCAATCTTCCCCTTCTCCAGCAGATAGAACTAAGACTCTCTTGAGGGCTATAGTTTTACCAGTTGTAGAAGAGGATTAATCTAGTGAATGGTTAGCTACTAAGAGCACCTGTAGTCTAGGTGGATGATCATCTAGATGTAAATAATGAGGCAACAGTTATGAAAAAGAAATTTAATATAAAGGTCCACAAGGCTTCAATGCAAGTAGAGTAATAGAATATCACATGCTAGGTTGTGATCATATGCAACTAATTGCAGACCAAGAAACCATAAGGGGAAGACCTCATTTTGAAAGTCGTCCATAAAAAAAAAATTCAGTTTTTTATGTATGTAAAACTCCAATTACAAATTTCTTAGCGTTAAAGACAGTACTAAGCTGTTTATCTATGATCATACCCCACTTATCTTAGATAACAAAGGAGGTTAGGTAGGGTGTTCCTTTTTCTATGATTTTTAATTGATATAGGAGTCCTTATGGTCATCTAATGGGCCATCTCAATTTCCCACTTTTTCAAGATTATTTCCACCTTATTTCCAATTTCATTTCTTGCTTAGTCTTGCTGCCCAATATCTTTACCCACTGCTTATTCTAACAGGGGTAATTTCTTCTTTTTTGTGCATTTTAAGCCTAATATTCTATTAAGTTTTCTTCACTTATCTTCCACATGTACCCAGAAGAGCAGTCTCCCGCAGGGCTCTGATCATGGCTCCCATTTTGTTTAATATTTATACAATTGACCAACCAGAGTTTTAGGATATACAAATATTCATATACGCAGGCAACCTATGCATTGCCACACGGTCACGATCCTTTGAAGAAATAGAAGAGAGACTATCAAGAGCTTTATCATCTCTCTCAGCATACTATAAAAATGGCACTTCAATGCAATCCCAGGCAAAACGTTGGTGGGTATTCCACCTTAACAGTCACCAAGGTAACCGGAAACTAAAGATCCTAATGGAAAAAAAGAATTATATACCCACCCACTTCCAGTATATCTAGGTGTTACTCTTGACAGAACTCTTAAGCTTTAAAATACACATAAACAAACTAATGAAAAATAGATTAAACAAACTAATGAAAAATAAATCTATCAACAAGAAGCAAACTGCTTAGCAAAATAGCCAACACCAGCTGGGAGCAGATCCAAAAATACTCAAGTAAACAGCTCTAGAAGTCTGCTATTCTACTCTAGAATATTGATAACCAGTGTGGAAAAGATCATGTCATGCAAAGAAAGTGAATCCAGAGCTTAATAGAGCTTGTCGAATAATCATGGGCACACTTAAGGCAACACCTCTATCATCTCTATATAGACTGGCCAGTATTGCACCACCACAAATTCGATGAGATGCTATTACCAAAAAGGAAAGGGTCAAACAGATGAATGCTCCAAGGCATCCACTTCATGGACATCAGGAAACAAGACGGTGACTAAAATCAAGAAAAAGCCTCATGGCCGTGGAGGGTACTCAACATATAAACCACGCTGCCTACAGATAGAAATGTGTAGGGAAAGTTACTGTAATTCAACCAATGAAGCACTACCTGACCCTAGCGAACACCTATCTTGCAGAGTATTATTATTATTATTACTTGCTAAGCTACAACCCTAGTTGGAAAAGCAGGATGCCATAAGCCCAGGGGTTCCAACAGGAAAAATAGCCCCGTGAGCAAAAAAGGAAACAACGAAAAATTAAAAAACAAATCTAAGAAAAGTAACAATAATAAATGTCTCCTATATATAGTGTAAAATCTTTAATAAAACTGAGGAAGATCCAAGGTCAGAAAAACAGGCAATAGATTTCAGAAGTAGGGATATGTCACCAATGCTGATTGCTCCTGTGGTGAATCGCCCCGTACTATGAACTACATCCTCTGTTGCTGCCCACCGGGACTTGCCTGTTCTGGTGTAGATCTACAGGATGCAAATAACAAAGCCATCCACTGGATACACGAGTAGTGCTATAAGATATTAATGAAACTGAGAGCACTGTAGTTGTTTAGGGGTTACTTTCCTCTTGGCAAGGGTAAAAGAAAATTTAGCTATGGTAAGCAGCTCTTCTAGGAGGATATCCAAAATTAAACCATAGTTCTCTAGTCTTGGGTAGTGCCATAGCCTTTGTACCATGGCCTTCCACTGTCTTGGCATAGGGTTCTCTTACCTAAGGGTACACTCAGGCACATTATTCTATCTTATTTCTCTTCTTGTTTTATTTTAAAGTTTTTATAGTTTATATAGGAAAGATTTATTTTAATGTTGCTACTGTTCATAGATTATTTTAATTGTTCATTACTTCTCTAGTAGTTTAATTATTTCTTTATTTCATTTTTTCACTGGGCTATTTTCCCTGTTGGAGCCCCTGGGCTTATAGCATCCTGCTTTTCCAACTAGGGTTGTAGCTTGCTTAGCAAGTAATAATAATAATAATAATAATATTGATAATAATAATGATAATAATAATAATGTTGATGTATATAGGGTGAGGGAAAAGATAACCAAAAGAATCAACCATAGGAGATGGGAACAGGGACAGATTTCAAGAAAGCTGACACCAAGACAGCAGAAGTCATGATGAGAACCAGATTAAAGTGAGAGAGATTCACTATTAAGCCACTGACAGTAGCTTTGAGAGCTCTGCATGTAGGAGCAATGCAATTAAAGGAACTCCAGCAGAAAGATTCCAGTTTTGTTAAGCTGTGGAAGAGAGCCAGAACTGATATAGACTACAGAACCCAGAGTGAAGGAACGTTTAGATTAAATGCCATGTATGGGATGCTACATCATGTTTTGCAAGGTTTTGGGGCTAGGAATGCCTGCGGTCTGCCGAAATCAGCTGATTTAAGTTAGCCCAGGAGTCCATCGTTGGTGTTCATCTAGGAGCGAATCAGACAGGAGTTGATAACTGGTAATTTACTTTAGATGGTAGTTCCAGATATCGTTAGATTCTCCAGATCCTCTGAATTCTATCAAGACTGCATTGTGATTCATACCAGTGAAGTAGCATTTAGAGAGATTTCATTGATAGAAGACCCATTCAAGGGAGTAGCAGTGGCTTTGATTGGACCTATATCTCCAGTGCTGAAAAAGGGCAGTAGGCATAATCTGACAGTGGGAGGTTTGTGTATGAGTTATCTAGAAGTAGTGGTACTATTGAAGATAGCAACCCATTAAGTAGCAGAAGCAATACTTTTATATTCCAACATGGCAAAATTCCGTGTGGAAATGCTCAGCATTAAGCAACTGTTCACAGCACCTAATAGCCAGAATGCAGTGGACCCTGTGTGAAGATCGATTGGTTACTGAATTCCATCCTGAAGAAGACATTCTAAGAAAGACTTGAAGTATTGGGATTAGTTTCTAACCGCAATATTGATGGCATATCAAAAAGTACTTTAATCAAGCACTGGATTTTTTGCTCATGTTTTGTGCCTATGCAATATCATATTTCTATAATGGAGAAGAACGGAAGAATATTTTATGTTCAATATATTTTGTAAACAATTTTGAAGTAGCAAACCATTATTAATCATCTAGATAAGACCATATCTCTTCTGTGGATTCTCAAAACCAGGAGGTTTCATACAGGTACCAGCATTATTCTGACAAATTCAAGTTTTCGGTGATCAGAAATGCTATTTTGTATAAGCGAAATAAAGTAAAGCGTAAATCTCAAGAGTCTATTTGCCTTCTATAATACATTGCTGTATAAGTACTGTACAATGTAATTTTTTTTATTTATTAATCACATTTTATATAGAGCCATTGGCCACTATCATTTTTAATCCATCTCTTATATTATATATGTAATACTTATCTTTTCGTATAGAAGATGGTATAGAGGGGAGAAAGGGGAGTACTAGATTTTAGTCACTAAAATTATATTGATCCATTTTCATTGAGAAAGGGTAGTCCATTCAAACCCAGATTTATATGTAAATGAGCAAAGGATTCAGTGTGTGCTGACACTAGACTCCGTCATTTAACTTTTATAGCAGATTTTACATGGAAATTTCATTAGGTTGATATGTAGATAAGATTTCAAAGTTTTTAGAATTCTAGGTCATATCTCATACGACAATAATGTCTGATTTCAGTCAACTGTAAGGGTAGTATAGTGTTTTGATTATGCCAAGTTGTGAAGAATTGAAATCTACTGCTTTTAGATTAAGAGACTTTAATTTCTTTTTTAACATTGGATTCAAATATGTTTCACTTTAACTCTCCAATTATGGTGATATTAAGCCTATAAAAGAATAGTTAGACCATGCTAAATAGTAGGATCTTGGTTCATTAAAATGTGGAGTAATGAAGATATTTCTAAGATGATCTTGATTCATTGCCTTCCAGCTTTAACCTGTTTTCAAAGTCATTATAATGCTCTATTGAGGGATTCAGCCACTACAAATGACTTTGCATTTAATTGCATTTCTTCAGGAACTAATTTACACTGTATAATAGTTTTTTTTTTTTTTTTTTTTTTTGCTTGGATTGATTGATTGATTTGGAGTTTTGTGGCATCCTGACATCTAGATCATTGACGTCGCTTTTTCTTGGAAGAGTTCATTTTTCTTTCTAGTTATTGATAGGGCTTATCAAATAAGATTTTAATCACCCCAGTTGATTTCGTGTCTGACATCACTGCAGGGAACACATGGATTTCAAGTTCTCTATGGCCAGTGTCGTCTTGGACAAATTTCATGCGTCCAGTAAGAACTTCTAAAGATGTTGAAGGATGGTGTCATCGTTTGAATCTACAGCTTAATGAAGTTAACCCTATATTTTATAATATAGTATGGTTACTACTTAAGGAATCGGAGAGTATACCTTTGGATGCTAAGTGTGTGACTGAAGACAAACTAAAAAAACACCACAAAAAAGAGGTAACGGGCATTAGAGGTCAAATTTTCAATTTATGGGATACTTATCAAAATGGTGACATGTCCTCTAGCATTTTCCTAAAGAAATGTGGTGCCCTATATTTTTCTGAAATAACCACATGAAAATATGTACAGTACTGCCATTTTTCTATTAGTATTTGTTTTAAGATTAAAAAGAATTAACCCAAGTCAATGTTTTGTTTTATTTCCATCTTCATAATGATATTTTGTAAAATAATAGATTTTCAGATATTTTTCCCAAGAAAATTGTAAATATCAGTGTTTAAATAAAAAGGTTCGAGAAATGCTGAGAGCTGGGAAGGAATTGTTATGAAGACTAAGTCACAAGATTTGTGTTTTTGACATGAATAAAGTGAAAGCATTATTTAAATAATGATTATTATTATTATATTATTTTTATTATTATTATTACAGGTATTCTTATTGTTGTAATTATTATATTATTATTACAGGTATTATTATTATTATTATTATTATTATTATTATTATTATTATTATTGTTATTATTATCTTAGATTAGGGAGATTGTATATTTATTAGAATGGAATGGCGAATAAGAATAAGTTTCCTGTCTTTATCCAAAAGTCTGTTTAAATTTTTTTGTGAACTTAATAAATCCAAGCATAGGTAGGGCACTGTAGAATTTCCCAATATGGCGAGGAACACTAGAGCCACCCACCTGCTATGAACAGAGAAAGTAATAAAAACATCATGGTTCACGTCAGTGAAGTCACAACATCAGGGTGCAAAATTTTTATTGGGAATTGTATGGTACTTTGATTTTGCCCCAAATACATGAGACATATTTTTCCAGCTGGTTTACTGTTTTATGTCCATTGGTGTTGGTATAAACAAGTTTTTTGTGTGTTTCCCCAACATCCCAATTCAACACAATTATGGTGGATCCCAGTGGGAAAATTAACCCCCATTCATTGTGTCTGGTCTGTAAAGGATGACCTTGTGTGCAGGATATTACTTGTAAGGAGTGTTGCAAATGGTCTTCCTCCCAGTTAGAGAGATTTGGACGGCAACGTAAGAAGAAGTCTGAGAGGGATTCTTTTCCTTCTGGGTCATCCTAGAAGTCGAAGAAACATCGGACTTCTTCTTTAACCCCTCCTTCTCGCTCGGGGTCTCCAGGGGATCGATCGAATAGGAGCGATGACCATTTAACTCTAGGACAACCCTTGGGTTTGAAGGATGCTGCTGCTTCTCTTAGCAAAGCGGCACCACCCTTCCACAGGGGAATCCTTTTCTAATGACGATTTATTTCAGATCTGGCCTTCCAATGGGGTTGCTCGTCCCTCGTCAAAGGAAGGTTTTATGTAGTTGTTGCAGTTGGGAGTGAAGAGGAAGCACACACCATCCAGCAGAGCCTGAGTGCCAGGTACAATGCGTTAGCCTAGCAACAAAGGACCGACAAGTGGAACGCAGCCAACCAGTCCCATCGTCAACCGCCCTAAAGAGACCAGCTTGTTTTCCAGAGGAGAGTTTGTCTAGACCCTCATCTTCCCCAACTTTCTCTTTCAAGGCAGAGCGAGTCTATGCAGGTCCCCATACGGCCAGGTAAGCGACCTCTCTCCATTTCAGGTGCTGAAACTTTGGACTCCCAGAAGGCGTTCCCCATCTCGTAGCCTCCCCAGTGAGAAGCCGGTGTTGATTCCATCCTTCAAGAAGGATTTTCCTTGGTTTGATGCCTTGGTGAAGGCAGTGAGTTTGGCGGCTTCGGGAGCTGCTCCCTCAGATAACAAGTTGTCAGCAGCTTCCGTTGGAGATGTCGATCTCGTTGAGGGTTTTCTCTCTGATGTCCGACTCTAGATGCAGGCCTGCAGTTCCAGAGGCATCCAAAGATCAGCAGCCTCAGATAGTCATCTCCCCAATCAGGTCCAGGAGGTGTGTCTCCATGAGCACCACGTAGGAACTTCAGCAGGACTTCTCATAGCTGCAGATGACCCCTTTAATGACGACGAAGAAGAGGAGACAGAAGAACTCTTCACCCCCGTACAAGTCGGGGTTTGCGATCTCCTAGGGAGATCTTAACTTCATCCTATTGACTCTCTTCCATAGAGGTTGTTCCACCAGAGCAGAGTAACACCTCCACGTTTTTGGACCAGCTTCCACCAGCGCATCCCCGAAGGACATTCTGGATTCCAGCAGATGCAGGGAGGACTTAAGACCTTCCTTACTAGAGGAGTTCCTTCCTTCCTGTAGGGAGAGCAAGGACATGAAAACGATCCCTAAGAACAGCGCTGCTAGGTCTTCCCGGCAGACCCCGAAGAAGACTCTCAGGACTTAACCTTCAGCAGCAGTAATGTAAGCAAGGGACGATCCAACTACTTCCAGGTATGATTTTGACTACGAGCCACCCCAGGCTCCTACAGGTGAGAGCTCATGGGTGGATGACGACCAGGACTCGGGCAATGAGGACTATCTCCCGAGGGCGGCTAGTCCTAAGTACACCGAAATGGAGCAGAAAGAGTCCGACTACACCTTTTCACAAGTTCTGGCCTGCATGAGGGCCATTAATGGCCTGGACGATCCAGCTGTTGCCCCTCAATAAGGCAAGGAGACCATTCTGGACCATCGTTATGGCACCCAAAGACCTCCCAAGGCTAGCACAGCATTGCCCTGGTGTAGGGGATTGAAGGGCTAGCACAGCATTGCCCTGGTGTAGGGGATTGAAGGGGACCAGGAAGAAGGCCTTTGCATTGATAGCCGGTACTACTAATTCTCTTCAGTCGGCACCACCTCAAAGCTTCTCCCACCTCCATTCATCCAACAAAGGAGGTATTATGAGGTGTCAGATGAGACCCTCTCTGTGCTTCTACTAGACTCTTTCATTGAACCCCTGACAAGAGTAGTTTCTAGTCATAGGCTTTCGAATTTCCCATTCACCTTCTCCGCTGCAGACGCCCTGAACTTGGAGATGGTCGTGAAATTTGCCATGCAGACAACTTCGTGACTGGTTCTATGGTTGAGATCAGTAGAACACCTTATCAAGAGCAAGGATTGGTCCAAGGAGAGCACCAGGAAGTCGATGGCAACTTTCCTTTTATTGGGTACCCTTGAGTCAATCTGGGCCCATAGGATCAGAATCCATTTCCCAAGGTACCTGGACACTTGTTGATCTTGACAGACTCGGTGGCAACCCTTCTTCAATTTTGCTGCGATCTGGGAATTGTGGTAAATCTCGAGAAATCATCCCTGCTTCCATCACAGAGACTGGTATACCTAGGCTTGCAGAAAGTCTTCCCATCAAATGACAGAATCCAGAGGATGAGGAAGGTGGCAAGCCCCATCTTCCAAGGAGACGTTCTTCTAACCCACCGGTGGTTACATCTTATAGGCCATCTGAGGTCTCTAGTCCGTCTAGTTTGCAATGGCCGCCTACGAATTCGATCTCTTCTGTGGCAGTTGAAATCCAGGTGGGTTCAACAAGAGGACCCCCCGGATGCACTGATCCCGATGGGACCCGATAAGCAAACGGACCTGAGATGGTGGTTGGCAGATGAGAATCTCCATAGAAGGGTCAACCATCTCGCCCCTTCTCTGGATTTGATGCTCTTTTCAGATGCATCAAAAGAAGGGTGAGGGCCCCACATACTGCACCATATGGCCTCCGGGCTCTGGTCAGAGTCCAAAATGTACCAGCACATAAATCTCCTAGAGATAAGGGCAGCCTTCCTAGCCCTACAGCAGTTCCACCAGTTCCTGGCGAGTTACTCGGTGGTGTTGAGCGACAACACTACAGTAGTGGCTTACGTAAACAAACAAGGTGGTACCTTTCGCAGCCTCTTTGTCATATAGCAGTGGAGATGCTAAGATGGGCAGAAGACAACTTGGTGTCGCTATCAACTTACTTTATTCCGAGCAATAGGAATGTGTTCGCGAATAATCTGAGCTGAGAAATTTAGTAGTGGGCTCCGAGTGGTCTTTGAATCATATAGTAGCCAACAAAATTCTGGCTTTGTGGGGTTCCCTGACAGTAGATCTGTTTGTGACATCCCTGAGCAATAGGCTCCCACTCTACTGTTCACCAGTCCCTGATCTCCAAGCTCTTTGGCAAGATGCATTCCAGCAACGGTGGGGCAACATCGACGTTTATGCCTTTCCCCCGTTCTTCCCGATGAGAAGGGTGCTCAACAAGGCGAGATCATCCACAAACCTAGTAATGACCCACATGGCTCTGGTATGGCATCAGCCAGAATGGTTCCCGGACCTTCTTCAGCTCCTGACAAAAGTCCCACAAGAAATCCTTCCCCGACACGATCTACTCAGACAACCACACGTGAACGTCTTCCACAAAGCAGTAGAATCCCTATGGCTTCACGCCTAGAGACTATCTAGCATCTCCTCTCAGAGAGGCTTTTCGCAACAAGTTGCAAAATAGATGTCTGAATACCTGTGGGGATCTTCAGCAGCCTTTTACAAGGGCAAGTGGACTGTCTTCTGTGGTTGGTGTCGTGGAAGGGGCATTTCTTCGCTTGATGCCACTATTTCAACAAGAGCAGAGTTCCTAGTATACTTTCGGTAGGAATTACTCCTCTCGACCTTGGCGGGAAAAGGCTACTGCTCAGCCTTGACCCTTGTCTTAAGGCTGGAAGGAGTTAACATTTCCTCTTCATTGGAATTGTCTCTCCTCATATAGAGTTTTGAGCTTACCTGCCCTCAGTTGGAAGTTGGACCTCCCACATGGAACATGGTTCGCGTCGTTCAATCCCTGCAGGGTGCTTCCTATGAACCATTACACTAGGCATCAGATCTTCACCTGACTTCCTGCTCACTTTAGCTTTGGGCAAGAGAGTCAGCGAACTCCATGGTTTTTCCTAAGATGTCTCCCATTCAAAGGGATTGATGCTCGCCTTCATCCCTGAGTTTATCGCCAAGACTCAAAATCCGGGAGTAGCAGATCCTAAATTGTGCATGGAACTTCTTGAAATAGATTTACTATATTTTTTTATTGTTTTGAAGTGGGAGGTGGGCAGAGTTAGCTGAGAGGGTTGTCTTGCAAGCAAGGTTTGTTCCCCTGTTCAATTTTCTACGTTGGCAACCTTACGCCGCTAGGCCTTGACCCCCCCAAGCCTCTAGAATGATCTATTTAGAATTATCTAAAAGTCTTAAGTCAATATATATACACCCCAGGAATGCATAAACAGCAGAAGAGATCCACCCTGTCCCTTTGAAAGAGCCAAGTATGCCCTCTCTCCTCTCAAGTGCATCAAGTGTGTGCCCTCTCAAACATGATTAACAATTTCTATCCAACATATATGGTGTGTAGTGTGTTCAAACGTTGACGAATCCATTGAATGATATTTCAAGTGTATTGTGTTAATATAAGTACTTGTTTAACATAAATTTGTTTAACTGGCCCTATGAGATTTAGGCTAAACAGTGAAGTGTATTTATTTTTGCTTATCTGTTCGGAAACCTTGTGTGAGCCAAAAGATGCAAGTTTAACAGGTACATTTATGTAAATTTCATTTAGTGTTTAATCATTAGTGTTAAAGTGTAAACTATCATCATTTATTATCAAAATTAAATATTTTTGTAAATTAATTTCCAGTGAAACAAGTGATTGTATAATTTTCATCAAGTAATGTGTTCTTGTCTTAGTCTGTTTTGTTCAGATTTGATATTTCGAGTAATTTAATTTTAGTGTTAATTCTTTGGTGTTATTGTTGTAACTTTTTATTGAATATATTTATTTTTGTAAAGTGTATTTTTTCGATCACCCATATTTCTTAACATTGCTCGCTCGTAATCCCTGACTAGAACCAAAGTAAGAGGTAGTTTTTGAATAGTCCAAGTAAAATAATCACCCAATTTTTTTTTAAGTGTACATAAGAGACCTTTGGATATTCAGTGTTGTTTTTATATACTGCCGTCTGGAGTTATGTAATATTCTTAGAGCTCCGGTATTATTTTTCAAGTGTAACAGACTGTAATATAGCCAGGTGAATTTGGAGTTCGGGAGTTTATGTAATTTGCCAGCCTTGATATATATTTTTGGTGCCCAGACCCTTGGTATCGAGCGAGTCTGTTTTAAATACTGGTGATAACAGGGCTGTGTTTTCATTAAAAGTTTGAACAGTCTAGTGTTGATAGGATTCTGTGTATTGTTAGGATATTTTTTTTTGGAGAGATATAAGTTTTGTAAAGTACAAGATGGCACAACTTAATATCGAAGAGTTTTTGAAAAACCCTATTATTCAAGAATTGTCAGAAGCTAATGTAACTAAAGCTCTGTGGCTCTCTATTTTAATGACATGTGGTTGCCATGCGATGAGTGGAATGATTAAAGCCCAAATCAAGTGTCTTGTATTAGAAGTGTTGATAAACACAGGAAATGCTGAAGAAGAATTTGTAGCGAAGCAAGGATCAGCTGACCTAGGAACTAAAGGAATGAAAGCAGACAGGAATGTAGGGGCTGAGATTCGACGAATTGCACCGGAAGAAAATTTGATTAAGACGAAGATGACGGCAAAAGAGAGAGAACGAGAAGAGAGAGAGAGGGAAGAAGCCAGAGAAATAGCAAAACATGCAAAGGAAAATGGGAGCAAGACAAGAAGAAAGAGAGAGAGAAGCAAGAGAAATTGCAAGACGGGAAGAAAAAAGAGAGAGAGAGAGAGAGAGAGAGAGAGAGAGAGAGAGAGAGAGAGAGAGAGAGAGAGAGAGAGAGAGAGAGAGAAATTGCAAGACGAGAAGTATAAGTGAGAGAATGGCAAGAATAAAAGAGAAGGAAGAGGCAAGAGAAATTGCACGACATGCGAGGGAGATGGAGCTGTTGAATGCTCGTGCAAGGCCGGCAACGCAGACAGAGATAACCCCTGCTATGCACGATCCCGTGTTTAATGTGACAAATGGCCGTTGAAACGGTCGCATAGATGATGGAATGGCCAGAAGATAAATTGTCTGTGGTAGTGCAGAGCGACCTTATCGGGAAAGGACGCTGTGCATATCTTTCCTTGTCTCAGGACCAGAGAAAGGAGTATCAAGAAGTAGAGAGGAGCGTGCTACAAGTGTATCAGATAATCCCTGAATATTATGAGGAAAATTTCTGAAGTTTGTGTAGGGACGAGAAAATCACTTTCCTGGATTATGCTTATCGGGTAAAACGATGTTTTAAGAAATGAATAGAGGTTGCTAACGTAAAAAAGATGGCTGATTTAGAAGAATTGATAGTGCTGGAACAGTATTTACGAAGAATTCCTGAACATATTCGAACGTACTTGAAAGAGAGAGGTGAACAAATTTGACTGTGAAAATTATATTATCAGTCGTAAACCCTCCTCGGGTATGAAGTTTCAACCGTCGGTCTGACCAAGTATCAAGTATTCGCTGAACCATGGAAACCAGTTCATTAATAACTATGTGAAAAAGTTCAATAGTTACAGCGGAAGTACCACTGGTACTGTTCCAAAGCAGAATGCAATAGTACCACAGCAACAATCATCGAATCGTCCTCCTTCAGGTATTGTGAAAGATGTGCAGAAGGTTAATATTGTTTGTTATAAGTGTGGCAAGAGAAGCCATTTCTGTAAGGAATGTTGGTTGAACCAACGGAAAACAGTCGCCCAAGTGGTTAAGGATCTCAACTTCACAGAGTGCGAAGACGAAGAAACAATTGGGAAAAGACTAGGAGGAAAATAAACCAGCTAACGTTTATACGACGAACAGGACAACACCAAACAGCGTGGATGCCTTTAAACCGTATATTTATGAAGGTACGTTAGCCGCTCAGGATAGGAGCGAGCAAATCTCGGTCAAGATATTGCACGACAGAGGTTGTAACCATAGTGTAGTGACGTGAGGTGTACACTCGGTGAAACAGTCTATCACAGGAGATTCGGTAATTTTGAAGGGAATAAGAGGTGAGGAGGTTACCCTAGTTGTAGTTTGAAACTGTCATGAGAGTTGGTGACAGGTAATTTTGATTTTGTGGTAAAGGATTTATTGGCTGTCAAAGGAGTAGCAGTACCGCTGAGTAATGAGGTTGGTTAATCGCCGTTTGTACCTTGTCCCATTGTAACGGAGAAACCATTGAAGTATAGTCCTATGATTGAACTCAAGAAGTACCACTCATATCTGTTACCTAGTTGTGTGATGACTAGGAGTATGACAAAGAAAGTGGCTGCAATGACAAAGAAAGTGGCTGCAAAAGAAGACAGAGAAACCGAAGGAGCGATGAACTTGGAGGATTTGTTTATAGAAGAGGATTACCTTGGTAGTATGCAAGATCAGAGCCAGAGAAAAAAGGAATGACAGATGAATGAACAGGAAGAAAAGGAAGAAATGGATTTGGAAGAAAAAGAAAACTCAGTGTTAGAAATAGGACAATTGAGTCGGAGAAGGCTGATAGGATTGCAACGGAAGGATGCGATGTTAACAGAGTTATTGTATCGTGTGGTGGATGAGACGGAGGTGCAGCAGTCTCACACCTGTTATTATCTTAAGGATTGGTTGCTTATGAGGAAGCGTAGACCCGCTGATATCCTTGGGAATGCCGAATGGTGGATATATCGTCAGATACACATTCCCGCACCGTTGAGAAGATAGGTGATCACCGTAGCGCACGAGACGGAACACAGGGAATAAGGAAGACGACGGAGAAGATTATGAAATACTTTTTCTGGCCTGGCATGCATAAGGATGTGAGCCAGTTTTTCCATGCAAGTCATGTTTGCCAGATATCTGGATAGCCCAACGACTACATCAAGAAAACTCCCTTACACCCAATTGAAGTACGAGGAAACCCTTCAGCAACGGACCGATTAAAATGTTGGCAGGAAAAGGGAAGGATCGAGAGGAAACAGATGGAGCAAATGTCAAGAATTTGAGGAAAAGGACGGCGTGATAAGGAAATTTTCCCTAGAAGGCATAAAAAAGTCAAGGAAAAATGAAGAAAAGGTTTGACACGAAAAGTAAGGACAAACAGTTTGCAGTAGGACAACAGGTGTTGGTTTTCTTACCGATAAGATTCCCACTCACTAACAAGTTCCAAGGACCATTCCTGATTTTGGAGAAGATCAGTGATCTGACCTGCATTATCAAAACCCCAGGAAGAGGGATAATTCAAAGGAAAGTACATATTAACCTACTGAAACCATACTTAAGTGAGAACGAAACCGACGCTTCACAGGTGTGTATGGCGCAAATCATACCATCCACGGAAGATGACAGTGGATATGAGGTAGGGGCGGTAAGCAAAGTGAATAATTCGTCCATTATTCGGAACTTGGAAGAGAAATTGACTCATTTAAACACGGAATAGTACTAGGAATTAAGTCGATTGACTAAAAGTTTCCCTGAAATTGTCCCGGATGTCCCAAAATGAACCAACTTGACCAAGCATGAGATATACCCTAAAAGAATGGAGAGACCATTCAAACAAAGCGCTTATTGACTATCGCCGTATCACCGAGAAGTCATGAGAAAAGAAGTGGACTATTTGTTACAAAAGGATTAGCTGAACAAAGTTCTTGCCCTTACAGTTCTCCATGCTTGCTTGTGAAAAAACCAGACGGAACTTTCAGGATGTGTGAGGACTACTGAAAGTTGAATTCGATCAGTGTGGCTAATAATTATCCATTGCCGCTTATTGACCAACTAAGGTTTGTCTCCAAGATGAACTTGTTAAAGAGCTACTATAAAATTCCTTTGGACGACAAGGCCAAATTGTTATCAGATTTTATAACCCCATTTGTGTTATATCAATACACTGTCATGCCATTTAGTCTAATGAATGCCCCCACTACCTTTCAACGATTGATGGGTAACCTTCTAGGATTGATTGAAGGAGTAGGCTTATATCTCGACGATATTGTGATATATTCATCAATCTGGGAATAACATTTCCAAATCCTGAAGAAGGTATTTCAAAAGCTGCGAAAAACACACCTGACAATTAACCTGGAGAAAAGCGAATTTTGAAAGGCAACAGTTCGGTACTTGAGATTTGAAGTAGGAAGAGGACAAATCGCCCAGGTAGCCGCTTATTTTGAAGGAATAAGGAAACCCTCACTCCCTACAATGAGGAAGCAATTACAATGATTTTTAGGGATGGCAAGATTCTACCGACATTTTTTTGCCCAAACTTTTCGGCTGTAGTCGTTCCCTTGATGGATTTAACTAGCCCCAAGAAAAATTTTGTATGGACCAGCGAGTGCCAGGAATATTTCGACAAGATAAAGGCCATATTAACTTTGAGACTCATACTGTGAGCGCCTGATTTTAACAAGAAATTCCTTATCTAAGTGGATGCGTCAGATAATGGAATTGGAGCGGTCTTATTACAAGAAGACAAAGAAGGAATTCTTCACCCTGTCTGTTGTATGTTGTAGTAGCTGAAGAAGCATCAACGAGCCTACTCGGCAGTTGAAAAGGAACTGTTAGCGCTAGTCACAGTGATAAACAAGTTTGAAGTTTATGTGAACAGACCACAGAATGAAGAAATTAAAGTTTACTTGGATCACACTCCTTTAATTTTTGTTAATAAGATGAAGAATAGTAATCAAAGGTTCACTAAGTGGTCATTATGTTTGCAACCATATTGTATTAATGTAAATCATATATCAGGTAAAGTTAACGTAGTTGCAGATTATTTATGGCTGAATCAGTGGATTCAGTCCCGGAGTAAATAATCTTTTTTGGGGAGCTATCTTACCAAGCTGGTCTAGTATAGAGTAGATATTTTATTCATGTATTTCATTTGTGTATTTAAGAGATGTATAGCCAGCTCGTTAGGTGAGTTCCTCTCATGTAGGTTTAAGTAAAGGTATGTGAATTACATAAGATTTTTGTCATTGATGGATTTGACTAGCCCCAAGAAACATTTGGTATGGACCAGCGAGTGCAGGAATATTTCGACAAGATAAAGGCCATATTAACTTTGAGACCGATACTGTGAATGCCTGATTTCAACAAGAAATTCCTTATCCAAGTGGATGCGTCGGGTAATGGAATTGGAGCGGTCTTATTACAAGAAGACAAAGAAGGAATTCTTAACCCTCTCTGTTTTATGTTGTCGAAGCTGAAGAAGCATCAACGAGCCTACTCGACTGTTGAAAAGGAACTGCTAGCGCAAGTCACAGTGATAAACAAGTTTGAAGTTTACGTGAACAGACCACAGAATGAAGATATTACAGTTTACTTGGATCACAATTCTTTAACTTTTGTTAATAAGATGAAGAATAGTAATCAAAGGTTCACTAGGTGGTCATTATGTTTGCAACCACATTGTATTAATGTAAAGCGTATATCAGGTAAAGTTAACATAGTTGCAGATTATTTATCTCTGGCTGAATCAGTGGATTCAGTCCCGGAATAGATAATCCTTTTTGGGGGAGCTATCTTACGAAACTGGTCTAGTATAGAGTAGATATTTTATTCATGTATTTCATTTGTGTATTTAAGAGATGTATAGCCAGCTCGTAAGGTGAGTTCCTCTCATGTAGGTTTAAGTAAAGGTATGTGAATTACGTAAGACTTTCGTCATTGATGGATTTGACTAGCCCCAAGAAAAATTTTGTATGGACCAGCGAGTGCCAGGAATATTTCGACAAGATAAAGGCCATATTAACTTTGAGACCGATACTGTGAGCGCCTGATTTCAACAAGAAATTCCTTATCCAAGTGGATGCGTCAGATAATGGAATTGGAGCGGTCTTATTACAAGAAGACAAAGAAGGAATTCTTCACCCTGTCTGTTTTATGTTGTCATAGCTGAAGAAGCATCATTGAGCCTACTCGACAGTTGAAAAGGAACTGCTAGCACTAGTCACAGTGATAAACAAGTTTGAAGTTTACAAGAATAGACCACAGAATGAAGAAATTACAGTTTACTTGGATCACAATCCTTTAACTGTTGTTTATAAGATGAAGAATTGTAATCAAAGGTTCACTAGGTGATCATTGTTTGCAACCATATTGTATTAATGTAAAGAGTATATCAGGTAAAGTTAACGTATTTGCAGATTATTTATCTCTGGCCGAATCAGTGGATTGAGTCCTGGAATGAATAATATTTTGGGGGGGATCCATCCAACTAAGCTGGTCTAGTATAGAGTAGATATTTTATTCATGTATTTCATTTGTGTATTGAAGAGATATATAGCCAGCTCGTAAGGTGAGTTCTTCTCATGTAGGTTTAAGTAAAGGTATGTGAATTACATAAGACTTTCGTCATTCATTTAAGTGTATTTTTCATCTAATTCAGTACTGTAAATGCAAATTTACATTACTTTTTAAGAATTAACTTTTTTATTTCACATATTTTGTTACTAAGTTTTATGTATACTCGTAGGTATGCTGTATGACTCATACGATGTTTGAACATGAGGGTTTATGTAATTTTTATGTTTTCACGAGGTTAGAATGTGCATGTAACTTTTCGAAATAGATTTACTCTTTTATTGTTTCGAGGAGGGAGGTGGGCGGAGTTAGCTGAGAGGGTTCCCTTGCAAGCAAGGTTTGTTCCCCTGTTCAATTTTTTTATGTTGGCAACCTTACGCCACTAGGCCTTGCCCCCCAAGCCACTAGAATGATCTATTTAGAATTATCTAGAAGTTTTAAGTCAATATATATATGCCCCAAGGAATGCATAAACAGCAGAAGAGATCCAGCCTGTCCCTTTCAAAGAGTCAAGTATGGCCTCTCTCCTCTCAAGTGCATTAAGTGTGCGCCTTCTCAAACATGATTAATGATTTCTATCCAACATATATGGTGTGTAGTGTGTTCAAACGTTGATGAATCCATTGAATGATATATCAAGTGTATTGTGTTAATATAAGTAATTGTTTAGCATAAATTTTTGTAACTGGCCCTGTGAGATTTAGGCTACACAGTGAAGTGTATTTATTTTGGCTTATCTGTTCGTAAACCTTGTGTGAGCCAAAAGATGTAAGTTTAAGTTACATTTATGTAAATTCCATTTAGTGCTTAATCATTAGTATTAGTGCTAATTATTTTAATTTATTATCAAAATTGAATATTTTTATAAAATAATTTCCTGTGAAACGAGTGATTGTACAATTCTCATAAAGTAATATTTTCTTGTCCTAGTCTAAGGTTTTGTTCAAATTTAATATTTCGAGTAATTATTTTTGGTGTTAATTCTTTTATATTATTGTTGCAACTTTATATAGAATATATTTATTTTTGTAAAGCGTGTATTTTTTTTTATCACCCATATTTCTTAACATTGCTCGCTCGTAATCCCTGACTAGAGCTAAAGTAAGAGGTAGTTTTTGAATAGTTCGAGTAAAATAATCACCTATTTTTTTTAAGTGTACATAAGAGACCTTTGGATATTGAGTTTTATTTTTTATATTGCTGTCTGAATGTTATGTAATATTCTTAGAGCTTGGGTATTATTTTTCAAGTGTAACAGACTTATTTTATATAGTTAGGTGAGTTTGGAGATCGGGAGTTTACGTAATTCGCCAGCCATAATATATATATATATATATATATATATATATATATATATATATATATATATATATATATATATATATATATATATATATATATATATATACACACACATATATATATATATATATATATATATATATATATATATATATATATATATACATATATATGTATACATATATATATATATATATATATATATATATATATATATATATATATATATATATATAAATATATATATATATGTATGTATACATACGTGTGTTATTAAGGATAATATGATAATTGAAATTATTTATATCAATGGTCATGTTACTAATATTAATTATGCTAATATTAATATTGATAACATTAGTATTATTAATGTCAATATAATTAGTATTGATATTATTAATTTTAAAATTTCTACTGATATTGATATTAATATTAATAATAGTATTGATTATGATAAAATATAAATAATATCAATAATAATATTAACAATATAAATATCATTAGTATGATTAATGTTGATAGCATTAATGGTAATATAAATGATGTTAATATTAATATTATTTTCAATGATAATTATATTAACATTAATATTAATGTTAATAATATAGATAATGATAATACAATATTATTGATAACATAATTGATATTAATATTAACAATATTTACAATATTAGTATTATTATCAATAGAAATATTGTTGTTGATAATAGGAATAATATTAATATTAACATTATTAGTCATATTAATATTATTACTATCCATATAAACAACATTATCATTATTATTATTATTATTATTATTATTTTATTACTAATATTAAGTTTAATATAAAAATAATGTTATTGATATTGGTATTATTAATATTGATAAAATTGACATTATTAATGATACTAATAGTAATAATATTAAAATTATTATTAATATTAGTAATATTACTAATAATAATAGTGTTAATACGGTTATTGCTAATATTAATATTACTGATAGTACTAATAATATTAAATGTTACTATTATTAACATTAATAATATAATTACTAATATTAATAATAACTTTGATATTATTTATACTATTAATAATGTCTTCAATACCAATGTTATTATTAAAATATTGATATTAAGAATATTGATATCATTGTTATTATTAGTATTATTAATATTAGTAGTATAAATTCTGATATTAGTAATAATAATATAATTCTTGATAATAATAGTATAAATATTGATATTCATATTAATATTAACAATATTATTATTAATATTGATATCATTAATATTAATATTGTTAGTAATGTAAATAATAATAATAATATAAAGCATATTAATGTCAATATTATTAACATTAACAGAATAAATATTGATGATGATATTAAAGATAAAATTAATATTGGTAATGTTACTTTTAATGATATTAATATTGATAATATTAACAGTGATAATATCAAAATTGATGATAATGATAACTGTAATAACACCAATATCAAAATTATTAATGCTAATATTATTAATATTAATATCATTATTTTCAATATTAATGTTTTAATATTATTGATATTAATAACCATATAGCATCTTGCTTTTCCAACTAGGGTTGCAGCTTAGCAAGTAATAATAATAATAATAATAATAATAATAATAATAATAATAATAATATTAGTTTTAATGATAAAATTATTAATGTTAATATTAAAATTATTAATGATAATAGTGTTATCGATATTAATATAACTTAATTATTTTTATATAGATATTATTTCTAATATTAATAATATTAATATTGAGATTGATATTAATATTATTCTTATTATTGTTAAAATTAATGTTAATATGATTATCATTATTGATAATTGTATAAATATAAATGATATTTTATTATTCCTTTCCTTTGTTTTTTATAAAGACTGCTTTAAAGTTATCTGTTATTTTGCGCAAGTTAGCAAGAAGAGGAGCTTTTAGCACTTGGAGAATTGGTAATGTCACTCCACTGAGTAAAATAATGTGTTTGTTGTAGCTCAAGTCCAACTAAGTACCGCCCAATTTCCATAACTCGCATATTATCTAAAACTTTGAACGTCTTTTGGCAAAACGTCTTAATAGGTTTGCTGAAGGTAATCATCTGTTCCCTAATTTGCAATTTGGTATCCGTAAAGGCCTTGGAGCATGTGATACCCTTCTTTCAATCTCTAATGCTGTACAGAAATCCCTTTATTGTGGTCAGGAGGTTCGTATGATTGTTATTGATTTTTGTGCTTCCTTGGACCGTTTTATTCTTGAGGCCCTTGTTTTCAAACTCAAACAGTTTGGAGGGGATGGGTCGTTTCTTAGCATTATTATTGAATTTTTAGGTAGTAGATCTCGAAGAGTTGTTGTTGATGGTCACCATAGTGAGTATAGAAATGTGATATCTGGTTTTCCACAGGGTAGTGTTCTTGGCCCATTACTTTTCATGCTATATACACATGACATGTGGCTTGACCTTGGCTTAGAAAACAAGCTTGGTGCATATGCAGGTGATGCTACTCTCTTTGCATCAATTCCTTCTCCTGAATGTAGATCTGGGTTTGCTGAATCCCCTAATAGAGATCTGGCTGAATTTAGTGCATTGGGCAAATTATGTGGTATGGAGTTGAATCCTAACAAAACTCAAAATATGTTTGTAAGTAGGTCAAGGACCGTGGCTCCTCAACATCCGGATCTCAGCATTGATAATGTTTCTTTAACTTTGTATGAATCTTATAATTTTAAATGTGTTTCTCGACAGAAAATTTACTTTTGAGAAACACGTTAGGTCTGTGTCTTCTTTAATTGCACAAAAAAATTGGCTTATTGAGAAAATCTTTCAAGATTATCGGTGATCAATCTAATTTGAAGAAGTGTTTTAATTCTTTCATTCTACCTTGTTTCGAGTATTGTTCTCCTTTCTGGTATTAACTGCTGATTCTCATCTTAATTTGTTAGACAGGAACTTACGGTCTATTAAATTTCTTATTCCTGATCTAGATATTAATCTTTGGCCCTGTCGTTTAATTAGTTCATTATGCATGTTGCATAAGATTTTTTATAATTCTGACCATCCTTTACATTCAGATCTTTCTGGACAGTTCCATCCTGTTCGTAATACAAGGCATGCAGTTAATTCTAATAGTTGGGCCTTCTCCATCATGAGGCTCAATACTGCACAGTATTCTGGAAGTTTTGTTCCAGCCGTGACCAGGTTGCGGAATGATCTTCCTAATCGGGCAGTTGAATCAATAGAACTTCAAAAGTTCAAACTTGCAGCAAATGTTTTTATGCTGGATAGACTGACATAAATCCTTTTATATTCTATATATGAATTATCTGTTTTAATGTTATTGTTTTAAAATATTTTATTTTGATTGTTCATAACTTCTTATATCGTTTATTTATTTGCTTATTTCCTTTCCTCACTGGACTTCTTTTCCCTGTTGGAGCCCTTGGGCTTATAGCCTCCGGCTTTTCCAACTAGGGTAGTATCTTAGCTAGTAATAATAATAATAATGATAATAATAATAGTAATAGTAATAATGATAATAATAGTTATTATTATTATTATTATTATTATTATTATTATTATTATTATTATTATTATTTCAGTTATTTTTACTACTGGCCATAATTTCATTATGAGTAGAACCAAACGTGTGTAATCACAAAAGCACAAAGTATATTATTTGCAAGAAAAAATTTTTGATCAAGAACGCACCTATGTCTTCCGTCGTGTCTTTGTATCAAGACTACTGCACAATGTATAACATGTAACAATAAATGGAAGCTAAATAATTACATAAAAACGATTGCAGCATTTATGCTATGATCAAGCCAAAGACTGGAATCTCTTTCCGTCCCTTGCTATAAATTCCCCTTTATTATCAGCAAGAGTTTGGAACCACATAAATCCAAGAACCGGAGATAATTCCAATGTTTCACCCCTAGCTGTTTGAAGCGGGAAACTTCGATACTGAGAAAGTAGAAAATATTGGTTAATGAAAACCCACTGATGTCTGTCACCAAGGGCAAGTGCCTCGACGGACACATCATTGATTCTTACTGCAATGTGTCGTGGTATTCCTGATGTTAATGCGCCTCGGTAATTGAGTTTTAGAAACAGATGCAAACGGCACCTGTGACCTAATTATCAGATAACGGAAATGAGAGTCAAGCAGATTAAACATGAAGGGAAATGGGAAATAAAAGGTTTTCCTCTTTCGAAGCATACTGCACATCAGAGCGCACGCACATATTTTATATATATATATATATATATATATATATATATATATATATATATATATATATATATACATATATATATATATATATATATATATATATATATATATATATACATATATATATATCTATATATATATATATTATACTGAATATATATATATATATTCATATATATATATACATATATATATATATATATATATATATATATATATATATATATATATATATATATATATGAACATATATCACAAGCACACGTGATTTCAATCAATGTAAATATCACCCACGAACGGCATTTAATACCGAATTCTATCTGGGAATATATATCCACTTGGAATTCATATATATATATATATATATATATATATATATATATATATATATATATATATATATATATATATATATATATATATCATCATCATCATCATCATCCTACGCCTATTTGAGCTTTTATTTCAGAACTTCTCCATTCATCATCTCGCACGTTACATTTCAAAGTCCTCAGCCACGTACGCCTGGGTCTTCCATCTCTTTTAGTGCCTTGTGAAGCCCCGTTGAAAGTTTGGTGAACTAATGTACAAACCATCTCCATTTGCCCCTCACCATGATCTCATCCACAAATGGCAATTGCGTAATTTCTCTCACAATTTCATTTCTAATTCTGCCCTGCCATTCCCAATATTCTTCTGAAAGCTTTGTTCTGAAATTTACAAAATATTTTGGGTATTGTTTCATTGCCATACCACGACTCGTGTCCGTACAGTAACACTGATCTCACTAAACTGATATATAGTCTGATTTTCATATGTAATTTTCCTAATTTTTTTCAACCTAGCCATTATCTGAGTTGCTTTTTTCAGTCTTTCATTAAATTCCAATTCTAAACACCCTGTATTGGATATCATAGTTACTAAGTATTTGAATGATTCCACTTCATTAATCCATTCTCCTTCCAATGATATTTCATCTTCCATTGCATATTCCGTTCTCATTATCGCTGTTTTTCTTCTATTCATCTTGAGCCATCCTCATGTGATATTTCATGCATTCTGGTAAGCAAGCTTAGCAAATCCTGTGGCCCTTTTGCTAATAAGGACAACGTCTTCAGTATACTCTTGGTCAGCTAATTTCCTGTTACCAATCCTGTCCAATCCTTTTCCACCATTTCAAACTGTTCTTTGTATTAAAAAAGCCATGAGGAGAATAAACAACATAGGTGACAACACATTCCCTAGGAGTACTCCACTGTTCACTGGAAAATTATTTGACGGGGCTCCACTTACATTAACTTTGCACTTGCTATGGTCATGAACAGGCAATCAAATTTACATATTTAATAGGAACTCCATAGTAACGCAGGACTCTCCACAAAATTGGTTGGAGCACACTATCAAAGGCTTTTTCATAATCCATAAATGCCATCAAAAGTGGATTTCTATATTCTACACATTGCTGCACATCATGTCCTAAAATGAAAATTTGATCAGTACAACTTCTAACTTTTCTAAATCCTGCTTGTTCATCTCTCAGCTTTTCATCAATCTTTCTCTCTAGTCTCTTTAGAATAAGCATACTATATTTTTATGACAACTGACATAGTGTGATACTTCTGTAATTATTGCAATCAGTAAGATCTCCTTTTTTGCCATTTTCACCAACACTCCTAGCTCCCACTCATCAGGTTTTGCCTGTTCACGCCACATTCTACTAAATAATCTCAAGCAAGAGAACTCTACCCCAAGTCAGTGAAAGACCATGGTACAGAGGTTATGGCACCACCCAAGACAATGGTTTAATTTTGGAGTGTCCTTCTCCTAGAAGAGCTGCTTACCATAACTAAAGATTCTCTTGCAGCCTATCTGTTGGTGATTGACTATACAAAGATGTATGGTAAAAAGTTTTAAAATTAAGGGTATAGCCTACAAAAAGGCCACATATATTTCTATATATGTCTTTTTCTTGTTTGATCCAAACCAATAAAGTTGAGAATTCTGAAGTGGGTAGGCTAGCTACGTATAGCCTACATTGATGATAGCAATAAAGACCATGATAATAGCAGCAATGTTAATGTAGTATTAGAGAGCAACAATACATGGATGATATAATTTTTCTCGCATTAATAGGGAAAACGTTTATAAATTGTTGTGGTAGAAAATATGATATAATTATAATTAACTTTGATCAGCCCTTGTGCTAATTGTGTCTTTCTTCGAGGTGGGGTTGCCTTTTCTTGCTCTTCTGCCTCTGCTAGCCTTTTCTGCTGCTCTTCAACAATGGCTAGAGCAGCTGCCAGGTATAGGAATCTTCTCCTCTTTGCAATGGTGTGTCTGACACTAAGCATGTCTCTTCCAAAGCCAATCCAAAAATGACCAAGGGTTGGAGAGGCCCCGTTTTTAAATGGAGTGGCCAAGTCGGCACGACACTGTCCAAAGTGCGCAAACTCGTTGTGCCAATGCGGGAAGTGCGCAAACCATGCGTGAACTCGTCGTGCCAGTTCATGTCAATGTGGACACGAACGGGCAGCATTCGTGAACTATTCGTGAACTCATCGTGAACTATGCGTGAACTAGCCGTGAACAGTGCGGGAGCCTCCCAGTTCGTGCCCCAAAATGGCATGACTTGCCACGACAAATTCGTGGCAAAAGTTCGTGCAAGTGGTAGGGCACCCTAACACATCAGAAATTCTGTTGACAATGCCAGTGGTTTTTGTCAAATATCAAGAATTGTGTTGTACAAATTTAATAAATTAATTTAGTCATGCCTTAAATAATCGCTGGTAGCCATTTATTTTAGTGTATATTAATGGCATTCCAGGAGGAAGGCTATGGTTGTGAAAGGAATAGACGAGGAAGAGATGATTTGTTGAAGAAAATTCTGGAACAAATTAAAGAGGATGAAAGTAACAGATGGATGAAAGAGACTAGGAAATGTATGAAAGATGTGGATTTGAACGGTATAGCCTTTAGGAGGATGGGAAGGAAAGAGCTTAAGGCCACGATTAGAGAAGTACAGTAGATAGTAAAAAATGGAAGGATGAGATAAAAAAAAATAGTTTAGAAATATATGTACAAGGCAAGGGTCAAGTAAGAGAAGAAATTTTTCATGACAACAAACCAGAGTCAGTTATTACGTGTAGAGTTAGGACCAACTGCATAAGATTAATTAATAGGAAAAGACACGAAGGAGGAAGTGTAGGATGTAGGCTGTGTGGAGCGTGGAGTCGAAATAGTAGACCTCACCCATTTCTTACTTTACTCTCAAGACCAAGATCTATATAGATCTTGGTCAAGACATCTGCGAAGAGAGAAGAAAAATAAAAGAATTACAACAACCATATGAAAAGGAAAAGAAGATAACAGGCAACTTTTTATTTAATGAAGAAGGAATAGAAAAAAATGTATATCAGGTGTGGAAAAAATGGAAAAGTAAATAAAGGAAGGAGAATGAAGAAGAAAAGTAACGAGGGGCTGAGGAAAAGGCAAATACACCGCCTAGAATTGTTTATCTCTTGCGAGTATTTGAATTTTTCTTGGAATTTAATCTTCGATAATTCTGAAGATAAAGGTTCGTACTTACCAAAATAATAAGACCCAGACATTATATTTCAAAGCCTAAACATTTATGTAGATGGGGCTAAGTGGATGTAAGCACAAGCTAATTATGATTGGAGAATAAAAGAGATCTGATGTGCCCTATCTGTAAAAAAAGGTCACACAACCAATTGCAACAACTATAGATGAATATCCCTTATGCCACATGCCTTCAAGGTTTATAAAAGAATACTTGAATCAAGACTAAGAGAATAAGTGGAACCCAAAATGGGTGAAGGGCAAAATGGTTTCTGACCAGGAAGAGGGACAGCTGATATGATTTTCTCCCTTAAAATGGGAATGGGATAAGAACAAATATATTGCCTGTATAGATCTCGAGAAAGCCTTTGACAGAGTACCAAGACAAAAAATCTGGGATGCACTACAAGACCCTTATTATGGTTTACCTGAAAAGCTTATACGATCAATTTACATCACCTATTGACTCGTCAGATTTGGAGTTAAAACAAATCATGGGAATGGAGATTGGTTTGAAATTCAATCAGACGTAAGACAGGGCAGTGTCCTCTCCCGACTTTTTTCATAGTGTTCTTAGTAAATGCAATCGAGAAAGAAGGGAGATTGATACTGAGGATATATTCATCGACCTTATGTATGCCGATAACTAGGCAATGGTAGCTTCTAGCGCAGAGTCAATCCAACATAATATCAAAGACAGGACCATGATTTTAACTCGGAATGGAATGAGAATCAACAAGGATTTGACAGAAAATTTGCATGTGGCACGAACACCAAGCAACGCAGATGTATCAATAAAGAACCAGACATTAAACCAATGTAGGCATTTCAAATACTTATGAGTAAAATTAAGTGACCAAAACTACTTAAGACTAGAAATAACTATCAGAATCCAGAAATTTAGCAATAATCATTATCGGCTATACCCACTAATGAAAGACCGAAATGTGAAGACCATGATATATCTCGTTATTCTAAGACAAATTTTAACTTATGGCAATGAATCCTCGACACCTAGAACTAGAAGTCAACTCCAAGCAGCAGAAATGAAAGTCTTGACACGCATTAAAGGTATAACAAAACTGAATAGGCTACATAATGCAGACATTAGATGAAAGTTGGGAGTGGAATGTATTCTTGAGTTTATTGAGAGAGGAGAACTTAGATGGTTTGGACATACCAAAAGAATGGATGAGGAACGATATCTTAGAAGGTTTTGGGATTGGAAATCAGTAGGAAGACCCGAGAGGAGATGGCTACAAAATGTTTAGAGGATTGCAAGATATTGATGAAGTAATGTCAGCAAGAACGGAGACAATTCATGAAGTAGGGTGACTGAAAGGCTTTAAGAGCCTACCTGGCACTTGATGAGGTGTAGAAGTCTTAGAGGTCAATATCTGCTTCCATTCGGCATTCAAAATATCAATATCTATACGAAAAGTATTGGGTTTTCATTAGAATGTATCTTTATAATATCTTCCGTTTAATATTTCAGTATCTAGGTCAAATTGCATTTCGACCCATAATTGAATCACCGTGAATGGTTTCACGGTGAAATTAGCGATAATGACCAAAATACTGAAACCTGGGTATAAATTTCCTAAGACTTTATTATCGATAAATTAAAAGTGCCATTCTCAAGCCCATGCTCTTAATCTTTGAACACTGACTTTGAATAACTTTGACAATTATCAAAAGAATAATTGTAACTTTTCAGCCTAATGGGTCTAAGGTAGGGAAATGAAATGTAATGGGACACTTACATTTCTGCAGTGCCCTTCACAAGTGGAAAAGTTAAAAGAATGCTTCTTTTCCATTTTCATTACACCAAAATAAAAACTCATTGCATCATGGTGAGGTAATTTTACTGTTGTAAATGGTTTATTAGTATCATTATTATTAATTCTCTATACACAATGTCCCATGTTACTGTTAATTACCTTGATATTTTTATTGATATTAGCTTCATTATTCTCCCAATTTAAACATAAAAAACTATAGGTATTAATAGATGGAAATTAAAAAAAAAAAATCACAATAGGAGAAAAGAATATTTTTAGTGTCATTTATATCACATGTAGCAACAGTCCTCTCACCCAAGTTCCCAACTAAAAGCAAAATAAGAAAAGTTCCCCTTTCCAGCAAATATTGCCAACCCAAAAGGATAATAATCTGGGAACGGAAGTCTAAAAGCACCAGGCATCTCACTGCAGTGACCAGACCTTTCGCCCAACAAACGAATGCAGTTTCGTTCGCCAAAAAGTTCCTCAGACTTATATAGAAAGATTCGAGAGGTTTTCCAAGTTAAAGGCATTAAGAAGTGAGTGGGATTCGTGTCTCAGTTCATTGCTGGTAGGTTAAAAGTCTCCATGTCTTTTCCAGCAAGCCATTCGACGAAGGTTTGAACAATGACTACACAAAGAAAATATTTTAAAAGTATACAAAATGACTGAAGAAGAGTTAGGGAAAAATACTGTGAGACCAAGCAAGAACATAGTGAGACTATATACCACTTTATAGTAGGACCACACAAAAATCTCAAAATATTGATTAGAATAGCCGGATGCATCAAAGAAGTTTGGAGATTTAGCTGACTTTCCCATACAAGAACAGTTTATCAATATATGTTCAACCAATACATGTACCATCTACCAAAAGGGAAAGAGTTTAAAACCTGCCGAATGGTGCTACCTAAGGCTTGTATGTAAGTTAAAAATAAAGACCAATAGAAGTTCAAGCACAAAGTGGCAAGTGCTCTGGTAATGGAAGAACATGATTTGTGAAAACATCATTAGAGCTAAGGGGAAGAACAATATTGAATATGAAAAGCTGGAGCTGGCACATGGAGCTAAACTACCTGATGTGTTAGAAGCATGCAAATCAGAAAAGCAGAAGAAAGGGCACTGTAACCTACTAATCATTTATTATATAGGCAAGGATGAAATTATTGTACTATAATAAGATATTGGTTACTCAACTACATTTTAGTAATTGAGAACAAAATAATTGATTTGCACTGGTTGACAGGAGTACTAAAAAGAACTGTATGCTATGGGCCCAGTTAAGACAAATTATTGTCCTATTTGTTATGCTCCAAGTGCAATGCGTCCAAAACAATAGGCCAAAAGTGATGCTGTGGAAAAAAGACGGCCGAAAGTACCAGTCACAGAAGAATGGTAAAGGGATAGATCTTGGGCTAAATTATTACATTGAAATAGTAGCAGCCATGATAGAACTCAAGTACAGTGAGTTAAATGCAGTATCAAACACCTTGCAATGATTTTAAGCAATTTGCATATAGGAGCATGACAGGTAAAAGAGAACTAGCAAAAGGATCACTGTCTTGTCAAGAGCTAAGATTGACATAAAGTACAAAACCAAGGTTGAAGAAACCTTTAAAAATAAAAGTTATTGATAATCCAGAGTTTATTAGATTTCAGAGTGAGGTGAGAGGTGAGATGAGACAGATCAGGGTAATGAAGTTATTCCATAAGTCTATTGCTGGAGGCCATCTAGAGTATAGTCAACAGTTTCTATCAGCTTTGAGCGGTTGCCAAATACATTTTCCAGAAATGTTCACAAGAGTTCTGGAATAACAAAGCACCATTAATTGAAAGACCATTAAAGTGTAACTGTAGACCTGATTGAACCTATAATTGAATTGTCAGGAATGGGCAACACTTATTCTGCAATGATGTATCCAGGGAAGTGACACTACCAAAGATAGAAACATCGCTGAAGAATTCTCAGCATGGAAGAATTACCCACTGAAATACTCGGCTACTAAGGTACCCAGTTTGCTTTTGAACTGATGAAGGAGGTGAGTAGCATAGGTAACATGAAACACCTGTTCACAACACCTTACATCGGCTGATGTAATGATTACTAGAGAGGATCATCGCTGTTTGGAGGTAAATATTGAAGCAAAGTATTTTTCACTATTTTTCCGTTTGGTTAAGTTCTGCAATCAAGCACTGGATTTTTATCATTCGAACTGTTGCATGGGAGGGCATTGAAAGGACATTCTCAGATTTTCAAGGAATTGTGGACCGTGAACTGAAGATGAGTTACCAACTATCTACCATAATTGTTGGAGTTGAAGAATTACCGAGAAGCGAATTTTCCACTATAGTCTATTTTTTATAGCGGTACATATTTGCACTTGACTCACAGGGGTGCCCTTTTAGCTCGGAAAGGTTCCTGATACCTGATTGGTCGGAAGTATTTTTGTCCGAACCCCTTCATTGTTCTCGAATGATTACCAAGTAATGTGAATCGAAACTTATTTATCAACCTATATTTCTCCATCATATATATGTTTTGTCAATAAACAATGTGAAATAATAAATATATTAAAAAGAATCGTCTTGGTAAGTCTAGATTTAATAACACAATTCGCCGAAGTCAACGACAGCAGCTGGTTTTCGGATGCACGCTTTGTAATTTTGTAATTTTTCACATATTTTAACGCAAATTGGGATAGATTACACTCAGCATAAGTTAAACATGTTATTATAAACTTTCTTTGAATCCCAGAGCTTACCAAAAACATGGAATTAATAAAACCAGATATTTGTGAAAACTTATGGGGAGGTGAAAGAACAGCCTCTAGCGGCCTGGCGGAAAAACGATCCCTTCTTGAGTTGTAGACGTAGTTTGTTTTTTTCTTTCGTAATATAGTTCGGCCTATTCCTTTCAGTTTAAATAATCTTACATTGTTTCTTTTCCTATTATTTTGCTTAGTATTTTCCCACATTCCTGTTCCTCACCGAATAACTATCTATTTTCCCCGATATCCCTTCTTTCATATAGGCCTATGTGATATCCGCACTACGATTCCTTATGTTTTGCACCTTACGTCAGTAAGTATGTAAATAATAATAACAACATAAATTTTATGCTGTGTAGCAAGTATAACCTATCCTGTAAACCTGATATTAAGCATAGTATTTTTTTATTCCCGCCTCTACACTATTTTAATGAGACTAGCACGCGCTTCCCTTCAAGCCATCACTTTCGACAGTGGATAAGAAATAAGGAATATCCCATATATGAAAGAAGGGATATCGGGGAAAATAGATAGATATTCGGTGAGGAACAGGAATGTGGGAAAATACTAAGCAAAACAATACGAAGAGAAACAATGTAAGACTATTTAAACTGAAAGGAATAGGCCGAACTATATTACGAAAGAAAAAAACAAACTGCGTCTACGAGTCAGAAGGGATCGTTTTTTCCGCCAGGCCGCTAGAGGCTGTTCTTTTACCTCCCCATAAGTTTTCACAAATATTGGGTTTTATTAATACCATGTGTTTGGTAAGTTCTGGTATTCAAAGAAAGTTTATAATAACATGTTTAACTTATGCTGAGTGTAATCTATCCCAATTTGTGTTAAAATATGTGAAAAATTACAAAATTACAAAGCGTGCATCCGAAAACCAGCTGCTGTCGTTGACTTCGGCGGATTGTATTATTAAATTTAGACTTACCAAGACGATTCTTTATAATATATTTATTCTTTCACATTGTTTATTGTCTAAACATATATCTGATGGAGAAATATAGGTTAATAAATAAGTTTTGATTCATATTACTTGGTAATCATTCGAGAACAATGAAGGTGTTCGGACAAAAATACTTCCGACCAATCAGGTAACAGTAACCTTTCCGAGCTAAAAGGGCACCCCTGTGAGTCAAGTGCAAATATGCACCGCTATAAAAAATAGAGTAAAGTGAGAGAGAGTTTGTAAGAGGCACAAGGATGTCAGGGACATCATTATAACCAGAAGTACAAGACTTGTCAGTTCAAGGTTAGACAGAAATTGAAGCAGCAGCTACTGTACATAAATAAAAGAGATTCCTTAGTGTGTCTGATTGAAGATGAAGAAGCAGATGAGGACTAGATGATTCAAGCTGAGGGATGGTAAGAATTTCCACTAAATAAAGAAAGAAGAGATTTGCCGAGCTGTTAATAATAGCAATACCTTAAGCAAGCAGCAAAGAAGCAAGAGTTGCAGTTTACTGAGAATATTCCAGGAAAGACTTAACTGTGACAATGGAGCAGCCAGTTAAAGATAGAATGTGCAGTACGTCTTAACTTTTTTAAGAATTATAACAATATGAACTTAGGCATACTGCACATCAGAAGTGATGCTGAAGTAAAAAGGACCATTACCAAGTTAAATTTTCTATAAGTTATCTACAGTACATATGGAAGTTTACATTGCTGGTTGATGTACATCATTGAATGACACAGTGTTCACTGGTGTGTATATATATATATATATATATATATATATATATATATATATATATATATATATATATATATATATATATATATATATATATATGAATATTAATGGTATGTAAAAAAGAATAATACCATTTTTTTTTGTGTGTGTATTAGCTATGGCTTTAATCAAAGATTTTATTTTCTGCCACGATAGTTATTACAGTACCACGTGAATTATATTATGTATATACATGATAGTTAAATGTAATATATTTTTGTATATTTGTATACATATCAGCTATGATGTCATACCTCTACAAAGTTTCATATAGGAAATTAGATCATAAAGGTATCTCTTTAACGGATTTAATGAAAAAAAAAATACTCCAACTCTTCGCAAGTTATATTTGAATAATTCAGTGACTGAAAAGTACTGTATAATTCTATATGTAGAAAAGTTCATTTGTAATATTATAACTTTACTATTAAGGAAATAAATGTTCCTTTTATATAGACGGAATTTTTGTCACTGCGTATATAAAGCCATTGAGCACTATCACTTTGGATGAAGTTAACAATATGTCTGGACACGATAACGGTATCTAAGCCCACTTAAGTTTTTTATGACAAATAAAAAAAAATCAAATTGCTTAATAAAAAGGATAAACATAAAGATGCATAATAAACTAATCTCCTTTATATGATAAAGAGCAAGGGTCTGGCTATATATATACAGTACAGTATATATATATATATATATATATATATATATATATATATATATATATATATATATATATATATGTGTGTGTGTGTGTGTGTGTGTATGTGTATGTGTATGTGTGTGTGTGTGTGCTTTCGGCCACACTGAGTTCTCCCCGTCCATCGGGTGATAGAGAGAAGGGGGGGGGGGGGGAGTGTGGTGGGTGTGTGTGTGCATATCTATCTAAATATTTTGCCGTCTTTTTGACGGGTCACCTACATTAGTAAATGAATAAATGTCATTGCGTATCTTACATTTCAATGACGACAACTCTGGTAGTGAAGGCCGTCACTTGATTTCATATTGGGAAGATAATATAGTAAAACTTTGCCGTTATAAGTAAATTTAAAAGAATCTGAGTTTAACAAAAATATTTAATGACGGTCTGCGATATTTCTTACTTGTTCTTAATTTCCGATTTTTGTAAGATATATTATCATCACAACGTCATATTTGATAATGCTTTATAAATGGATTTGATTTAGTTCGTACGAACCTTTTCCAGATATTCTGTGTAATGAATATAGCTGTGTTAAACTTGATTTTATTAGGAAAACTTTGAACCTTAATGGTAAAATGTACATTACCTTAAGACAATGTAGTTATGAAAGAAATTCATATAATTTTGTTCTATCATCAATTAAAGCAGGATATGTGTTAACCTAATGAAAGCTTCTTTCATTAGGTTGACACATACGGGACTTTGACGTCAAATAATCATAGTTTGCATTGTACATTTTTTTTTATCTTATGATGATATGATGAGTTATTAACAAAAGCGTGTCAAGAATTATAGTTGCTGTCTGAGCAAAGATCTGGCAGTAATTTGAGTCTTCAAGGCGCTTTTTTTTTTAAATCATAGATGCTGTCTGAGCAAAGATCTGGCTGTAATTCTTATGAATACATTTATAAGAGTAGTGATATAATTTTGGTACTTTTAAAATGATAGATATCCGGATTACATTACATTATTATATGTAAATTCGTACTTATGAGCTATAGAAGTATGCCTCCAAGCAAGGAAATCTGACCAGGTATGATTTAGTCTCATACGTAATGCTATTGTTCCCGCCATCTGATAGATTGCTATGGCTAATCAGACCCATCCTGGACTTTGATACCTTACCACTTGTTGGATACTTCAGATGAGTTTTTCGGGCTGCATGTGCTACAGAATCCTGTTCCAGGGGAGTGACCCCGTTGTTAACTCTTATTCTTAAGACCATACGATCGCTATAAAGGATTCCAATGTTAGTTGGTGAAATTTTGCATTTCTTTAATGATGATTATACTTTGTCTGTTTGTCTTTTCCTAGGGGTGCTACGTTTTTTATTGCTGTTTTTCAGCTATCAATATAAAATTCGTTTTGTGTCCTAATCTTCTGGGATACGCATCACATGACCAAGCCAGCATGGCTGGTATTTTGTGAGCATGTTTTCTGTGTTTGTGCATTCCGTTCGTTCTAAAATATCTCTCTCTCTCTCTCTCTCTCTCTCTCTCTCTCTCTCTCTCTCTCTCTCTCTCTCTCTCTCTCTCTCTCTCTCTCTCTCTCTCTCTCTCTCTGTGGAATCCAGTCTTTTTAGGTGATCCCCATAATTTTTTGTAAAAAGAAGATATGAACATTTTCCAGTTACTTCAGGTGGGGTCGATATAGAGTCCAAGACATTGCTCCATATAGGAAAGTTGGGATACATATAGCTTTGCATTGGTGAAGAGGGTCAACTTCCATTTAGGTTTAGTTTGTTGTATTACGACTTCTTATATATTGTAATTATCCGTAAGCTATGTGCCTGGTATAATGGAAATAAAGTGACTGTGATGGGTTGCATTTACTCCAGAATGTGGACCAAAATGGTATCAGTCTCAGCATATTGCAGCAGGTCAACTAACGTGTGGAAGTTTTTGTATGGGAGTCCAACAGTCTAACTCTGAACATGCTACCGTTAATTTCATATTCTCTTTCAGTTCTGATTTTATCTCTTAAGTTATTCCTGCAATAAAGTTATTATTGTAAAGATGAACAGTCTGATAAGTAGAGGGACCAGAACATAATCCAGCTTTAATCCCATTTCCACAATAATGAAAAGGGTTCCAAGCCCCACAATAGAGACTTTAGCTTCCATGTTGGAATGAAAGGGCTGAATTATTGCAAGAAGTTTGCGATGAACTCTGTATTTTGCAAGTATCTTCCATAGGACCTCGCAGGGTACTATGACAAAGACCTTGCTAAGTTTATTAAAAACTATTTTCATTTCTGTAATTTGCTTTCAACATTTCGCCTGTATCTGCCTCATAATAAAAATCATTTCGATGGTCCCACTTTTTTCCTAAATTCGCAATTTGTCTCCGATATACTGCAAGAACATTGTATCATACCTGCTACTGGTAGAAGGATTTTTTTCTACTTCATTATTATATATAGTAATTATGCATCCTATCTAGGAATTTGGTAATTACTCTCCTCTCATTAGGGTAAACATGATCTCGTGGTGCTGCTTTTGAGAAAGTAGCCCCTCTTCTTGAAAATTTCACCAGAAATACCACCAGGACCCCAGCTTTTGCAACCTTTATTATCATCATCATCATCATCATTATTATTATTATTATTATTATTATTATTATTATTATTATTAGCTAAGATGCAACTCTAGTTGGAAAAGCTGGATGCTATAAGCCCAAGGGCTCCAACAGGGGAATAATTCCAGTGAGGAAAGGAAATGAATAAACTATAAGCAAAATGATGAAGAATTAAAATAAAATATTTTAAGAACAGTAACAACATTGAAATAAATCTTTCGTATAATATTCTTACGAAGCTGGTCTAGTGTAAAGTAAATACAATAGTTTATATATGATTATATTAATATTTTATATGTGCATTGAAGAGATGAATAGCTAGCTCTTAAAATGAGCTCCTCTCATGTAGATATAAGTATTTTATGTAAATTATATAAGACTTTCATCTTGAATTTTATTGTATTCTTTATTCGAGTTAGTATATGAAAATTTACATTTTTAAGAATTAACTTTTTATTTCACGTATGTTTGTTATGAAGTCTTACGTAATCTATTTTAGAGTGTTGTGGGATTCATGCGAGATATGAACAAGGGCGTAGGTAATGTTCCTTTATATTTCATGAGGTATTGCATCATGTTTGAGAGAGAATGCCCAGTAACATGTGCTTTGGAAACTTCTGTACAATGTGCTTTAGAAATGTTGCGAAGGACCTAGTGATAGGATGTTATCATTTTTTTTTTTTCGGTGACAAAGGGTGGGCCGGGCTAGTGCCTGAGAGAGCCGGCTAGCGTGGCGTGAGTACAGCGTTTCGGAGAGCGATACTTGGCAACTCTTGACACCATGCTCGGCCCCCATGCTTCTAGACCTTTTTCCTGGAAGGTTCTATAAGGAGCTGAATTTCATATAAAATGTGACACCAAGGTTACAGATTCAGCTAGAGATAGAAAACTGCAGCCCTCCTTCCCCTCTCCCTGTCACTTGCAGCTCAGTGTATTGTTTCAAAAGTGTTCAGTGAAAAAATCAAAGTTTTGACGAGAAGAATATTTGTAATCGCAGTGAGTACTTGAATATTGTATTATTCAGATTTAATTTCTAGCTTTTGTATAATTTATATTACATTATCTCTTTTCTTAATCTAAGGTTTATTCATATATGATAGTTCAAGTCAAGTTAATATATAATTTTCAGATCGTAACATTTTTGTCTCAATCTAAGTTTTGTTCAGAGTTAATTTTTTCAGTGACTTATTTTGTTATGTAAATTCTTTTCAAAGTGTTGTAATTAATATAGAATATATTTATTTTTGTAAAGAGTGCATTATTCCAATCACCATTATTTAGAATCAGATTCCGCTCGTATCCTGTTAAGAACCCCAGTAAGTCATAATTAATACTTCAGAATAATTACCCAGTTCAGTTTGAGTGTACTTAAGAGACCTTTGGATATTCAGTGTTTTCTATATTGCTGTCTAGGAGTTATTTAACTGTCTCAGAATTCGTGCATTAATGTTTTAAAGTGTAACAGTTTTAATGTAAAAGCAAACAAGGGAGTTTGGAATTCGAGAGGTTGATTAACTTGCCAGTCGTATTATATATAATATTATATGTTTGGTTCACAGTCATGAGTCATAATATAATATATATTTAGTGCCCAGGCCAGGGAGCTATAATCGTATAATAATATATATAAAAATTTGAAAAATAAATAATAGGAAGAGAATAAGATAGAATAGTGTGCCCAAGTGTACCCTCAGGCAAGCGAACTGTATCCCAAGACAGTGGAATACCATGGTACAGAGACTATGATTGTATGCATTTCTGGTAGCTTATCAAGGTTCTAGATGAGTGATAAGTTAAGCAGAGTATCAATAACCGAGTCATCAATGTTGTTCCGACGATGGTTCAGTATAGCAAGGAAATGCACAGCTCAGTTATTTAGAATCTGGGTACATTCTTTAGGGATGGTAGTGCCATCAAGTGTATTCGCATGGAGTGATTGTGTTTTTCTTTGGCCCATAAATGGTTTTGATAATATTAAAAAGCCTTATAGGTTGCATAGGTCAACAAAGACTTGCGCTTCCTTAGCCTTTTCCTCGCACCAAAAGTTCTGTTGCATACAGAGACGATATTGTGCCTCCGATCACGAGTTTTTGGGCCAGTGAAGATGAGTGGGTCTTTGCAAATTTCAATCTTATCAAAGTAATCCTGACAAGACGTCAATTCTGCATCCAGTTCAGCTTCGTCTATCTTATCTGATAATCTATTAGTTAGAATCTGTTCCTGTTCAGTCAAGTCTGTTTACTTCTTTTGGTTACTCAAAAAAAAAAAAAAAAAACCTTTTCTCTGGTAATCTTTCGAATTACCTTTCGTTGTCCGACAAACACCTGTAAAATGACCATTATAAAAATACAGAAACCAAATAGATAGAGGTAAATATTGATTATAAAATAAATATCGCCTGGTAAAAGATTGAGTAGTTAGGCGAAATCCAGATCACAGCTCATTTGCCCCAAGTAATGGAACTCCACCAAAACCAGCAGTTTCAATTTATATGCTGCACGCTGGGTGCCAGAAGCTGAATATCAATACTATTAGGCACATATACACTTCATACAAAATAAACTTATTTGATTTATATATTATTTATGTAAATATATTATTAAAAATGCTGAGGGTACCTTCTTGGTATAGCCTATCAGATTGTCTTCGTCGCCTGTCTGTAATTGTGGATGTTAAAAAGAAATTATTACTTTTGAAATGAAGACATTATTAATATAAATGTTGTACATCGAAGAATATGTATATATGGTAATAATTAGAATATATAAAAATTTAAATGATAAATAAATATAAACCACCTGTTATAAGTATGGCTCTCATCATGATGAAACTTCTTTGCGGGGATATGAGCTTGCATGTAGCAGGCAAGTCCCTTAACATCCACAACTAATTACTCTATCCACAACTAATTACCTTATGAGGATTATTTGATGGTTCTTGTATGTATAATGAAGATCATAAAGATTTTTGTGTCTGCTTCCTTTTGAGAGCTGCACAGATCTGAAATATCACTACTTTCCTAAATGTCGTCTTAAAGTAAATATTTATTGTCTTTTTCACCTTGTGTAGAAAATAAGACCCAATTTGCTGATGCCTGGTGATACTGAAAGAACT
>NC_090764.1:48768306-48770806 GCF_036898095.1 Palaemon carinicauda
AAACTGTTATAATTTCGTGCTCCTATTCTTCCGTTTGATCATAATAAACTTAAAAAATATCGAAAGGATTGTGAATAGACTTTGCCGTCATAAATTTAGTCGAGTTGTAGCTGCCATTATTATTATTATTATTATTATTATTATTATTATTATTATTATTAGACGATAAATTGGGGTAAATTTTGAATTATGGGTTGAACATACCGTAGACTTTATATTGTCTTCTCTCTGTACTGTATTAGTATGCGCTATTTTAAATGTTTTCAAGGTCACTCATGAGAGGCAAGTGAAGGGGAAAGTCCTTTCGTTCTTGCAAAAATGTATTTCGAGTTCAAATGTATCAATAAATAATTGACACCGAAGACCTCCGCCCACCCCCAGTCACGTTAGGACTATGGGGGACTAGACATGTCTACTGATGACTCGAGAGTAAACCAATAAGTAAAGACGTGAAGGAGACTAACAAACCTTTCTTATTATCTCTTTTCTACTAAAATCCCTTTTTGTTATTTTAGCTGTTATCGTCGTTATTAATTCTAAGACTTTCATCAGTTTGAACACTAACAAATCCTAGGAAAGCGTGAAATTAATGTTGAGGAAAGTCTGGGAAATTAAATAGTAAAAGAAAGGGAATTAAAAAAAAAATTCAAATCTAGTTTATGACATCAAAATTATCAATGAATGCAAAATACTGTCCTAACAGCAGACAAGAGGCACTTCTTTGCAGCATCTGACAGTATTTGAAATAAATCAAGATCTATATAATTTATATAATTTGGCATCAACAAAATCATTCTGTAAACATAAACCTTTATTTTGAAGGTTTAAGGATCACTTTTAGAAAGATCGTCTCCAAAATTATATTTGTGCAATTTTCCAGCTATGTGATTTTTGGTACCACTTTTATAGGCCTACAACTACTATTATACGACTTCTGCTGCCGAGTGGTTTAGATAAATCTATAACAGCTTATGCCAAGACTAATACTATTTTATCCTGAAACGGATGAGTTTCAATATGTTTTAAAATATATTTTCAGGGAATTTTATATGGCAATGACGTTACACTAGGAGAAAAAACAATCTCTTCTAGTATTTAGAGCAGACTGCTCAGATATTATAGTCGACCTCGGATGAGAGAGAGAGAGAGAGAGAGAGAGAGAGAGAGAGAGAGAGAGAGAGAGAGAGATGTGGTGGGTAGGTGTGTGGGTACTCTAAAGAGAAAGAAGATACAGAGACGAACCAAGAGAGAGAGAGAGAGAGAGAGAGAGAGAGAGAGAGAGAGAGAGAGAGAGAGAGAGAGAGAGAGATGGGGGTTAGGAAGTGTGAGTGGTTGGTTCGAGTGAGTAAGAGTGAGTGAGAGAGAAGACCAGAAGCTCAGACTCGGGTTGGCCGATTCAGTTGTCTCCCGGACGCTTTGGAGGTCGGGTCTGTAAAGCTCGACTCCTTCGCGTGTCGTATGGGGTGTTCTGTCTAGTGTTATCGTCATCATAAAAAGAGATAAATAAATCAAATCAACCGTTTGAAATTGGCTTAGAAATTGATTTCCGTGTGACTCTGTGGACTGGTACTGTACCTTTGTGTTAAATGGAATATTTCAATAAGGTAATATTTGCAGTTATATACTTTTGTGAGGTGTTTCAAAATTTAGCCCTTTTTTAGTGTTTTGGTCATGCTTAATCTTATCATTTGGTTGGTTTTGTTTTGCCGCAAAGGTAAGTGAAGATTTTAATTTTGCAGCGGTTTTTATTTCATTTCTTTCATTATTTTCTTATTTGTGTCGTTTTAGTTGTTGTTCTAATTATAACCTAATCATCATCTCTCTGGATAAGGGGTATAATCCCGGATGACAGACAGAACCACTTGACTTTGGCCTAAACCAAAACGATTCCGGTAACTTGATCCCCCGGAGGCCCGAGGGATTTGCATGATGTCCGAAACTCCTTTGGGATTTAAAAGAGGTGATCCCGCATACAGGCCGACCCTTCTTATCTCGGTCAGCCTTTAAACCCTTCCGCTGAAATCCCTTTGACTTGAGGTGGTCCGACTCTCATTACAATGTCTGGACAGGTATTCGACAGAAAGGCTCGGTGATAAAATCTCTTGGGGGAGGATTAACCCCGTCTTTGATGAATTAATTCCTCTTTGTTTAAATAATCTGCTTTAAGTAATCTTCTAAATCGTTTGTGCTTTTGAGCTCTACTTGTTAAGTGTGATCCTGTTTCAGATCTACTGTATATGAAGTATGAAAAAAAAAAAAACAACAGCAAAAGGAATATTATGATTATGATACTATTCCATTTGACATTCGGTCAGTTCTGATTTTGTGGTTTATTTTGTATATAGGGGAAAGGCTGACATAAGCGGCGGTTTTATTAATAAAGGTTAGTCCTCCTCTCAAGGCAACAATAGTACAAAAGTGCGAAACGGGAAAGAGCCGAAAGGGAAAACACGAACAATTACGAATGGAAGTCCAAAGGCAATTGGACACGCTCTCAACG
>NC_090764.1:48778306-48808306 GCF_036898095.1 Palaemon carinicauda
AATATATTTTTATATGTTTGGAAAGGTGGATAAATTGACTTTTGTTGTTTTAAATATGTGAAGCGTTTAAGTTTCGTTTCCGTATTAATTTCTACAACATAAAGATATTTTTGCGTTAGCGAGTGTCCATTGCTCGAGCGGACAAGTGAAAACTGTGAAACCTTCGTAAGAGATCTCCGCTGAAGTGGTCGCAACATGTTCCTGTGTCGAATAGGGCCTCATCTCCAATTGAGACATTTATCAACGTGTGGTGGCGAAGAGAAATGAAAGCTTCTTATTTCAGTAACATTTAACTGTAACTGTCGATGAGAGAGAGAGAGAGAGAGAGAGAGAGAGAGAGAGAGAGAGAGAGAGAGAGAGAGAGAGAATGGAAGTTTTCTTCAATTAAAAAAAGATTGAAGCTCTGTTCCGAATGGCGATTATCATAAATGAGGACGAATTACATTTCAAATGAAAGGGAACAAGACCGCTGTGAGCGCACTATGTTCGGTGGCACATAACTCCGAGGCATTGATTAAAAAATGAATAAATGAAAGCAATGATTCTTAAATGAGGATGAACAATTGAATAGAACGATTGATGAGATAAAGGGAGGAGGCCGGAGGGGGACCAAAAGAGAGTTCCGAGTCTTGTGGTGGCGCTGCAACTTATGGCTATGAGACTATGAAACTGGCTGTGCCATAAGCCTACGGTAATGAATCGAGAAAACTGCTTCCGGTTTTTATGGTGGTTCTCAGCAAGAGCATTCTCTTTCAAAGAGTATGGAACATTAATTTTTGGGTTCACAATACAGTTTATTTCCCCTATTTCTGCGCTTCTCAGTGATAGCTGATAGCATTCCTGAAAAATAATTAAACTTAGATCATTGGGTAAATTCTAAATAGCAAATGATGTTTTTACCTATTTCTTTGACTTTCTAACTGCTAAAATCTACAGATTTGGTGAAATTTTTCTAAGTCAGAAATGGCTTTTGTAAATAGAAATTTAAAATCAGTGATTCCATCATCCCGATATTCGGTCATTAATTTCTTCTACAGTTCTCCCTATCTAGAGAAATGAAAAGTCTGGTAGTTATGAAACCTTGCATTCCCAAGATTACATATTCTTTTTTTATCTTTGACCGAAAGTGATTGGTGCAGATTAATTTCTTTATGCTATCGAAAATACCAGGGGCATCATCTCGTCATATTATTGTATTTATATTTCATCAAGTTTTCTGCTTCGCTATATAGCCTACATATTTGAAAAGATAAGTTTGCATAAATTTAAAAAACGTAACCAGCCAATAGAACAACGAAGCGCTGAAAATGGGATTTTCAGTCACTTGCTGAATAGGTTTTTGATCAAGACGAAGAAACCTTTTTGTTGACTTATAACAAATATGTATGACAAGCGTTATATATGGATATTTGGTTTCTTAAAGAAATAATCCTATTCTTGGCAATTTACCATTTGAGTAACCCGATGGAAATTAGAGCGAAGGGTAATTTTGTAATACGGCTTTAATAATACTTGAAAGTTGATTTTGCAACAATTTTAAGCTTAACCTTTCGAAAATACTTAGAAATTTTACAGTAACACAGGCACTGCTTAATTTTTTCTCTAATGGTGTCACTAAAAAGTATAAGAAGTAGTTGTTAGACTACATACAAAATCCTCAACCAAACTCCATCAATTCAAGTTAGTTCTCGAGAAACTTCTAGTTTTCAATCGATCATTTTAATGGATCTCAAGCTCTTCCATTGGGGACATAACTAGTTACTTTTAGAACTAGAACACTTATAATTTCAGTAGATTCAAGCAAAGATAGAACTAATGAAAAGGCTATCATACGCTTCAGTATATTTTACCAGTTTCAAGGATTTTTCTTTTCAATTTACTTTTTGTGATTAATAGGTCAAGGGAAGAAGTACCTGTGTATGAAAGGTTAACCTTTGCCTGTCTCAAGGGACATCCTTCAAATTACTGTCCTATGGGGATAAATTTCTAAGCTAATTTTTAGTTTACCTTTTTGTCGCTGGTGTCCGGTTGACGGAGTTTTACTTTTTTTTCTAACGGTTGAGAAATTTGTAAAGTTTCCGTAAGGTCTGGACTGATGTAAACCACAGTGACTGCACAGTTTGGACATTCTAAACGTATGCCTGAAGAACTGTATCATCTGCATGAGCAGCAGTATAATGCTACTTGGTTAGTTTGCTGAAATGCCCAACTACTTTGCAATATTATTAGCCATGCTGTATTCTTTGTACATCATGAGACATACGTGATGATAATTTTACTATACCATTTCCCCCAAAGAGCTCAGAGGGAATAATTGTGTCCTTGCGATATCTACCAGTATGTTTTTGGGTTTATTTTTGCGTCCATCAGCGCTTTACTAAACATTTATAAATTTGCGTCTGCACTAAAACATGTTTTTTACCTGTATGGATCTGTTGTTGCGTATTAAGGCGTGGCCCTTCTGTCTAGTTATTATTGTTACTATAATGTGCTATATATATATATATATATATATATATATATATATATATATATATATATATATATATATATATGTGTGTGTGTGTGTGTGTGTTTATGTATTTTATACTGGTTACATGATTTTTTTCCTTTTACACTATCGTTATTATTGTTGTTGTTGTTGTTGTTGTTGTTGTTATTATCATCATCATAACAGGCTAGGCTAAACCATAGTTGAAAAAGCAAGATGCTATAAGACCAAGGGCTACAACAGGAAATATTAACGCGTTTTGATGATTTTACCCTTAGTCCTAAATTTGTTTATAAATTGTTTTGAAGGATTTCATGTCATGGCATTAAAAGTAAGTAATTTTGATCACTCTTGAACAGGAATGGAGAAATATAAGATTTTTTTTTATAGTAAGATTGGCCATTAAAGTAATATATGCGACATCTTGACGCAGAAAAATAGTCTAGAAAGTAACTATAGAATGAATTATTTACCTTTATAGATTAACTAAAAGGTTCGAATGCACAAGCGCTACCTATAAGATCAAAAAGCCATTAACGATATTGTCAACGGAAATGTCTCTTATCTTGGACCTACAGAAGTATCACTTTGGAGAAATAATGGGAGTGGCCAAGATGCTAGATCTATCATTTGTATATTAATGGTTATTTATTTGGATTCTGTTTTGCTGCTCGGGAATGTACGGAATTTTCTGCTTTGTAAAAGCTGTATAGTTTTAAGGGCATTTGAAAGATTATTCAAACGAGTATCGAAAGCCGTTATCTTTAGTTTTTTATTCTAAAATAATTATATATCTTGAATTTCTCTGTATTGTCGCCTCCTCAAATGATGAGAAGTAATGTATGTATATATGTGTATATATATATATATATATATATATATATATATATATATATATATATATATATATATATATATATATATATATATTTATATATATATATATATATGTATATATATATGTCTTGTTATTTAACTTTTTACAAAAATTAGAAAAATTTTTTTGATTATGATATTCTTAGCTTTATATTCTAGTATCTATTGTTATGACTATCCAGGCATTTCTGACAATACCTTCAAGTACAACATAACTTGCAAATATCGTTTGTTGTATGAGGATTCCTTATGTGTATTACCCATCACTTTTTTTTTCTTACACTTCGTTGTGTGATCTAATTTGGTTTTAATAATCTATTGAAAATTATATTGCAATTATTATGATTATATTTGTAATGAACATATATTTTTTAATCCATCCGAACGACAGATCTTTCACAACAACTTTTCACATTTTGTGAAAATTTAGCAGAGAATTATATATGCTTATATTATACATTAATTTGCAATAAATATATATAGATAAATTTATGCATCAAGTTGCTGTAAATAGATGTAGATAAATCTATAAATTTAGTTGCCGTAAATAGATGTAAATAAATTAAATCAATAACCTATAGCGATTAATGAAGATGCCTATGGATGATTAATATCGAGTTGGCTAATGCTAAGAAGAGCCGAATAGATGCTAGTACTACTATATGAACGGCAATAAATAAAAAAAATACTTCTCTCTTAAGTAATTATTATTATTATTATTATTATTATTATTATTATTATGAATTTAAGATTTCTGCAAAAAACCAACTAACCATTGATGGTAAAAACCACAGTCGTTGTAAGTAGTAGATGTTTACAGTAATATGGAAAATGCCTACAGCCACGGTCATGATATATTTTGTATGGTATCGTTGAGCACATGTGTTCACTAAATTGTGATTTATGCTTTTCCTAACTATATTTGGAACATTGTAGATACACTTTAAACCCGTCAATGGCGAGGGAGAAAGTTATTATCCATTTTACGTATAAACAAATCTTGTTTCGAAAAATGTTGAAGTATACTTTTGAGGAAGTATACTGATGAAATAGAGTTAACTAGTTTAATTATTTCTTGCTCAAAAATGATCTCTATTAACTTGATATTAAATGTATATCAATAAACTAACTTTATTTTGGTCAAGGTAATTCAAAGGGAAGTTAATATGAGTTGTAGTTTGCTCCGAGTTTCAGTCGTCCGAGTCAATTAATTACTCACGATCTCTGGGTGAAAAATTCGAACTCTGCTCAGGAACTGGAAAAAGTTTTGCCCAGCGTTAACAACCTCACTATCACTGAAAGCTAAAGGAGCCTATACATTAGGTCTACCGGCTGAGTCATTAGCTGCTATTACCTTACCCTCTTTGCTCCTGCTTGTGTGGAGAGGGGCTGGGGCGCTGATCATATATGTATAAATTGTCGGTTCTCACATATCTAGACCTTAGTCGGTACCTAGGTTATTGGCCTGTTCCTTGCTTGTACCGTTCATGAACGATCATTAAGAGTCCAATTTCCCCTGAAGTTATTAGCTACATTTACCTACTTGTATTTAGGTAAATTTATTGTAATCTCTGTGAGATTTTTCTTTATTGATTTTTTTTTATTTACTTATTTTTTTTTTTTTTTTGCAGTGTAATGTCTCATGTAAGCATCCTTACTCAATATTGCGAATTATCTGGTTTATTCATCTTTATTTGTTAAGAGAGAGAGAGAGAGAGAGAGAGAGAGAGAGAGAGAGAGAGAGAGAGAGAGAGAGAGAGAGAGAGAGAGAGAGAGAGAGAGAGAGAATATATTAAAGTAGGTAGAGATTTTAAAAAAGTTCCTTGAGGGTGCCAGTATTTGTGCCGACATGTAATATGTCTTACATATGTGTACAACAAAAGCAAACCTATTTACGTGCAAGCGCTTCGTATAGGAAATACTACTTTGTAAAGGCAGCTATGAAATTGTGATTAAAAGATTCAGTCATTAAATAAGAAACAACTGTAGAGAGTTGTCAAAAACAGAAACTCTCTCTTCAGGAATGGCCAAAAACTGAGCGAGCCTACCTTTAAAAAAAAATAGATTATGGTTGACCTGGGCGCATTTGATGAAGGTAGATTTGATGTGATCCACAAATTTGTATATGATATAGGAAACACAGTGAATAATGTCATTATATCAAATACTATTCAGTGTGTTGCGTTAAATATTTTCATTACAATATAATGGGAGTTTGTACCCATAAATACTAGTATGATAATGAAAACGTTGAATGTCCTTGCAAAACTCATTGCTGAAACGCAATTATACTTCATGGAGAAATTTTGCTAAGGGTGGGGTGAAACTCAGTTCAACGTCACCCTGTATAGGACGATATGTTTTGCGATTAGAGTGTAGTCTAAAATTGTGAAACGGGTAGTGATTATAATTTTTAGGCAAAATTAAAAACCAAGTATTTTATATAATACCTACAAAACCTCAATTCTGATTTCCAATTGTGTTTCTGTCAAAATTAGTATAGTTAGCTAGCTTTTGGTAAAGTAAGGAACTCGGAAGAATGAAAATGAAACAGTGGCGTTCCAACTGACGCAGAGGAATTGATATTGCAGGAAATTATAAGATTTTAGTAAAGTTTTTAAATACTAATAATCTACACTCGCTAACTGAGAACGACATCTAAATATGAAATAAAAAATATTCTGATAATTGAATTGAAAAGTTGTGCAACATCTGTATGTGACTTATTACAAATTAAAACTGTTTTTGTATCATCGTTTGTTGAAAAAGGAGGCCATGGTTCCACCAATGATATTAACGACAGAGGTCGATTTAACATACAGAAGAGCGTTGAGAATCTTTGTCAGCCTTCTGCCGCCAAGATATCAAAAAACTCCTATTTCAAACCTACTGCTATAACGTATACGGCTGCTCGCTATGGGCAAACTATACGCGAGAATCGATGAGACGTATCACAGTCATCCACAATGATATCCTAAGGCGCCTCACCAATACCCCGAGGCACCATTCAGCTTCAGCGATGTTTGTTGAAAATGGACTGGATAACCTGAAAACCATCATTCGTCGCTCTATAGTAAGTCTCACCTCCCGCCTACGATCTAGTGAAAATCCCCTAATTCAAAATGTGCTTGCAAGTGCAGCGAGAATAAAATCCAAAATGTGGGAAACCTGGAATACGGAAGCGTCAGTACAATGAATTGTATTCACTAATATTTGATAGTGTGGCTATGCCAAATCCTCATCACTAAATAACTTTGGTATGATTCCCAGTATTGTTATGATAACGTGTTTTATTATGTTACATCTTTGTTGTCTGGATGTCCTGTATTTCCTTCACACCCCTGCTCAGTGACTAGATTTTTTTTTTTCCTCCCCAGTGTTCTTTCATTTTCAAGCAATTTCTGTTCCAACATATTATCACTGTCATCTCCATTTTGTTTTCTTTTTTTTTTCTCTCTCCCTCTCTTTTTGTTTGCTAATATGTATGGTATCATCATTGCTAAGCATTAATTCTTATGTGACTTTATTACCCAACCTTAGATCTCTGTGGTCAACCTGCTAATTGATGTTTATAATATATCACTGATTTATTGCATTTCTCATCTTTTTTTTTTTCTTGTACCGTTGTCAAAAGTGTAAGATCACTGTACCCTTACTATAACTCTGTATATGGCTTCTGCTGAAATAAAGATTATTATTATTATTATTATTATTATTATTATTTTTTTTTTTTTCTTCTCTCATACTAGATTGGACACACCCCTTATCTGATAAGAAAATGCACAGCTTTCCCCCATAGGGTTCAAGTCGGGTAACGATTTTAAACTACGGTAGAATGTCTGTAGTGTATAACTGCAATTTTTATTGCTGTTGTATCATTAGATAATTAATCCAGTATTGTCAGAAATCGGAAAAATGTGACTGATATCAATCGTTAAGTTTCATGCAATTGGTGATTGGATTTGTAAAGCTGGACGATGATTAGATGTGTTATATCTGATTTATGGCCTGAAAAAAAATACTGCAAGATTTCACAAGGATAAAACTCTGGAAAAGTGCAGTGAACACGAAGTCCTCAATTATGGGCTGAACTGAGTGTTAAAAGTCTGTTACTCTAGCTGTTTATTGTTAGCGTACCACTATCAAGTTTTTCATGCCTTCGTAGATGTTAAATTTGATTACAATTTTGCCCCGAAGGTAGATCAGCGGAATTCATCTTCAATCCCATTTTATATAACAAATGAATTATATATCTTGATTGAAGTGAAAATCAGGGGTCACCAACCTTATAATTATTCGCTGAGATTTCAATTCTCGAAGATTAGCAATATAGTCAGTTCAAACTCAGAGTTACAGGAAATTATTATTATTGTTATTATTATTATTATTATTATTATTATTATTATTATTATTATTATTATTATTATTATTATTATTTCCGTGGGAGCATAGTACGAGACTAACTATCCTTAAGGTTCTTGATATTTGTAGTGATATAATTTAATGAGATCATAAATAAGAGATCATATGTCATTCACTACAAACCTTTCATGATATATTACAGATTCCAGTCTTAAAACCATGATTTTGCATCAATAGTTTCATTGGGTTTAATTGTATTCCAGTCTGTCATGAAGAAAACTTATATTAACTTAGCAGAGTTCATAAGAATTCCTCTGAAGGAAAATTAATCGTAATACAATAATGTCGAAGGATTTTCTTTATTTTTCGCGGATTTCATTTAATGGAAAAACAAAAATCCAATCCTAGGAATTTTTGTTTCCAAAAGCAGCGGCTGTAATTGATAACGAATCCAGATAATATCACAATATGACTACGTGTTGCATCACATTACTACACATCTCGTTTTCTTGACAGATCAATTCCGTTACTGTTTCTACTTAGCAAGAACATGCTAAACATATGATAGAAGTCATAGAAACCTTGGCCAAAAAAGCTATGATTGAAAAGAAATAAACAAAACTGGCATCTTGACGAAAATGATAGAAATGTTCAAATCACATTGTCTCTGTTGTCACAGGATAAGAATTGTCTTATCGCCTGTATATTAATTTGTCACTTCCAGATGTATAATTTTACATTGTTCTCCTGGAATGTCCGAGAATTACAAATAAAAAGGAATGGAATATGTGGTTCAGGCCGTATGAGCCGGTTCTGAAACCAGGGAGCCCATTTAGACGGAAGGGTAGGGGGTGAAGAGGCGTTGCCAATGACAAATAAAACCAGTATGTTATTTTACAGCTCCTAATTCCTTTTTAGTTACTGTAGATTGAAATATCAATACTCTATTATCTAGTCTTAGAATATTTTCTACCGAGTAAGACAAGCAAAAATGAGAAACAAATATTGCATGCCCAGTCTCATTAGCAAGAGAGTTACTGTTAATTTCAGACAAACATGTTTTAAACTCCTGTAGACTTGAACCACTGCCGGACATATCCCGGTGGTAAGCTAACATTCATCGAGTCTGTAACCTGACCAAGATAAATGGGTCGTCACGAGAAATGGGAGCTGGCATTCGTTCTTAGGCTTAATATCAACTTAATTACACAATACGAAATTGTTTTCGTCACACTTCCTAGAGAAGATAATTTTGTAATCAGTTGTTGATTAAGGTTTTTTCCTAATTGGATTCGTGCATGTGACTGACCCGCTTTTTATTTTGTGAGAGAGAGAAGGTTTGTGTATCCCCGTAATTATCAAAACTGTGTTACTAACGGCCACCCATACTAGTTTCATTTGCTGTGAGCGATCAGACTGAAGTCTTCCACCATCATCAATCCCGAGAGGATAGCGCTGGACTAGAAACGGCTGCATTTATTCCTGCTGTTGTTGGTGTTGTACTTGTGTGATAATGTATTTTCTGTGCTAATTTAATTCGACCTTTTTAATTCTCTTTCAGATGGACGGTGGTGGAGGGTTTGTGCGTGCGGGATTACTTGGTCTAACTCAGGGCGTCTCTCTTCATGACCCACTCCGACTTCACCATGCTCTCCACTCACAGGTTAGTAACACTCCCAAAAACGATAAGTTAATTTGTCCGTCGAGGCTAGGTTGATTTCCTTCAGTCGGTCTTTAGTAAGCCTGCCTTATGAATGCTCAAACTATGGAAAAAAATCCCAGTTATAATGTGTTTCAGATAGTTTGTCCGTCGAGAGTTTGTTATTTTGCTTTAGTAAGATGTTAGAGGTTTCTTAAGGAATCCTGGAAATGTTAAAAAAAAAAAAAAATTACCTATCGCATTCCCTTTGTGATTAATTTGATTCGTAAAAGTTTGAGGGTATGAAGCAGTTATAAATTATGATTTTGGTAATCATTTATCCTCGAGTTTTGCAAAAATAGTTCCCAATAGAGTAATATTTTGCATTTTAACCAGGATGGACATTGCGTAGACAAGATGTGAAATATCTTTAAAATTTCAAAACTAATAGAAACTGAGAATTCCATGTAATTATATACGTCTATTACATAAACATAAATATATCAAAGTATAGATTTCTTGTTTTCAGGCGACTGAAAGTATGAAGGATGGCACAAATACCACATCCCTCCTTCGGCCTCTCACAGACTATCCCCACCTGCCCCTCCTTCCTTTCACGGCCCCTCCATTCCTACACCCACACCTTGACCCTCGTCTACCTTTCTCTCCGTCGGCTTTCCACCCTCTGCATCACCCAGCCCACGAAGCCCACGCCCGTGCACAAGATGCCCACAACAAATTACCCCCACCTCCCACATCCAGCCTCTCCGGATCCGCCTTCTCGCCGCTTCCCGCTAAAACGGCCAAGATGGAGGAGAGCGGCTGTTCTACTTCGGCCATTCCTTGCTCTTCTTCAGGGCTTTTTCGCCGGCCCTGTTGGCCTCACTTGACCCGAGGACAGCTTTCTTGACCGGAGGAGGAGGGGGAGGTAGCGGAGGCGGCGGCGGGGGTCTCGGGATCCTTGAAGATCGGCGGGATTCACCGTCACCGCGAGGTTCACACGGCTCCAGGGAATCGCCGGGACACGCTCGTGACACCGATACACCTAATTCTAATAGCGACGAACCTAAAGGTATGTGCGGAAGTCTTCTTTATTCACATTATTGTTACAGATTTTTTTTTACTCATTATCTTCATTGTAATTGAATGATATTTATTGTTTCAATAATTCCGTTAACTTAATAGCATTCTCCTTACTGTATTTACAAATTAAGAAAGTGGTGTCGTTTCGCAACGCAAGTAAACGTCCATTTCGTGCAAGCATTGGCGTACATTGCTGGCTATGCGGGGTCGCGTTGTCGGCCATTGCAAAGGCTGCATTCTCTCTCTCTCTCTCTCTCCTCTCTCTCTCTCTCTCTCTCTCTCTCTCTCTCTCTCTCTCTCTCTCCCCTTACGTGTCGGACGCCACTGACCAGTCGACCGCTAACACCAATTGGCCCGAGGGTGAGCAACAATGAGCTTCCCATTTCTGATCGGATAAAGGGTCAGAATTTAATCAAATTTTCATCAGCGGCGATAGCGAGTCTCGCTGTCCTTCCCAATGTCCGAATAACGCGCGAGGAGACCATTGGATAAAGTAACGCCCCTTCTTGCTCCGCCGTCTTCAGATGACGAGAAAATACTCCGTTGGCCTTTGATGGCCCCTCGATTTCCCACTTAATATCTTTCCTCGTTTCAAGGAAGGGATGATGGACCAAGACCTTTTGCAAATTGGCGAAGCTTTTAGAAGTTATTTCAAAATTCAAATGATTTTGCTATGTTGGTAATATATAATGCGTTTATCTACTGTATATGTTAGCATATAAAAATTACTATTCATAAATTCACACACATACTTTTGTATATATACATACTGTAATATATATAGTATATATATATATATATATGTGTGTGTGTGTGTGTGTGTGTGTCACGTCTGTGTGTATATCGTATATAAATTTCTAGTTCACATCATGATCGAATCCTAGCTGTCAAAATGATAGTGACTCCTAATATTTTTTTCCTTTGCTGTAAGAACGTAAAAAGAAAGTTAAAAGTTTTAAACTTGAAAAAAAACTTTTCCGGTGAACCTTAATGTTTCTATCCTTAATTATATATACTTCGGCATAAAAAAAAAGTACGGGCGGCCAAATTGATTGTTTAAAGAAAATAAAATAGCATCATTTTATATAAAGAAAATTGAACGAAGGTTTAATTTTAGCAACAGAAGATTGCAACATTTCAATTCACTTAAAGTTTCATCTAGAATTGTTATTGTTGCGCCATGCATTGTTCTCTAGATAGTTTGTTATTCGTTTAGATATAAAGATTGGTTATCCACTTCTTTTATAAGAAATTATAACTAAAAACTTTTTATACTATTTTCCTTACTAGTTGACCACGGAGTTTTAGATTTCGTGTGTTTTGTCATTATTATTATTGTTGATATGATCATCAGCGCAACTGTCATTACTATCATTACAAATACTTATTGGGAAATTTATTATTTTCATTATTAATAACACTAATTTTATGTTTTTTATAATTTTGGAGTGAATTTGGATCTTATGCCTACTGTATAGTTGGTGGCTTTCCAGAATAAATTTTTTTTTTATCTCCAAAATAATACACAACTTGACGTTTGTCTTAGCATCATTGGTATCGCCAAATCATAAGTGAATGAAACCCGTTTATTGAAATATATAAGGAAAACAAGATTTTATTATTGATCAGTGCTTGGACAATTGCGGAAAAATAACGTGTTATTTCCATGTTCATATTTTACTTAATGAGAGAGAGAGAGAGAGAGAGAGAGAGAGAGAGAGAGAGAGAGAGAGAGAGAGAGAGAGAGAGAGAGAGATGGGGGGAAGTGTAAATCCTGTGGCAGGGCTCAGGTGGTTTGGGACCCCTACCCGTCCCGCCTGGATTATCCTTCTGATGTATGAACCAGAGGGAAACAGAGCCAGAAGTAAGGGAGAGTCCTCTCTTTCACCCCCATTCCCCCCCCCCCCCTGCATACATTGTAGAGTGGAAGCAATGGCGGTCCAAGTCAAGGGGTGATGATAATACAAGGTTCAGGTCAGGTCAGAAACTTGACCTGCCATAAAGATCTTTCATTACTCAACATTGTGTAAAATAATGGGTAGTCAAAACTGCAGTTTTGTCAAGCGTAACTCTTATCCGAAAGGTCGGCTTAGGTGTGGTCAAAAAGAAAAATCTTAATTTTAAAAGGTACTTAATGTGAAAAATGAATTTCTAGTGATTATGATTGAATTATCGATGAAATTCGTTCAAATATATTTGTATAAAATACATGATTTTTGTTCTATGTACTGTGTCTACTTCAACGTCTTTTAGTTTCATTCATTTAACCAACAGCGACTTCAAATGGAATTGACTTTTCTCCCTCCGCCTACATACATTTCTGTATCTCTATTTGCGTTCACCACAAAGATGCCTTTGCAAGTCTTTTCAGAAAACCTCTTGACTCCTTTTAATTCATCTTCCTCATCCAACCGGGTTCCTTTTCAGCGAGCTTTCAACTATACGTTTTCCCGAGGTCCAGGGACCTCTCGTCTATTCCATCATCGCTTCTTCTGTAAGATGTAAGAATATTTTTTTTTTTGCCGGTGCCAAAGAAAGAAAGAGTCTGAGAGCTCTTTGTGGCGGTGAATGTAATCCAACCTCATCTGAGCATTTGGCCGACGGATGAAAAGCTTCGTAACAAGGGGGATCCTCCGCTCGCCTCCTATATTAATATTCTTGAATTCTGAACAGGGTCGTGTCATCCAATGCGCTTTTGTTGCCACGGTGGTGGTGGGGCTGGCAGGGCTGGAGGTACCCTGATCAGGTCTCTCTCTCTCTCTCTCTCTCTCTCTCTCTCTCTCTCTCTCTCTCTCTCTCTCTCTATCAGTAGAATGTAATGAAATATGTTATTCATATGCGCGAGTTATTATTTATTGCATAATTTTATTGGTCCCTCAAATTCACGTGTGACGCAAAAAAAAAAAACTTTTTTATGTAAAGAACAAAATCAGCTCAGTCGTTTGTCGATTAAACGGGGAGTTAGACCAGACCATTATAGATTAGCCTTCTTTCGGTATGTAGAAAATACAAAAAGATAATAGAACAAATTTTTTAAAAAACCCTCTTGTACAGGCAAACGAAATAGTCAGGATCTCTTTGCCTAGCATCTTGAACACCAATTTCATTTGCCTTTGAGAAACATGAAATGTGGTGAGTAATGATTCCTGATTGCACAGGTTCAGTTTTGATGCTTTGTTGACCTAATATGGAAACAAATTCGCCCCATTTCCTGTTCTAGGAATTCCATCTATTCATAGTTTTGAATTATATATCTGTTTGAATGGCCTTTACAGCTGGGCCATTTCCGTCGAATTTATACATATTTCAATTTAAAACAGCTCATCACTGAAACCCTTGATGTCCCGTTAATTTGACCAGTATCTGAGAGGTTGTGTGTTGTCGAGGTTATCCTGAACACCGGTATCCTCTTCTTCTTCTTCTTCTTCGTCGTGACTCTAGGTTCTGAGCTGCTTGAAGGAATCAAGGTCTATAGACCTTGGAAGGAATCACGAAGTGTCGTTATACTATGTGATTTACCTTTTTTAGGGGTATAGAATGTGGCTTACCGGTTTAAATGTATCCTACCTCAGTAAGAGTATATAAGTAGTTGGCAATTTGTTGAAATCAATTTTTATTTACATTTTTTAATTTGAAGAACTGCTGTTCAATTTTTCTATAATTTACATAAAATTCTAAATTATGTGTGAAAGTTTAAAACCAATTTAATTTAGTTTTCAATAATGAAAGATGTCTTATATTTGATCAACGTGGACAACTTTCCTTTCATTTCATATTTACTTTTGTTCTTAGGATGATTAACATGCATGTGGGTTAAGACAGAATATAAAATCGGCTGTTATCGTTATTATGATTATATTAGAGGCTTAGCAAATGTATTAGGAATATCAACTAACATGATTTGTTTCAACTACCTGCGTTTATAATAATTTAGATTGGTGGTGGGGGAGTTTGGCCACTTAACTACTCAGAAAATACGCAGGTAATTGCTTGCTACGTTTAGCGTTATTCATTTGGTGGACTCATTATTTTTTTTGTCTAAAAGCAATAATTTTTTCCCAGTCATGATATTTTCCCAAAAGTCATGATTTCCCCCTTAAATTCCTGATTTACCCTTTAAAAATCCCGATTTCCCTTAAAATTCAGGATTTCCTTCTAAAATTCATGATTTGTCCCTAAAATTCATGATTTGTCCCTAAAATTCATGATTCCTCTCATAAATTCATGATTTACCCCTATAATTCATGGCTATCCCAATAAATTCATGATTATCCCCCAATAAATGCATGATTTCTCCCCATAAATTCATGATTTTTTTCCCATCCGTCCTGATTTTTTCCCCAGAAAAACTCATATTTTTCTCCCCAAAAGTCATGATTTATCCCCAAAAAAAATCATGTAAACCGGGTCGTACCTTATATCGTCCGCACCTCATTTTTCTTCTTGTACACAACTATTGAAAGGTCAGCCCATGTGTGGTTGGGAGAGCGATGGAAATCTTGAAAGGGGAGCTTGATGCGAAAGAATAAATTCCTCCCATTATGAATTCATGGAATTCGGTGTCTTTTTGGCAACGCCTGGTAGTGTGTTTCGGTTTACTGGACAGTGAATTAGCCGTGTGGGATCAGATTTAGAAACATGTAATCAGCGACATGAAATCATTCTTCAGATGTTAATCGTTTTAAATATTCTCTCTCTCTCTCTCTCTCTCTCTCTCTCTCTCTCTCCTCTCCTCTCTCTCTCTCTCTCTCTCTCAAGTAAATAAAATAATTATGAGTGTTCGACGTCAAAATATCAGTATCATTCCTTGTTTTATCCCTATCTTAGAGTGTAGATTGTAGAAAGTGTTATATGCACTCCTTGCGTATCAGTAAATGCGTTTAAACTTTCATGGTCATTCCTTTTATGCTTCTTAAATCAATTGGTATATCTTCGGGAAATTTTCTTGCTTCCCTTACAATAGATATACTTATTAGAACCCTATTCGAATTTGAAATAGACCCTGATCGTACTAATTACATCCATATTTCAATCTTAATTCTATTAATGTGCTAAGACCTATTTCACTATAAAGTAACGCAATTTAGGTCACTTCCTTTTAAGCACTAGTTCTAATTTCCGTTAGGTTTTTGTGGTTTTGTGGAAAATAGTAATAACAGTATTGACAAGCAAGAATGTCTTAAAAATTATGGAAGGTAACCAAGAAATACAATTGATAACAATAAATGAAATAATTGTAATCATAATGTAAGTTTTACTTAAATCTGTAAACCAGCCATTAAAAAATATTGATTTTTGTCATAGAAAAAAGTATAAATAAATAAACAAAAAGAAAAACTAAGAACTAAGATGAAATAAAATAGAATATAATAGAATAAAACGCCAAGCTACAATGTAAAAAAAAGCCATAAAATACAGACTTCATTTTTAAAATGGAAAAATGGTAAATTCGACAAATGTCCATATACCCTAAATATTATATAACAGTGATAACATATAAATCATGTAATTTTAAATCACAGCAATCAGTTTAAATCACAAATAATACGTTAACACAGCTATTGTTACACATGACACGCATCCGTGAAATCTATTTGTTTGGGAAATTTCGTTTTAAAGTTTTGATAAGCATAGCATTCGGTTGGATCTCTTTTTTTCCGAGTTTATAATTGTATATTCAATAATTTCGTTATTTATGTCCCATATAGAATACAATTTTTAAAACAATTCTACTAAGCTCATTTAGTATTGTGCTCTCTCTCTCTCTCTCTCTCTCTCTCCTCTCTCTCTCTCTCTCTCTCTCTCTCTCTCTCTCTCTCTCTCTCTCTCTCTCTCTCCTATGTCTAGATTTATCTATCTATCTATTTATCTATATAATATATAAATATATATACTGTATATATATATATATATATATATATATATATATATATATATATATATATATATATATATATATATATATACAGTATATATATATATATATATATATATATATATATATATATATATATATATATATATATATATATATATACAGTATATATATATATATATATATATATATATATATATATATATATATATATATATATATATATATATATATATATATATATATATGGGAATATCTGGTTTTCTTAGACTATAGGGTCATTGGTATTTATCTATAATCGAATATCCGATGTTTTCTGGCTTTCCTCACAATCTTCAGAGAGATATTGAATATCTCCAACTTGGCTTCACACCAAGTTAATTAGCTTACCTTGAGATGGGAAGTCAATAATTATATTGATAGAACCAGACTATTAGGTTATGGGAGTTACTAATTTATTTGTTAGTGTATGCTATATAGCAAGAGTGGGATCCTGTAGATTTAAATTTACCAAAATAAAAGGTCAACAAAGGTCATATAAGCTCTGATTAGCGTTTTTTAGTGAAATATCTTCAAATATGGGAATACCTTACCGTGTTGAAGGGTTATCAAAACTGAATGATATTTAGGAAAAACAGAAGATTTATTTATTTATTTATTTATTATTTTTTACATTTAATCCCCCTTGAATAATCCGTAATTTATTAGAAATATGTATATGTACTCATTGTGTGTATATATATATATATATATATATATATATATATATATATATATATATATATATATATATATATATATATATATATATATATGTGTGTGTGTGTGTGTGTGTGTGTGTGTGCGTGATTTTACATATACATATTCATGTATCCTTTGGGAAAATTCCTAACAGTTTATGGGAAATATGATGAAATAAGGTATTGATTTCATTAAAAAGTGTAGAGAATACACCAACTTCATCTTTAGTCGAAAATTAGGGATTGAGAGAAGGGTTTCCCCCTCGCCCTGTGGTAAACCCCTATGCTAAGGGGGAGATGCATGTATACAATAGCTTGTACCATCCATTGTTGGGAAGAGGGATTGTTTTCGTTATTCGCATTTAATATTTATGCCTAATACATGTATGACATTTATGGGCTGTCAGTGCAATAGCCCGTATCCCTTATAAGGTGGGGCAACCGTAACCGAGCCGATTGGATGACATATTCATCATATTTCGAATTTTCTGAAACAACATACCAACATCCTCGAGTGTGGAAAGCTTCATATACGCCTATAGATGGAAGTAGTTGTCTTCTTGTTGCAAGAAATTGTGTTTATTTTGTGAAATTGACCAATCTTAGAGATCGGATATGTCAACCTGTATCTTAACTGTCATTCGTGAACGAACGGAGGATATGAATACCGAACGATGGATAGTTACCTAAGGAAGGCAGAGAAGTTTGATTCTGATTGCCATAAAAAGGGCTATCACGAGGCAGCCATTAGTACAAACAGAATGTCATACAGTTCAGCTTTCAAAGAAGAAATTGAAGTATTTAAAAACAAAACCAAAGATGAGTTCCCTTTGGAACTCCCGTTGCTAAAAAGGATAGTTGTCCATGAAGGGAAATAGTGGATCCGGACAAATATGATTTGGTAAACAAATGAAGAAATAAATAAAACGACGAGAGCTGTATGGTTCACAAATTCAGTGGGGACTTATAAACTTTCTAAATCACTTACGTTGGCTTGTTCATCACCACCCTCTAGAGACCCCTTGTACAACATAAACCAGGATGATACATCTCCGTATTATCAGAACTTTACATAAAGTCTTCCATTATACACCAAAAATTGTTCACAAGCAAAATTTTGGATCGGTTTTTATATTGATTTTTTTTTTTTTTTTTTTTTTTTTTTTTTTTTTTTTACAGTGATTAATTGTCATTATACACACTGTGAGGACTCTACCAGTGTGGTGATTAGACAGCAGTATTTAAAAATGAGACCTGTCATTTAAAGTATGCTTACAATAATTATTGTAAGAGAAAAATACACATATGGGACCATAAGATTGCTTATGAGTGAAAAGTGGGGTGTTAGTAACAGAACAGAAGGAAATGCAATTTTACAGGAAACTATAACTTATTCTGGACACCATCTGAAAAGCAACCTTTGTGAACTAAATTACGGTGAGAATATTTATCGCAGACAAAACTATATACCAGGAAACGTTCCCCAAATCTCCCGTTGACCTGCCAAGCGTGTACCAATAGAAATTTCATTGATAACCATATGGAATGATGAACCTCATTTCAGTGTTGTTTTCTGTATCTTTCTATTAGCAAAGTCATTTTTAGAAGATTAATGGCTTTATTGGATTCTGTAGATATCAAGACCATAGTTGTTTACATTTTATTGCGGTAGCTGCTTTTATTGTCAGTTTTCATCCATTCGATATTTCATCTGTCATATTCTTAGATCTTCCTGGCATGACTAATTAATTTTCCGTCTTCCAGATCACTTTAATAATATAAGGAATCCTTTGAACATCCTTGGTTCAAAACCAATATCTTATCTATAGGGTTAAACAGTGTAACTGTGTGTATGCGTGCGTTTGAATTTTAGTGCCTGTCCTCAGATACTAATTTATAATATACATATATTTCTCTCTACTACTTTTCCCCATATTTGTTTCTGTGAATGTAAAAGTAGCAGCACCATCTAATGGATAGTGATATATAAAGTAAGTTTTAAAAACAACACCACTCTAATCAGTTTTTTTTTATCCGTTTTCAATATTCATGTCATCTGATTTGACTTTGCAGTGTGATCATCATATCACCTGTTATTTCAAACGAAGGGCACTCGAGTGGATACTCAACTTTACTGATAATGAAAGCAGTTTGTGAACAGCACAAATCCATGCTATTTATTCGTCTGTGATCGATACTGGTTTACCGTCATTGTAGATTACTGGTGTTTTTTGTTTTTTAACTTTCAATCGTTATTATATTTAAATTGATATATTTTCCTTAATAACAGAGGAGTGAAGAAGAATCGGTAAGTACATCTCCCTTATATAATAAAGAGCAAGTGTCTAAATTTATATATATATATATATATATATATATATATATATATATATATATATATATATATATATATATATATATGTATTAAATTTTTTTTTGCGTTACGAAGTATAGCGAAAAATTATTGTCCTAACGACATGTAAGCAGATGTCAGTGTCTTGTTACTTAATTTAGGTTGTTATGTAGGGTGTGGCCAATGACATTTCAGTGTGGGGTAAAAGGTATTCGATGTTTGAAGAGGTATTTTAAGTGGTCACTTTCTAGCGCACGCTTGCACGAGCAAGTCGAATTTATTATTATTATTATTATTATTATTATTATTATTATTATTATTATTAATTTCTTATACAAATAAAAGTGAGGTTCCACCACTCAATTTGGTTTACTCTGCATTATTGCCGTGGATACATAGGTTTCCATAGTTTTTCGTTTTTTATCTATGGTTTTTCCTGAGCGACAGAGGAGGCATATATATTAATTTGGGGGAGTAAATTGTTCAATCTCTTTTTAAATATATTATGCAATATCAATAGAGAAGTGTTTATAGAAGTTATTGGAATATGCAATGTTATATATATACTGCTTTGTATAAGTATGATTCATTGTAAAAATGAGCGTGTGTCAACCGGCACGGTGCGCTGTAATGCAATTTAATGTTTTATTGTAGAGAATGCTGAGTGAAGTGAGGACATTATCTTTCCTGTCACGCTTAGCGGCAACCACTTAGAAAGCACAATCTCCTACAAATTGCCCGAACTGCCGTGCGGTGGTTAGGAAATAGGGGTGGGAAGGATTGAATCTGTATGTTTGTGTGTATAAATATATGTAAATACGGTATTTAGCCGTCATTTTTTACGGGTCGTGCACACTAGTATAGAATAAGAAATTAAAATTAAATTGATTAATCAATATTACAAGTCAACACAAGTAGTCCACTTCTGCCATGTTTGAGAAGGGCCGTCGTGCAAACAGTCGAATTCTACCAATTTATTTAACCTCAAATGTATTGTAAAAATACAAATTTCTGTCATAAACTTTTTTTTTTTTATTGTTTATTTGTAGTCACAGCATTGTGATGTATCAGGTGATAATCATAATGATGTTGCTTCGTAAGTTTTAAGTTTTTTGGTTTGTAGCATCCCGGGATTTTTTTTTTTTTTTTTTTGCACCTGCTTTAGGCCGAAGAGAAATTTATTGTGCTCTTTGGTAAGTTTAAGCAGACTGAACAGGCTCTCTTTCCCTCGGAAAAGATTACTTTTACCAATATAAAGATTTGATTTACGCTAGTCAATATTTTTTCTTGCTTTGTTACATAGGGAAATAGCCGAGATAAAGTTATCGCATTTCTTTTTTCGCTTGCAGTCGTTACTAGACGAGCGAGTGTATAATGTGTCAAAGTATCACATTTTCAAATCACTTCCTTGGAGAGAATTTTTACTCTTAAATCTTACAGCTGAAAATCTAGTCTGTATTTTTTTATAGTAATATTAACTTTACATGATGTTTACTCCATGTAAATATACACACCTATGGTGTTAATTTTTCTAATGAATGCCCTTTTTCCCCAAAGTACAATTTGTCTTTCATTGAGTTATATCTTTTTTTCCCAAATGTATAATATTAGCAAATTAGGGTAAATTATTTCCTGGGCGCCAAAATGGTTTCTTATTTCCATCAATTATGTGGTTTTTTTTTACATAGGCAATCAGTTCACAATTCACCTGGTCGAACCCGACGAGCAATCATCAGTTGACCTAATCAGTTGATTAAGTGCTAGTTCATAGTTGATCGTTGTGGGTCGCAGCAGGGATAAAAGATAAGATGAGCTGTTTCCGTTCCAATTTCATCTGGAGAGTTGCTACATCAGAACGCCTACCGGGCAAGCCAAGTCCCCATTCTTATGTATGGGTCCTGCTTGTTCCCAATTAGATTTTAGAAGTAACTTCCTTTGTAAAAAAATTTGAATTCATGGGTCAAGGCTGCACTCGATTTGCCGTTTATCCGAATGTAAGGCCAGGAAGTTACCACTTGTACCAGCCAGAAAAAAAAATATCTGTTAGTGTTTGTGATCGTCAAAATATTTGTTATCTGAACAGAAGGGCCTGCACGAGATAATAACAGGTGTGAACCATTTATAAATAATCACTTAAAACCTCTCTCTCTCTCTCTCTCTCTCTCTCTCTCTCTCTCTCTCTCTCTCTCTCTCTCTCTCTCTCTCTCTCTCTCTTAATTCATAAAGAAGAAATATTTGACATGATAATCGAATTTATGATAATTATATTCTTCATTCTGAAAGCGGCTCACCCGCAACTCCATAAATGTGAGGTGGCTTGTTAATAATCGTTTAGAATAGCCTACTCACAGCTTTTAGATTTCATTTCGGTATCTTTAGATATGAACACTTGTACCAATGAAGAGTACTGGTATCATGAATGGATTTAGATATTGATAAATAAAGATAATTAGACATGTTGAGGCATTGACCTTCAATTGCCTCTAATTTTTTTTTTATCGCGTTTGCTAAGCAAAGAAAACTAAGGAGTTTAGAACATCTCAGATGAAAGTGAGTTTCTAAAATATTGATAAAGATTTTGATAGGAACAATATCGATAAAAATGAGTGATACTAAATTACCCAACAGTTGAAAAGTGAAACGTGATTAAGAAACAGTTTCTCAGGACGTGATGTTGGCAAGCCGCAAATCCAAGGACCTTTAGTCTTGATTCGTAACGAAAATGGGTCAGTCATTGTAAAAACTGTGATATGAGGAAATTCTCTTAACTACAATCTATTTATCATGTTCACAATGGTGGCAAAACCTAAATAGACTGTGCTCTAACATTGCTTGTTCAGTCCTTCGTCTCTGCTGTGTATATTTGTGAATCCTTCCACAGATAAAGAATTTCATGTATTTACTCATTGATTATTGAAACTTATTAACCCATTCACAATATGCTGAGAGTTTAATTAACAATTAAAATAAAGTAAACGAACAAATCTATTATTGAAATCCTAGTAGCCACAAAATAAAAAATCATCTTATCAGGGAAATCTATTATGAAACTAGCAACCTTAATTGCGAGTCACCTCTCATATGAATATACGCGAAAAAAGGGAAATTTTTATTTTTTCCTTTTTCGGCGGTTGGTGTTCTTTCCGTGGGTGACTAGCCTGGGGGTGGGGTCGTGTTGGCTGGCAGGCGACGACTCTGTAACATATTCATCATTAAATAAATACAAAAGCGACTATGTGGCCGGTTAACGACATGAATAAACACACTCACAAACACACGCACTGTCTAGTTCTCAGACATTCTTTTGATGAAACTCCTTCTGAGGGAAACATCAAAGGAATCCCTTCAACGCCACATTATATTGACAATACTAATCAAGGATTTTCCCCCTCAGCTTTCAACACCTCCTCCACTCCTTTAGGGTTACACAGCTCTCTCTCTCTCTCTCTCTCTCTCTCTCTCTCTCTCTCTCTCTCTCTCTCTCTCTCTCTCTCGCTCTCTCTCTCTCTCTCCACTGCTCCTTCCCCTTCCTCACGCTTCGCCTCCATCAGTCTTGTATTTTTTTTTTCTAAAACGTTTTACGGAAGGTCTTGACCCCTCCCCTACTCCCGGTATTACATCATTGGCCTTCTTTTCATAATGTTGCCGGAACTTTGCCTTTGAATGGATTTCCATGATCTATTATATCTTCTAGGTGCCATCCGCATAAGGCTCAGTGACCAATAGTAAGCATGATAAATATGGAGCATAGAGTAACTTCTTGAGGGAATCACAGACTTACTTTTAACCAATCTGCTCCATCATTTATCCTTATACCTTTTTACGCACTATTTCTTCTATCCGAAATATTCTCCAACCTGAAGAAAACTGTCCAAACTCCTTACCCCCTTCTCTTGCTATATATCTTTGTATTCGCACCAGCCAGTGCAAATCCCTTTAAAGGCTAAAGGTTTAAAGGCCGCTCATGAATGGCAGGAGCAAGGGACAGTGCCATTGCCCTATCGTGCAGGATAATGCCCTAGAGACTGACCATATATACATATGATCAGCGCCCAAGCCCCCTCTCCAAGCTAGGACCAAGGAGGGACAGGCAATGGCTGCTGATGACTCAACAAATAGACCTATAGGCTCCCCCAAACCCCTCTCACAAGGATGGTGAAGTTGCAGCGACCAAAGAAGTTTGAGCGGGACTCAAACCCCAGTCTGACGTTCACCAGTCAGGGACGTTACCACTTCGGCCACCACAAACCTTTTCTTCAACAACCAAATATGAAACGAATATGAAACTTTAATTAATATCATCATTAGTATAAGTTCGCAGCAATATCAGTACTCAGCGGGTGTGTTGTAAGCATCATTATGTGGCGATTACCGATTGAATTCACCCGACTTTCGAAAAAACTAATGGTCGCCAGTTCCTGTAACCCAGCGTCGGCCCCTTTTGGTTCGAAGCAACAGATTCTTGTTAGATGGATTTTATCGGTTAAAAACACAACAAGAATCCCCTAATTGACGACACATAATTTTAGGTCTGCCTGGATATCCAGTCATCCGCGTGCTAATTAATGATCTGGCAGGCTGAAGACGAAGCCGATGGAAATGTTACAACTGATGGATCTCTCTCTCTCTCTCTCTCTCTCTCTCTCTCTCTCTCTCTCTCTCTCTCTCTCTTTATTTTAAAGCCTCTTGATGTAGAGATAGTGGGTTTAATAAGAAAGGGAAGCAAAGATCTTGCTGAAAATCGATTATGGAAACTTAGTTTCTTCTTTACTATTTATTTTTAAATTGGGTGTCAGTTATTATGTTATTTATAAATTTTACCTTGGTTAATTTGGTAATGGAATTTTCATCATCATCATCATCATCATCATCATCATCATCATCATCATCATCATCATAATAATAATAATAATAATAATAATAATAATAATAACAATGACAGCCTCAAATAAGCTAGTTTGAATTTACAAAAAAAGCACCAGACAAAATATTAAAATCTTTGAAGTGAGACATTATTGAGCTCGTAATTATTAGATTGTACAATCAGTTTTTTTTCTTTTGAAATGTATTGCCCAGTTCATAGTCGTTTTAGTAAAATTTGAAATGCTTCAATTTAAAATGAATAAGCTTATATGGCTAAAGAACATTTCGCTTTCTGTAACAGACCTATTCGTTCCCCTTTGGTGTTGCGTTTTGCCTAATCTAAGTTAGTCTGTCATTTAACTGTTGACCTTTTATTCTGCATGTGGTAATCCCAGGTTTGGGTGCAACGTTCCAAACATTGTTTATCAAACGTTGGATTTATTTCCGGCCTGAACACAGCGCGATTTTAATTTCTCCATTTTCTCTATCTTTCCATTTTCATCATCAGCCTAAAATATCCAATCATATTTTTAATCTTTCTTCTTTTCTCTATCTTTCCTTTTCATAATCAGCCTAAAATATCCAATCAAATTTTTAATCTTCTACGTTTTAATTTCTGCGTGTCTCTATCTTTCGATTTTCATCATCAGCCTAAAATCTCCATTATTTTTATTTGCTCTTTTTTCATCAAAATTGTCCAATCCCATTTTTGATCTTCCTCCTCCTCCTCCTCCTCCTCCTCTTCTTCTTCTTTTTCTTCTTTTTAATTTCTCCGTTTTTCTATCTTTCCTTATTTATAATTAATTAGCCTAAAATCACCATTTCTTATCTTCCCTTTTTTCATCATCAGTCTAAAATATCCAATCATTTTTAATCTTCCATGTTCTTCTTCTTCTTCTTCTTCTTCTTAAATATTCAATCACATTTTTAACCTTCCATCTTTGTCTTCTTTTTCTTCTTCGTTTAAATTTCTCCGTTTCTCTATCTTTCCTTTTTCATCATCAGCTTAAAGTATCTAATCACATTTTTAATCTTCCTTCTTCTTCTTCATCTTCTTCTTCTTCTTAATTTCTCTGTTTCTTTTTCCTTCCCTTTTTCATCATCAGCCTAAAATATCCAATCACATCTTTAATTTCTCTTCTTCTTCTTCTTCTTTTTAATTTCTCCGTTTCGCCATCTTTCCTTTTTCATCATTAGCCTAATCTCAATTTTTTGTTTTTCTTGTCTCATCATCAGCCTAAAATATCCAATCAAATTTTTAATCTTTCTTCTTCTTCTTCTTCTTCTTCTTCTTCTTCTTCTTCTTCTTCAGTCTGGTTTTATGTACTTGCGTGCGTGCGTGCGTCTGTTTGTCGCGGATGAAGGTAATGAGAGATGACGGCCCAATTCCCCGGGGGATTTCGCTCGATCCCGCGCAAATTGAGGCAGCGCGCCAGTTTTACAAATTTAGAGCGAGTTACCACGGATTATGTTGTTGTAGTAGGATATTGTGACACCCTCGTCGTTCCGGGTCCCCTACCCCTTCCCTGAGGGGCCCCATCTCATGTGATTTCCCCCTACCGTGTCGCCCTCATAACTTTACGAACCACATATCCTCCCCCAGACTGCTTATTCCAGAAACCCCTTTTCCTCTTGCCACATCGATTGTCGACTTGCACTCGGCGCTCGCCGAGTTAACTCGGAAGAATTATTATATTAATATTTCGGGTAAAAAGGCGAATATTACACGCTTTATTTATTCTTGGGAAATGCTTTCTCTCTCTCTCTCTCTCTCTCTCTCTCTCTCTCTCTCTCTCTCTCTCTCTCTCTCTCTCTCTTAATATTGAGAAACGGTAATTTCAGTTTCAGTTCTTTGAAGATTTTTTTATAGCGTTCGTAGTCCTACTATAAACAGAGCTTTAAGGAAACGAAAATTCACGTCAACATGAATAGACATCAATCAAAAAATTAAAGTCCTCCATAACTTCTCAAGTTCAATGATTTGTGTCATACACACGATTCTTCATTGGTGTCTTAGCATTAAGATTTATGTGACATAGCTAAGCATGGGAATAGTAGTAATTATATAGTTATTGATATAGATGTTGATCTATGGTTATATAGAAATACTGAGTTTCTGAACTACATGGGAATTGCTTCCCGTCTGCACATGACGATAAAAAAGGGTAATGTTTTGTTCGATAAATTTTGTAACAGAAAACTTAAAGTTGTTGAAATCACTGTCACATTAGACCTACGAGGACCTATTATGTTCACCGTAGGTTTTATTTTATTTTTTTTATTTTTTTTATGTCCTTCGATCTCGAACTGAACACTCGATTTTCATAAACATGCTGATACTACAAATTTCTCAAATATATAAGAGCCGTATTAAAGAGAACCTAAAAATTATGAGATTCTTGTCCTGTGGCTTGGTTACGCCGCATAACAAAATCATGAACAAATCTAATAATCTTTGCAAAAAAAAAATTTCTTTTTTTTTCTTTTTTTTTGTGTGTAGTTAAAAAACAAATTCTAACCCACCCTCTTGTGTAGATTTGCTACTCTGTATATTTTCAACGTTTCAATTTGCTATGAATGTATTCGTGCTTTTACTGGAGGTAAATTTGATATTGAAGGCTTAATTTTTAAAAAGTTTATAATCCTATAAAATTCGCTTCGATGAGATCTGGCGGGAATCTCTCTCTCTCTCTCTCTCTCTCTCTCTCTCTCTCTCTCTCTCTCGTTAAGTATTCCCATCACTTCTGTACACCAGGTGTTGCTAATGATCCCTCAACATACACTTGCCACTCCTCTCATTCGCCGAGCCATCACACCGCCTGGCTGCGCCCTTGACTGCTCTGTCTACTGTTGACAGCGATTTCACCGTTGATTTATTGTTTGCTCTCTATGGTTCAATATGTCCTTCTTCCGCTACAATGAAAACATTCAATGTACCCTCTCACGACGTGTTTCTGGCAAGCATTGTGCAAGGAGGCAACCCTCGCTCTCAATTGTCGATTGCAAATGTACTCTGATAAAGATGATGATCTGGGAATGGGGGAATATTTGGAAAGCCATTGGTCCTATTATATAGGTCTGACATCTTGTCGAGTCATCTATAAGGTGTCTTATTGGCAGCGTGGATTACGTGTTTCTATTTTATTTTTTCTTGGTGAAGGAAAGACCCAAATTTTACTTAGAATTGGGAAGGACCACTACGTTTTTGTCATAAATGCGGTCATAAGAACGAAGAGCTGTCTTTTGATTTAGCGCTAAGTGGGTGTAAATGGTTTTAAAAGACTTTTTTTCTATTATACCGAACGATGGTAGATTCCTTGCTTACTATTGTTATTGTCCGTTAAACGACCTAAGGCTAATTTATTAATAGAATAATTGTAATTATTCTTTAAGGTAAATAATAGCGCCTCCAATTTTCTTATTTGAATTTGTAATTAACCAAAAGAAAACATGGTGTTTATTTTCCGATTTATTCTTGTGAATACAAATTATAAACGATTGTATCTGACTCCGGAAACCATTTGAAGTCTTATACATCAATTAATGATATAGACACAACGCCTGTAGACCCAGGGATGTCCTTCTTTGATGCATGGGATATCTAAAGGATTTGTAACTGACATCGTTCTGGGTCCCCCAAAACTGAAATCATATTTACGCAACCATATCATAGAAAATGACATAATATTACGTTTATGATTTTAAAATATAAATTTATTAATGACGAGAAATAATAGTAATAATTATTATTATCATGGTTGAAATATTAAATGTCCTGTAATATGACGATTTCATTAGAACTATTGAAGTTACGATTCATTGACTTTGCGATAGATACATTTAATGCAGATAATCATCCAAATACCCTTATCTAACTTTGGTTTACGAAAAACAGGAAATTTGGGATATTGAGAGCTGGGTAGAATCCCGTTGGATAGAGGGGAGATCCTTATATTTACGCAAATCTGTTTTTATTGAGAAAGGCGGAGACTCATTTCTAATGTTGCTTTTGATATGGAAGTTCCAATCTTACTACTCTGCAGCATTCATGAATATGCTGAGCTATAGTAAAAAATTTTTAGCGAGGCAGATTTACAGCGGCTCGCAGGGGTGGCATTTTAGCTCGGAAAAGTTTCCTGATCGCTGATTGGTCTGAAGTATTCGGACAAAAAGATTTCCCATCAATCAGCCATAAGGAAACATTTCCGAGCTAAAAGGGCACCCTGCGAGTTGGTGCAAATCTGCCTCACTAAATCTGGAAACCATGAGATATGAAAAGACTTCATTGCTTCTTATTTTGCCATAAATTTTACTTAAAATTTACGAATTTCAAAAACTTATTTTATATCAATAGTAAAACAAAGAAGAATATGCCGATATATTCTTTTTAATTTCCTGATATTTGGGAAATGCATGTTTATCATATTTTAACTTTTAGAGAAGCTAAATTGAACGTTAAAAAAAATTGTGTTCCATATATAACACCCCCTTGGATTCTTTTAAAAAGCACGAAGACTGTGATCGTAACGTTTCAAATTGTCATTTGTATCTAGCTAATCATAATCGCCCCTGACTTGATACTACAATTTATTAGCCCTTTACGAGTGAGGGAGAGCTCAACCCAGCGAAGAGCGGTAATAGATCTAAATCTCCAAGTTTTATCCCAGACAAAAGTTTTCAGATTAAGAATTACTTTTGTTTAGAAAGTTGTTATCGTTCGAACTCTTCATGTTAACTCTCTTTATCAGACGCTGGTATTTTGCAACAGTTTTAATCAAAAGTCAAACTCTAACGGCTGAGCGGATTTACCCGCTATGGTGTGAATTTTAATTTTGTACAAACATTCGTAGTTGTTAAGGCTCTTGGAAGCATTGATACGAATAAATATTGTACCATTAAGCATCAAAGTCTGCATTGATGTTAGGCTTTCGTAGTATCTGCCCACCAAGGTCAGGGGCTAGCTACTCATTTAGACGAGTATCAGCATCCCACTCTGACGGGGTACCACATTGCCCAGTGCCAGAGGCCTTCCACTCCTTCATAGTTATACCAGATGACTCTACCACTCACTGTCCAAAGAAAAAAGCAACCCTTTGGGCTGACGTGTGTAACGGTAAGCAGAGTAATGAGAAAACCCCAGTCTTTCTCATTCTTGTTTTCCGGAAGCTAGACTAATTAGTCTAGCTTTTCGGTCGCATGTAATTATGACACTTATTGAGCCATAATGTTTATAAATGTATAGACCCAAATGGTTTCTTCCTATATTTATTTTACAAAGACAAATGATTTATTAGCTCGTAGGTTGTCTGTTATTTTTCACAAGTTAGCAAGAAAAGGTTCTGTTCTCACGTTTTGGAGGATTGGTAATGTTACTCCATTAAGTAAATATGTTTGTGGTAGCCGTAGTTTTTGAACTTCTCTTTGGTAAAACGTCTAAATAGGTATGCTGAAAGTAATCATCTGTTCCCCAGTTTGCTTTTTGGCTTTCAAAAAGGCTTTGGAGCATGTGATACCCTACTTATAGTTTCTAATGCTGTACAGAAATCCCCTGATTGTGGTCAAGAAGTTTTGATTGTGTTTATCATGAGGCCATTGTTTTAAAACTTAAAAAGATGGTGGTAGGTGGGTCTTTTCTTAGCATCATTATGGAATTTTTAAGTAATAGATTGCAAAGAGCATTTGTTGCAATTCCATAACTTGGATGCTGAATCCCTTCTT
>NC_090764.1:48813306-48823306 GCF_036898095.1 Palaemon carinicauda
ACGCTCTAAGGGTCTACTGGACCGCTGCCTCTTGTGCCATTTTCGTTTTTCAGTTTTCAGCAAAATTTGACCATGATGGGTCCCCTATGAACGAAACTTGAAGCAGCAGCTATCATAATGAGATTGTATTTATTATTATTATTATTATTATTACTTACTAAGCTACAACCCTAGTTAGAAAAGCAGTATGCTATAAGCCCAGGGGCTTCAACAGGGAAAATAGCTCAGTGCGGAAAGGAAAAAAGGAAAAATAAAATATTCTAAGAAGAGTAACAACAATAAATATCTCCTATATAAACTATAAAAACTTCAACAAAACAAGAGGAAGAGAAATAAGATAGGAGAGTGTGCTCGAGTGTACCCTCAAGCAAGAGAACTCTAACCCAAGACAGTGAAAGGCCATGGTACAGAGGCTATGGCACTACCCAAGACTAGAGAACAGTGGTTTGATTTTGGAGTGTCCTTCTCCTAGAAGAGCTGCTTACCATAGCTAAAGAGTCTCTTCTACCCTTACCAAGAGGAAAGTGGCACTGAACAATTACAGTGCAGTAACCCCTTGGGTGATGAAGAATTGTTTGGTAATCTGTGTTGTCAGGTGTATGAGGATAGAGGAGAATATGTAAAGAATATGCCAGACTATTCAGTGTGTATGTAGGCAAAGGGAAAATGAACCGTAACCAGAGAGGAGGATCCAATGTAGTACTGTCTGGCCAGTCAAAAGACCCCATAACTCTCTAGCGGTAGTATCTCAACGGGTGGCTGTGTAATAAGTCGTAATGTCTATTTTTCCAAACTTTTAAGAAAATATATGGGCATAACACAGATGCAGGTGGACTTACTATTTCCTAAATCAATCCATGAGATGAAACGAAATTTTTGTCTAAGGCAAGTTACTACATTGACACTAAAAATTGCAACGAAATTGTCCGACTTTATGGTACAAGTGACACCGTGGGGATTAGTATCTGGTAGGCTGGCATTTCCTCTCCAAGCAGGAGAGAGAGAGAGAGAGAGAGAGAGAGAGAGAGAGAGAGAGAGAGAGAGAGAGAGAGTGTGTATGTTAAAAATTTGAATATCTTTATTTTGGTTACTGATGCTAAAAATGTAAAAAAAATCTGTAAATTTGTTGATCGTGATAATAGAGAGGAGAACTTCGTCTGTTGTAGCTTTTATGTTTAGAATAACTGTTTGGAGTAATTTAAGGAGGATCTAGTTAGACAATGACGGACAATGTAATTTTTTTTTTTTACTAGAAGTCACCACGAAATCGTAAGAGAAGGGAAATACGAAATAATTCTCGATACATTAGTTACGAGTAGACAGCTTTTGCATCTAAATGAAATTGTTGTGAATATCCTGTTTATTTTTTTTCCCAAAGAGACTTTATTTATTCAAACTTGAAAGATGAGTTTTAGACATCAAGATAATTTGGGGGTAAAGTTCGAAAGAATTTACTCAAGTTGTACAGTTGGCTTCAATAATTCCGGTACACTTTACGGGAAGTTAAGGAGACGTCTGGCAGCTGTACATTGTTGCAGGTAACGCTGTGTATAACAAAAGAGTAACTGTTAGCAACGCTGCCTGTGGAACAAAGTTGCTGTCTTGTAAACACGCTATTACAATTTTTTTTATTAATTTTACGAAGTGCTGTCTAGCAGATTTTCTTTACATCACTTCGTAAAAGTAATCAAAATGCGAGCACGTGTTTACAAGCTCAGTTACTTTGATTTACAGTCACCATTGCCAACAGTTTCTCATAGTAAACACACCGTTATGTGCTACAATGTACAATCGTCAGACGTCTGCTTAGCTTTTCGTGAAGTGTACTGGAATTATTGAAGCCAACTGTACCAAGCTCGTATTTGCAGAGACTGAAGGGCACATACGTCATATTTTCTCGATAAAACCGTATAGATGGATACTACCATATGCTGTCCTATTATTACTGCCATAGGTTTGGGATAATTGGGGCACCTTTCCATTATGTTTTGCCTGATTGACTGGAAGAGCTCTGCAGGTGTTTGATACTGCAGGCCATTATCTAGGGCCATATTTAGATGCCTTTGGCCAGTTGACGGGACTATAAAACCAGTGCTCTGTATTCATGCTTTATGTCATCGCCTATCAATTTTGGTATTCTTCGCGTCCTAGGTTTGGGAGCCCTTGTTTGCAGATAGACTTAAACACGAATTTATTTTTTTATTTTTTTTATTTGCCTACCTGTTCAATTAACTCGTGTGACCCAAGACGTAAGTGTAAAAGTTACAATCCTGTAAATTTCATTTAGGGTTTGATCATTAGAATGTTAAAGTGTTAACTATTTTCATTAATGATCAAAATGAATATTTTTATAGATTAATTTCCAGTGAAACAATTGATTGTATAATTTTTTTAAGTCTTTCTTTTGTCTTAGCCTAAGGTTTTGTTCAGATTTAATATTTCGAGTTATTCAATTTTTGCGTTAATTCTTTTTGTATTATTGTTGTAACTTTTTATAGAATATATTTACTTTTGTAAAGTGTATATAATTTTGATCACCAATATTTCCTAAGAGTGCTTTGCTCGTAATCTCTGACTAAGAACCGAAGTAAGAGGTTGTTTTTTAATAGTTCTTATAAAATAATCACCCAGTTTTGTTTTGAGAGTAGCGTAAGAGACCTTCAGTGTTCAAATATATTGCTGCCTGGGAGTTATGTAATATTTTCAGAGCTCGGGTATTATTCAAGTGTAACAGATTTATGTTAAAATAAACAGGTGAGTTTGGAGCTCGGGAGTTTATGTAATTCGCCAGCCGTAATAATATGTAAGTTTCGCCCTGACCAAAGGGCTCATCAGGTGGGTTTTGCCTACTTCCATTTCTGCAGGCTTGGTTCCCACGACCCTAATCTCCTTCACTATTGCCTCACTTCAAAATTAATATTTCACATGCCATAAAACACATAAAACCGAGTCCCCCAAAGACTGGAACAAGAGAAGCAACTTGAAACCTACTTCTGTGTTCTGGGCATTGAACTTACGGGTTTTTACACCGCGCCAGAGGTTGCCCATTTATACTAAAATAGGTTTCAGCCAATTTCCCTTACTGAAGCTAACCTATCAATAGTCAATAGTGTTTGATGATGATGTGCAACATGCATTGGAACTTCATGAATGTCTTGTGATAATTGATGACATATAGATGACTAGGGTGAAGAAGAGATGCAACCTGAAACCTACTTCAGTGTTTTGGGCATTGAGCTTACGGATTTTTACGCTGCGCCAGAGGTTGCCCATTTATACTAAAATAGGTTTTAGCCAACTTCCCTTACTCAAGCTAGCCTATCAATAGTCAATAGTGTTCGATGACGACATTCAACATTCATCGGAACTTCATGAATGTCTTGTGATAATTGATGACATATAGATGATTAGGGTGAGGAAGAGATGCAACCTGAAACCTACGTCAGTGTTCTGGGCATTGAACTTCTTGGTTTTTACGCCGCGCTTTGTACTAAAATAGGTTTCTGCTAACTTCCCTTACTCCAGCTAGCCTATCAATAGTCAATAGTGTCCAATAACGACATTCAACATTCATCGATACATCATGAATGTCTTATGATGATTGATGATATATAGATGACTAAGGTGAAGGAGAGATGCAACCTGAAACTTACTTGATGCCATTCCAAAAATGTGACTTTTTTTCCTCTTCTGAGTACATCTTGTAGATTATTCCCTTTGCATCTGGAAGGCCGGACTCGACATTTTATTTGGTTTATTATATTTTTTTTTCTAATTTTCTATTATTTTCTATGTTCACAGCACTGAAGATATTCTTGATCCACTATTATAGTATAATGGAATCTTCTTGAGGAGACACAGCGTACTGGAAGAAGAGAAGTAAGTAAGACTTGTTTCTTCTGCATCTGTCCACATGACCAAGAAATAGTACAAGTGAAATCTTTATCGAAGAACAGTGCGTTCCTAAATAAATGACTTTTTCCCTTTGCTGGTTCCATCTTGTAGATTATTCCATTTGCATCTGGAAGACCGGAATCCACTTTTTATTTATTTTTTTTCTATGTTCACACCACTAAAGATATTCCTGATCCAATACTCCAGTACAATGGAATCTTTTTGAGAGGACACAGTGTACTAAAAGAAGTCAGACTTGTTGCTTCTGCGTCTGTCAACCTGGCAAAGAAATAGTACCAGTGAATCTTTATCAAGGAACAGTGGATTCCAAAATAAGTGACTTTTTCCCTTTGCTGGTTCCATCTTGTAGATTATTCCCTTTGCATCTGGAAGGCCGGAATCCACTTTTTATTCATTTTTTCTATGTTCACAGCACTAAAGATATTCTTGATCCACTATTCCAGTACTATGGAATCTTCTTGAGGGGACAGCATACTAAAAGAAGTAAGACTTATTTTTTCTGCGTCTGTCCACATGACAAAGAAATAGTACAAGTGAATCTTTATCAAGGAACAGTGCATTCTAAAATAAGTGACTTTTTCCCTTTGCTGGTTTCATCTTGTAGATTATTCCCTTTACATCTGGAAGGCCGGAGTCCACTTTTTATTTATTTTTACTATGTTCATAGCACTAAAGATATTCCTGATCCACTGTTCCAGTACAATGGAATCTTCTTGAGGGGGGACAGCGTACTAAAGTCAGACTTGTTTATTTTCTGTATCTGTCCACATGACAAAGAAACAGTATAAGTGAATCTTTGTCAAGGAATAGTACATTCCAAAACAAGTGTGACTTCTTCCCTCTGCTGAGTCCATCTTGTAGATTATTCCATTTACATATGGAAGAAACAAAGAAACAGTACACGTGAATCTTTATCAAGGTACATTGCATTCCAAAACAAGTGTGATTTCTTTCCTCTGCTGAGTCTATCTTGTAAATTATTCCATTTGCATCTGGAAGGCCGGACTCCACTTTTTTATTTTTTTCTATGTTCACAATACTAAACATATTCCTGATACACTATTCTAGTACAATGGAATCTTCTTGAGGGGGGACAGCGCACTAAAAGAAGTCAGACTTGTTTCTTCTGCACCTGTCCACCTGACAAAGAAACTACAAGTAAATCTTTACCAAGGAACAGTGCATTCCAAAACAAGTGTGACTGCTTCCCTCTGATGAGTCCATCTTGTAAATTATTCCTTTTGCACTGGAAGGCCGGATTCCATTTGGCACTGACTAAACTAAAACTGATATTTTCCCCCAAAAAATCAACTGAAACTTACTAAAAGTATTTTTTTCTGCCATATATATTTTTGGGGGCCGGGGAATGTTTTAGTTTTTATATTTTTTTTGTTTAATTTTCGGGGTTGGGTGTGGGATTTTCAATTTTTTTTCTATGTTCACATTACTAAACTGCAAAACATCTGAAACTTATCCTAAAAATATTTTTTATTTGTTTTCTTCTTTTTTTTTGGGGGGGGGGGAGTTTTTAATTCTTATATTTTTTCAGTGGTTTTTTTTTATGATCACAGCACTAAACTGCAAAAATCAACTGAAACTTATACTAAAAATATTTTTGCACTATATAATTTTTTTTTCATTTTTGGGCTATTTTTTTTTATTTTTTTTGGGGGGGGTTTCATTTTTTTTCTATGTTCACAGCACTAAACTTCAAAACAACTGAAACTTATAGTAAAATATTTTTCCTTTAAATTTTTTTTGGGGGGGATTTTTTAATTTTTTTTTATTTATGGGGGGGGGGGCATTTTTATTTATTTTTATTTTTTTGGATTTGCAATTTTCTTTTATGCTCACAGCACTAAACTGCAAAACTCAACTGAAACTTGTGCTAAAAATATTTTTCCACTACATATTTTTTGGGGGGAGGATTTTTTTTTTCGTATGTTCACTGCACTTTTTTTGACATTTGTTTTGTATTTTTGGGAATTTTCATTTTTTTTTTCTATTTTTCAATTCGTTTCTATGTTCACAGCACTAAACTGCAAAACTCAACTGAGACTTATACTATAGATATTTTTCTACTATCTATCTATCTATCTACTAAACTGCAAAACTCAACTGAGACTTATACTATAGATATTTTTCTACTATCTATCTATCTATCTATCTATCTATATATATATATATATTTTTTTTTTGGGGGGGGAAGGGGGAGATTTTGGTTTTGTATTTTTTGGGGGGTGAATTTGCCTTTTTTTTTTTTTGTATTTTCCTTTTTTTTTCCCTTTATGTTCACAGAACTAAACTTCAAAACTCAACTGAAACTTATGCTAGAAATATTTTTTCCACTATATAGATTTTTCTTTTTTTGGATTTTTGTCCAGGGACATGCAGTTACAAGGCGAAAGCCTGAATATCAAATGATACTTGGAATACTAGAAAAAGGAGATAAAGACAGAAATTGATTGTTGAAAGTTTTCGAGGAAGTAATGAAAATTACAAGGCAGACCATGCTAAGTACTCCAGTATTGACAGTGAGATCAAAACAAAAGCCAGGAATGACTGGAGAGAATATTTAGACAGTAAAGCAGATAAGGCTGACAAAGCTATTTAATTCAGGAAGTGGCTTTGGTGTAAGAATTGCTCATAGAATTATTAATGAAATCTCGACTGGGGCAAAGAAAAAGAAGCATATACCCATCAAAAAGAGAGATGGTTTTATTATAGCAACAGAAGAAGAAGAAAGACGTTGAATAGAACACTTTACAGCGGTTATGAATAGGTGATATGAAAGGAATAATTTGATTGATGTACCTGAAGGTGATGAAGATCTTGATGTGCCCATGAATGAATTCAGTGTGTTTGAAGTCGAAGCTATCCTAAAAAACTAAAGAGATGGAAAGCCCCTGGATACAATGGAATAACTGCCGAAGTGATACTGGCCGAAAATGAAGGACTGGACTGGATTGGCGATAGGAATTTAGCACACCTAGAGTATACGGATGATCCTGTCCTTATTAGCCGAACACCACAGGATTTGCAGTGCTTGCTTACCAGAATGCATGAAATATCACACGAGGTTGGGCTGAAGATAAACAGAAGAAAGACAGAGATGATGAGAGCGAAGTATGCAATGGAAGATGAAATATCTTTGGAAGGAGAAAGGATTAATGAGGTAGAACCATTAAAGTATTTAGGAACTATGATCTCCAATTCAGGGTCTTTAAAATTAGAGTTTAGTGAAAGATTGAAAGAAACAAATCAGACAATGGCTATGTTAAGTAAAATTTGGAAATCAAATCGCCTGAAATTACATATAAAAATCAGACTATCTATCAGTTCAGTGAGATCGGTGTTACTGTATGGATATGAGTTATGGCATTGTCAATGAAACAATCTCCAATAGATTTAGTAGATTTGATAACGAAGCCCTCAGAAGGATATTGGCAGTTAAATGGCAGGACAGGATTAGAAATGAAACAATAAGAGATTACTAGAGTACCATATGTGGACGAGATCATGGTAAGGGGTAGATGGAGATGGTTTGGGCCTACTCTTCACACTCCCCAAGAGTGATTAGGTCACCAAACGTTCAGCTGGGCTCCACAAGGCTCTAGAAAAGTTGGAAGACCCAGGCCTACAAGGCTGAGGACTATGAAACGCGAAGTAGGAGATGATGAATGGAGAAATATTGAATTAAATGCTCAAGATTGGGACGACTGGCGAAATCTAACCGAGGCCCTTTGCGTCTATAGTCGTAGGAGGAGATAATGATGATGATTAAGATATCTGTTTTGTGTAAGCATAAAGTAACTTGCCCAAGTAGGCTTACCAGTAGATTTTTCAGTTTGGTTGAACGAACTATTATTATTCCTCTACATTTATTCTATCGTTACATCGAATATCCAAACACCATAATTAAGACCTTAAAAATAATTGGACGAAACTCTGCCTATAAAACGGAATCTATGGAAAATAACCTAATCATTGACCACCACCTTTAGCTCTAGATCAAGTGTTACTCCGAAAGCCCATTTCTAAAGCATATATATATATATATATATATATATATATATATATATATATATATATATATATATATATATATATATATATATATATATACACACACACACATCATCTCCTACGCCTATTACTTTACTTTTAACTTAACTTTAAGGCCTGCTTATCTGTTCCTGTTCAGCAGGGGAACCCTACTCTCTACAGGAACTCCAATATCGTTTTATGATGTTCATTCGGGAGCATTTAACTTTTTACAATACGTAATGCTCGCTTACTGTTAGGGTATCACTATCGAAGCACTCGCTGAATAAGAAAGTTGTTTCCTCTTATTGTATCTAGGTTCTAAGAGTTTGAAACCATCTGTAATTATTCTCGTGTCAGGAGGATTTTTGGCTGCATAATAGGTAGCAATTCTCATAAGTATTTTGAACGACCGGTCCTAATAGCTTTGTGGGTTATTGTACATATTTTAAATCGGCAGCCAATGTAGATCAGTTTGTATAGATGTGATTCTTTCTCTAGGTGGGACACCTTTTATCAGTCATGAACCTCTGTTTATGATGTTTTATAATTTCTCAAGTTTTACTTTTGGTAGATTGTAGTAGATGGAGATATAGTAGTCAATTCTGGTAGTTACACAGTTTATCACTAGTTTCTTTACATAATATTCATCCAGATACTTTTTTATAAAAGCAATATTTCTTAGATCATAACCAGCAGTTTATGCTACATTATTTATATGGGCATTGAGAGACAAGTTGCAGTCAAGAAAAACGCCTAGATCACGAACTTTACTAGATATCGGCACTGAGTCATTATTTATGTTTATTTGAATATCACCCAAGCTTCTCAGTGTTTCTCTTCCCCACCTCCATGAACTCAGTTTTGTTCTCATTTAATTTTAGTTGTCCAATTGCCATCCATTCTCTAACACTATCAAGGATTCGGTTTAGAGTTTCAGTAGTGATGGCTATATCATTTATGGACAAGTAAAATTTTGTATCATACGCAAATAATTTGAACTTCACACCATGCCTTTCTAGTATTTTCGACAGACCTATAATATAGATACAGAATAAGATTGGGCTAAGTACACTCCCCTGAGGCACTAAGATTGAGTAATATTAAAATACTACATTTATTTTCATTCATCATTTCCAGCATATCATTTACAACAGAGCAGATGGCTGTCTCCGTAGAGTATAGTTTTCTGTTAGCAGATTGGTCTCTAGCAAAGCTTCTATTACTTCTAAGTGACTGACTAGTTGTTCAAGAATTATGTATTCCAGCACTTTTGACACAAAAGATAGATTCGAAATAGGTCTATATGAGCTTAATTCCTGTTAGTGTAGAGCACTTTTCGGAACCGGCGTGACTATAGCCATTTTATCAGATTTGGGAAACTTACATTCATCAATGCTTGCATTTGCTATTCTCGTAATTATTTAGGTTAGACTAGAAAAGTTTCTTTCTCCAATTACTTCAGATATTGGCATAGGATCGATTGTGCAATTGGGTTACTTTGCTCTCTTGATAATTCTGGTGATATCGTCTTGTATGGTGTTAAATCTCGTTAATTTTATCTGTATATCTGGTGTATCATTAATCTGATGTTGAATGTTTATAAATGATCTGGTTGTATTTTAAATTTTTTTAAAGAATACTAGAAAATTATTTGCTAGTTCCTGGTCACTGTACCCATCAGGTAGCTTTTTTCGTTTACATTTCCCCAATATACCATTTAGGAGATGATATAACTTATTTATATCTGTTGCTGTTTCGAGGATCTTTCTCTTATTGTATTCGCTTTTTTTCCTTCTTAGTAGGTATTTGTATTGACACATTGCAGTTTTGTATTCTACCCATGTACGTACCTCCTGCCACAGTCCAACTACGCTGTGAGTTTTTGTGTGTAGCCCCACCCACCACGTGCAGTAAGGATGTGTCTGAGTGTGTATCCTCAGAGCAAGATGTGCCAGGAATTCCTGTGATGTGGATTGATCATATATTGAAAACGGGAGAAAACATTAGTTGCATAGTGTAAAATAAATATGATCACGTC
>NC_090764.1:48825806-48830806 GCF_036898095.1 Palaemon carinicauda
TATATATTTACGTTCACTCATCTCTCCCTGTTCCTCGGGTAGGGGGAGAGGGAGTGGCCATACACTAGTGAGAGAGAGGGGGGGGGGGCGGGGGCTGTGTGCGACTGTAAATATTTAGCTGTCAATTTTGATGGGTCGCATGCACTCATACATAAATAAGAGGCTCCGAGAGAATTGTTTTATTCAATTTAATTATCTGAAATGTCGACAAACTAATGATCACTCGCACGGCCAAAAAATCTGTCACAAATAAGTTAATGGTTAGAAGAGTTTTATAGGAATAAAGTAGCCATCACATATCTCGTGTATTTTTGCATGTGCATGTAGGTCTGCATATGCAGCACATTCGCGAAGACACAAAATCCTGCATGCCATTGCGTTGCAACACTAGGATTGCAAAAACAAGCAGCTTATTTTGGCGTGATTCTATGCACCTAAAGTTTATTTGACTTCATATGTATAATCATATCTGGAATTACATACTACCGCCTTTGAATGAGGGTTCGTAAAAGTTTCGAGGATGATGTTGCTGAAAGTATGAAAACACTTTGCGTAATCTTCGGTTTGTATTTATAATTTTTAAGCTGTTCATGAACTTCGATGACGAAAGGAAAATGAAGTATGAGTGGGTAGAAGTAGATTACTGTGGGATAATTTTTTTTTCTTTTTTATATATAACTGTTGCCTGCTATTACAACAAATCTATCAAGTTTACTTTATGTCCCAGGAAAGAAAAGGGTAATGTTGAGATGAATTTTGAAAATATAAAGGATTGTAGTGAAGATGGAAGTTAACAGCCGCATCGTTGTACAGAAATGGAATACGATACGTGATCAACATGAGTTCTCTTCTAAACCTGGCGTTTGTGCCTTTATATGAAGATCACTAAAACATAAAATTTCTTGATCATGTTCTATAATTTGTAATTCGCTTTCCACATCTGAGTCTCCAACCATTTACTCCACCTCTCGCCATATCCGACTCCTCTCTTCTTTCTTGGCATTTCTTTCGTTATCGAAAGCATCGGGACCAAAACGGACCCTCAGATCCCCTCAATCTGGTATTTTACGGGCGGGTGGCATTCGGAAAGACGTTCTGCGTACATCGCGGGATCAAAGTGGACGATATGTACGGTAGCTCAGCCTGTCTTCTCGAAGGTAGGGGGAAGGGGGGGAGGTTGTTGAGGGAATAGTCCGGGCGGAGGAAGGGATCCGAAACCACTTCTTTCAGATCCTGCAAGTTTCCCTTCACTAATGCCGCCACTTTGTCCCCTCGCCGAGCTTTACACATCCCTGAGGACAGACACATCTCCCAGGCGGATTGTCTGTCAAAGGATAAACGTCCTTAAGTGTGACGTCAACTGAGGCGATTCCGCTCCGAGTCGGGCGATGCTGGTTAGGTCATGTTGGATGCTGCCGTAGGTGTAGAGTGTCGGTCACATCAGATAGCCAAGGGCCACTGCGTTGTCCGCCCGAGGGAGAAGACGCCCTCACACCTCTGCCACGGGGATTGTCTCACTTTCAAGGGGACGATGTCATATCTCTCTGTTTATCTGCTGGTTCGGAGACCGCTGTTATGCTGTTGATTCAGAGATAAAAGGCCAGATTCACATCTCGATGTTCTCCGGTTTATTTTCCTTGTTTGAAACGAAATGATTTTTTTCACTTTCTATAAACATCTTTTACTAACTGACTTACAAGCAACCAAGAGTTCTACATTCCTTTTCCTTTATCTACATTTATGAGGTTGGGTCCTGCGTCACGGTTTAGTATTCAAAAGCAGGTAGTAAACATGTATGCATGCTTTTGTTTATTGTTTCTGCCAAAGGAATGCAGGGGATACATTCCATTATAGGATACTAATCAGAGTTTTAGTGAGGTGTAAACGCAATGGTGCTCAGTACCCATTAGCTCTTTTGACTTTCTTTTAGAGCTTGTCTTAAGGAATGCTAAAATCCTTTTTGCTGTAAGGTGGAGAAAGCGGTCGATGTAAAAAGCAATTTGAGAAAGGATTTTGAAAAGGCTTTAAAGTATAGAATTTCCCAGTTGAATTTTTATGAATTAAACCGTTATACTCCCTCACTCCTTACTAGCGACTTATAATGCTTGCATGGGCGTCTGTGCCTTAGAATGTGCAATTTTTTTGATAGAGTATTTTGTCTGCACCTTCCAACGCATTTTGTTTTTTCTAATCATGGACAAAACTTTAAAGACGATTGATTACATAAATTGCTAGTATGTCTTGCTACTTGGTATTCTGTGGAGATAATTACCGGCACGTGAGAGATAGCCTTTTGCTATAAACATCTCATCCTCTGATTTTGTGGATTCAAACACGCATATATATATATATATATATATATATATATATATATATATATATATATATATATATATATATACATACATACATACGTAAAATTCATACAGGCACATAAATCTCATGCTGGCAAACACGTATAAGAAAAAAAAAAGAAAAAAAAAATGCCAACTGGAATAATAGGCATAAGGGTGTCACAAGAAACAAGTGACCATCTTCATTATGAAGTTTTTGTGGAAGAAGGAAAAGCTTTGGAATCATTTACTTATTTGGTTTACCAAGAATCTTGATTTTTATTCGTCACAATTCTTTCAAGTTTCGGTAAAGTTTCACGTCAATTAGCATTTTCTTAGGTAATTATTATTATTATTATTATTATTATTATTATTATTATTAGTGTACGCGATCCATCAAAAATGACGGCTGAATGTTTAGATAGATATGCACGCACACGCACTATGATATGACTACTTTTTCTCCAAGTAGTTATGCGTGACCGGAAAGAAATATATTTATATATATAGCCAAACACGTGCTCTTTATTATACAAGTATTATTATTATTATTATTATTATTATTATTATTATTATTATTATTATTATTATAAGATCAATTACTGAGAAAGGAAAAGAAAAGAAGATCATCTCATAGTGAGATTATTTATACTGTGAACCAGTTTTGACATATACAGATTAATCCATTACTCTAAACCAATTTGTGTTACACAAAGATGATGATGATGTTCTGATGAATAGTATCTGTGGTATTGTTTAGACTTGAAAAGCTTTGCGGGCGCAGTTTGTTTCACTGAGTAACCGGATAGGTTCTTATTTAACACAGACTTTAAGAAATTCAAGATGATAAAATATTTGAGTAGCAATGCCTACTTTCGTCGTTTTAATACTAAATTATTATTTTTGTTATAATTATTGTTATTATTATTAATATTAATATTATTATTATTATCAAATGCTATCTTATGTCATGACTACCAGGATCATTAACACTGGCCAAGTGCTGCTAAGTATACATCAATGATATATTCTCGATTCTTTGTTTAATATGAAAATTATTTTACTATTGATATTAACTTTTTGTTTATCGTTGTTATTATGGTCTTTATCGTTGTTATTATTATTAAAAATGCTATTACAGTTTTGCTATTTAATAAGCAGAGAATATGAATAATTTGTATACAAGTGAACATAAATATATATCTTATTAACACTAAAAATGAACGAATAATTACATAGACCCGAGCAAGTAAAATGAATGAGTGTCCTCGATTATGCATTTAATAAGATTATTTCAAATTCAGCCCTTTGGAAAGTCATGGTACCGTTTGTAGTACAGTTTAGTCCCTTGACCGCCTCCTGGCGGAAGATTGCTGAATTAACGTGTTGCTCATTCAGAAAGTATGAATAGTAGCATTGATATGTAGGTCTAATACACTATAAAAATCCAAAGAAGGAGATCTTGAACGGCAAATACTATTTTTTTTTTTTTAGATTTTTATAGACTCAGACTCATATATTAAAATATATTAAAAATTTCAAGTTCTAACCTACTACTAATCATCCCATAATTCTGCTGTACTCATTTATTCAACCCAATTACTAACAGTGATGAAAATTATAAGTATCATTAATAATAAATGTGGTTATGATAATTTTACTAACATTATAGAGCAGATCTTTATTAGCGATGAATATTGGAGAATAATGTAATCTTTTTTGAGGGTCGGAGAAATTTAATTTAATCGTGAAATCTACAAATTGGTTCGAACTTTTGGCTTCTAACAGATCCCATTAGTAATTTACGAATAATTTAAAGAAAATGTCATAAAGAACTGGAGACTTAAAAAGCTTGGTGCGTTTGATCAAAACTAGATCGTGAGTGTTTGTTCATCTTTAATACTTAATTGAACAAAATAATTTAGCTATATGACTTATGAGAAAATGAATGTAGAAGAAGAAGAAGAAGAAAGAGAGAGAGAGAGAGAGAGAGAGAGAGAGAGAGAGAGAGAGAGAGAGAGAGAGAGAGAGAGAGAGAATTATCTATATGGGCTTCTACTAGCCATCACCTCCCTATCCTGGCAAGTACATTGTCTCATCCAAGGCGAGGGGCCGCTATATCCAAGCATTATCCACGTGTTCCCTTTTTATCGTTTTTTCCATCCGGAGATCGTGATGGAATGGGCGAAGGTATAATATGATCCTGCGTGCAAAGGACATTGGTCGTAAGTTAGCTTAGAGTTCTAGCTGACCAGTGCTGTGTCCAGTGTATGCCTAAAACTATTCTTACTGTAGATCATATTATTTATAAGGATATCTTTTGTAGTAATAAGCGTTGACGTTTGATATTTTTTCATGATGCGATTATGCTCATCTCGAATGAGAAAGTCATTGGTATTTTCGTAAATGATTTTGACTGTCCCTTCATCATTACTGGTTGTAAGTTTATCAAAAATGAGTCTATGTAAGGATTCGTAAGCTTTTCTATTTGATAAAGCAAGATTTTTCTTTTTTTTTATGAGGGAAAATTATATCTTTTGACAGGAATTGGAATTCTATTACAAAATCATAACTCTTTTAATGTCGGAGATGTTGAAGACCCATAAATTTCTGCATGTTTTGAATCACCGAATCCTTACATAAAGTCAGTAAAACCAATGGACATAA
>NC_090764.1:48835806-48843306 GCF_036898095.1 Palaemon carinicauda
CATGCATGCTGAACAACCACAACAATGAAATTTTATTAATTTTTTTTCGTAAGCTGTCTGTAGGTTCAAGTATGTCAAATATTAGATTTTGTTCTACTTTAAAAATTCTCGTGTAATGTTTCAAAATACATTTTTTTTCATTATTTGGAAAATATCTGCTCATTAATTAAAACCCATTTCGTATTATGTCTGAAGTCTTGTTTACATTCTATCTCTCTCTCTCTCTCTCTCTCTCTCTCTCTCTCTCTCTCTCTCTCTCTCTCTCTCTCTCTCTTTATACTTGCTTATAAAACCTCCATCACGGCCGCTCACTATCTTCCCTTCTGCCTTTTTTATGCACCTCAATCCTTTTTCCTTGCAATTTCATTAAACCACAAACACATTCACTGTCACCATGACCTCATTCTCGAACATTCTCGAACGTATGTATATTTAACCAAGACCATTTGTTATCCCTTTTCTCGTTATATGCTCTCACTGCTTCTTCCTTATCAAAATTACTTGTTTTGATTATCCTTCCTTCCCAATCGGGTGTTCCATCGTTCTTAACTTTTACTTCAACCAAATAAAGATCAGACGTACTACTAGTCACTCCTTTCCTCAACATTACATCCATCAACTTGCTCTTCTGTATACTCTGAAATAATATATAATCGAACACTTTTTTTCTTTCCCTTTTCTCTTTTCCAAATGTACTTGTAAACATTCCTTTGGAAACCCTGCCCTTTCAGCTATTAAGTTCCTTTCAAAACATATTTCCACAAGACTTTCCATTCTCATTACTTCAATGACTCCATATCTGGCTGCTGCCACCTCCGTCTCAGTTACCATTCTCTCTCTCAGTAAAAACTTCTTTCATTCATTGTTTTTCTTCTCTAGCCCATATGCGCTCACTGTCACAACTGTTTCAAGCATCATATTAAATGTTACCAATACAACCGGTAAGCATTGTATTCTCACCTGTTCCCTTTTTCAGTTCTACACCTTCCGGCTACCTTAGATGTCAACAATCTTTCTTATTCATAATCACATTATCTTTTCACCTTTTTCTTACTTTTTGCCAAGGTATCTAGCTTTCCTTTCTCAAACTATTGAGTTATTATGCATTGCCTCTTTTTGCGACTATAGCCACTCACATACAAAATATACATTATCGTCTTATAATTACAGGATATGGGTCTGTGAACCCCATACTTTCAAGCACTCGTAACCATTATTTTCTAGTATTTCCACAGTAGTGTGAATTCAATTTCCATTTGCCCTATGTCAAAGTCGTCTTCCACTTAGGGAAGCACATCCTTCCCCCAAGGGCTCCTAACCCTTCACCAGAAGCCTCTTCTGCCTTGGGTAAATTATAATGAACCCAAACATGGGATGTTTTTTTAAACGAACTGGCTGTATCTCAAATGCTATCAACACGGCATGTGATTGCCATAGGCCCCGGGTGATAGTTTCAAGAGCCATTTAGAAAACATTTTCTCCTCTCAAGGTGTTTATAACTCTACAAGTTTCCTCTACCTAGGATATGGCTCATTAAGATCCCATTCTATTTTTTCTGCCGACGACAACATTAAGTAATTAATATCATTTGCTATCGCCGTAATAGCAGTCAGATTTAACTTCTTATATTCAATTGACTTCCAGCAGATTTCCGAAAAATCGAAGGGTACCATAAATAAAAAAGACAAAGATCATTTTGTGTAGAAAGCCTCTCCGCGGAAAACACTATCGATTCGGTAGTACACTGAAAAATATAAATACAAAATAATATTTGTTTTATAAAGAAAATATAATTCCGGAATAGAGGTTTTGGGATAGTTAGTTGATTTGAAAATTCTTTTTACATTTTGCTAATAGCATATTTTTTCCTGCCAATAGTACTTTATTATTTTTTTACCAATAGAGTTCTGTATTATTCCTATTTTGTGGAAGCTTACTAACCAAGGTCGCAATATTTACCGTGTTATAAAAAAGTATGCCCTATATAAAAATAACAATAGCGATTTTAATTATTGTTGTTATTATTATTGGTATTATAAATATTATCATTATGAATATTGTTTTTACTATTGTCATTATTATCAATTGAATTAACCATAACCTTTTTTTTATGTGAAAAATAATGTACATAATTTAGTGTGACGTTGTCCCGTTTTCTTAGACATGAGTATTTTTGAAATACACTAATCCCATTCATAAAATCATTATTATTGTTATTAAAACAGTTATTATTATTATTGAGAAAAATTAATCATTTGCTAAAGATGTCAGTTGATATCCTTATTGTATGTTTTTATATGAACACGTGCACTTTCACTTGCTTCTAGTTTATCGTTTTTATGCTTCAAGAGAAAAATTATTTTATGGAAGGAAATATTGTTGCCATTCAACTTGATTGGCAAGTTACATCTTCGGAAGTGAATTGTACAATTTCATAAGATCCCTTTCCTTTATCGATAAGAATCACGTTTAAGGAACAAGATTTTCGCTCTCGTTTCTGTATAAATAACTAGATATTCGACTTAAATTTTACGCCTTTTTTTTCGTAATTCACTTATTATTTCATTTAGCTTTGTATTTTCTGTAGCTGTGGGTTGGTTATGATAATGTATTACGTATTGATAATTAAATATTCGCGTCTTTTTTATTATTGTTTTGTAAGTCATTTACTTTTTCATATATTTTTTCTATTTTTCGTATTTGTGTACTCTGCCTTCTTACGCTTAAAATAACGGAGTTGTTCCTTAGGACTGATTGCCCATATTCCCAAAAGTCAATTATCTTACCATTAAAGCACTCGTTTAGGATCCTCATTTTTGTTAACCCCACCGTCATCAAAATATAATTATCAAATATTCTTATAATTTTAATTCATTTCTGAACATTTCCACACTGCTAGGTTCTTAGATCTTTTCAGCTAGACTGAACAAAACATAGAACTTGAACAATACTGAACAATCATGACACACTGCTCAAGCAAACGGAAGAACGAATGGTAATAAGACTTAACATAAAAAAAGAGAAAAAGAAAACTCCTAAGTGTGGCGCCCACGGAGGGCGTTTGGGGAGGGAGGAGAGGGGCGGGCCGAGGGGTCCCGTCGGGGGAACCCACCCTTCGAAGGCCCTGTGGCAAAGCGACGAGATATGGCAAGTTTAATCTGAATGTTTAATATGAAGATGCTAGCGTCGAAAACATTCCAATCAACCAACCCACTCATGTGTGAGGAGAAGGAGAAGGGTAGGGTAGGGGGGGATTGTAGATGGAGGAGGTGGGGGAGAGGAGAAAGGGGATGTCTTGGGAGGAGGGACGAGGCAAAGAAAGTGGAGAAGGAAGAGGAGCTGGAAAATTCAATAAATCAATTTCATTGATAGATTTTATTCTATTTCTCCAAAGCCGTCGGAACTCTTGCGTTGGGTGGTGCGCATTTTTGCGAATGCAGTAATTGGGATAAGTAAAGAATAATGGAGAAAGAGGAAAACATAATCGCGCTATATTAAAAATGGGAAGAACGAGAGATGAAAGGATAATTAATACAAGTTATTCAAGATTGCAGATATGCTGCATATAAAGAAATTCTAATATGGTGTTCATAAACAAAAACAAAAGAGAAACAGGGAACCAGAAGAGAAACGAATATATAAACCAGAGACAATAAACAACACGAATGATTACACTGTTACATCGTAAACGATTTTTTAGGTCGAGTGTAAGGGTTACGCCCTTATACGTTATAAAGTAAGACGTCACGCTTTAGGTGTTTTTGAAATTCTCCCCAATTAATTAAACGCCCTAAAGGCAATTTCTAGAGATTTTTTTTCCGCCTCGACCCGACCTGGCAGTCGCAATCACACACGAAATTAAAAGTTCAATCTCATTAATTTGGTGATTGTGGCAATGTTACCGTCGTCGTCACCAAGTACGGCGCTCTGTATTTCCGAGTGTTTCCACGAAAAATTCATTTAATTTCCTCTATTTTTCCGATATCGGTTCCTGCATCTGAACTGACTTTTGATCAGTAAACAGTCGTTGGTTTGATTTCTTATCCCATTATGTTCTATTTTGTTAATAACCAAATTATCATTAGTTTATATCATTCTCAAGAAAATTTTTCTTAAGGGCCAATTGCCATCTTCAGCTAAAAATCTGCCTGTTTGTTGACGTCAATGTAATTTATACTTGGACAAATAACTTAAAACAGTAAACAGTCATTGGTTTTATTTATTATCACAGGTTTATTATTATTATTTTAAGTGGTTGCTAACCAAATTATGATTAGATTATATTCCTCTGGGGATAAAAAAAAATTATTTGTTTGGAACTGCCAATTGTCGTCTGCAGCTCAAAATCTGCCTGGTTGTTGGCGTCAGCTTTGTTTACGCTTGAACAAATAACCTGAAAATGTATTTTCTCTCTATAGGAAAGTAGACGTGTAATATCGGCACAGTGCGTATAGACCAAAACTGAGTCCTAGGCCCTTTTTGTTTTTTAGACTCCAAATGCAGCTTTTCTCTTATTTGGTCAGATTAGCTCGAGTTGCCGAGTAAGGATTATTTCCAGGCGGGCTCCCATGACAACTAACTTGTGCTGACTTTTGCCTCCTTGGATAATTTCTTCAGGAAGCCGTGCGCGCGATAGAGCGAATACACACACACAAAAAGGCTCTTGGTTTTTTTCTCAGGTTTCCTTCTTTTATGAAAAGAGAAGAGAACGATTCTGTTTGGGATGCATTTGAAAAAAAAACAGTGTTATATATAAATATCGAAATTATTATACTTTGGTTTACTTAATTAGCTACGTATCTACTTTTTTTTTCAATGAAGAGGACTGTAAGTGATAGGTTTTTATGAAATATTGTATTTAAACAGATAATGACGAATGTATGTATGTGTTCTTACGCTATAAAAAGGTTATAGCGAACAATTTGTTCCAATTTTAATCGTGAAAATTTTTTAACGCCATCCATACATGTGGTCATAAAATCTATATATATATATATATATATATATATATATATATATATATATATATATATATATATATATATATATATATATATATATATATAGATTTTATGACCACATGTATGGATGGCGTTAAAAATTTTTTTATATATATATACATATACATATATATATATATATATATATAGTACATATAGAAAACAACAGTAACGAAAATTTTAATTTTTTTTTTATATATCGTATGAATACCGAAAAGGTTTATTTTTTGGCGATATATATATATATATATATATATATATATATATATATGTGTGTGTGTGTGTGTGTGTGTGTTTCCAGTTATATTATAGCTTTTTGACTGATATGGGTTTCTGGGCTTCTAATAAGAGATGAAATCTAACGAGTAACGAAGACCCAGAGTATATACTCTACAATTCACTTTGGGGACATTACAATATTTATATACCGTATACTGGAAATGTTTATTGGAAAACATTCATCTCATAAAATCCCTAAAATTTCTTATTTGATATTTTTCTACAAGTTTTTAAAATAAAAATTAATGTGACCGGCCTATGTTTATATGTTTACATACACACACACACACACACACACACATATATATATATATATATATATATATATATATATATATATATACATACACTGTATATTAGGTCAGTATGTACATATGCATGTATGTATATATGATGATTTTTGCATGTGTTTTATACGCCATAATTTTTTTTTATACTTAGTTAATTTTTATTTTCACAATCATCCTTAAAAATCCTTGTATGGAAACGTTAAAAATGCACCATTCATTAATTTATCACTTTTTTTCGCAAAAAGAAAATATCTTAGTATTATTAGTTTTGTGATTCCCTTTTTATTGTTTTTTGTTTGTCTAAACACTCTTGTGAGCTACAATGTAATGCAAACAAAAACTGTTCGTGATAACAGTGTTCACATGTTGGCTCTTTATGGCTTGTTGACGAGACCCTCCAAACGACATAAGGATTTTGATAAGGTCACAACTGCCGTTGGTTAACCACGTTTACTCTAGATTTCTGATTCCCCCTCAGTGCAGTATGTACGAGAGAGAGAGAGAGAGAGAGAGAGAGAGAGAGAGAGAGAGAGAGAGAGAGAGAGAGAGAGAGGGGGGGGAAATCATTGTTGACATTTGACATTATTATTATTATTATTATTATTATTTAATAGGCTACAACCCTAATTGGAAGAGGAGGATGTTGTAAGCCCAAGGGTTCCAACAATGAAAATAGCCCAGTGAGGAAAGGAAATTAGGAAATAAATAAACTATTAGAGAAGTAATAAAAATTATTATAAAGGATTTTAAGTTCAGTAACAACGTTAAAATAGATGTGTCATGTATGAACTATAAAGAAAGAATTATGTCAACCTGTTCAACATAAAAACATTCAGCGTTAGTTTAAACTTATGAAGTTCCACCGATTGAACAGCCTGATTAGGAAGATCATTCCACTATCTGTTCATAGCTGGAATAAAACTTCTAGAATACTGTGTAGTATTGACCCTTATAAGACGGAGAAGGCTGTAGAGTACTGGATTTCACCTTTATATTTCTCCCATATTGCTGATAAAAGGAAGAAGATAAAGGTGAAAATTGTCTTTATAAATATATGTTTTTGAATTATGTAGCGATGGCAATTCCTTTTTTGAAGGGAAAAAAATCTTTGCTGAATTTGAGTGTTGGAAACAAGTTTTCATTAGCTTTTCTGTTATCAATTATCATTTTTTATTTAATATTCTACATATTCTTTCTATAGTCTATATCAAGTTATTTTATTTCTAAGATTTTATTATTGGTATTTTATATATATTTTCATGTTTTCTTACCTTGATATGATTTTATTAGTTTTTTGTGCATTTATTTGATTTATCCAATTCCCTATTAATTGTCAAGTGCCCTTTCCATGCCTTGCAGTTGCTTTCAGTCATTCCGCACCTTATTCCAATCCAGTGAACTCCTTCCCACAACTGGTCCTTATCCGCCACATCCCTCTTTCCTTATTATCCTGAAGTATCATCTGACTTGGATTGCGGCCACAGTCTTCCGGTGGGCTTTGGGCTCGCTCTGACTCACCACAAAACTATTTATTTCGTGGAAGCCCTTGGCTCTATCTTGATAGTAATACTACTGTACTACTACTATTACCACTTATAATGATTTTTATTATTATGTAATCATAATGGGGATTTTTTACTACACATTCTTATATAGTTTTATTGAATGATAAAAAGAATAAAATATAGTAACAAGATCTCGTAATGAGTTTGTTCTCCGGTGCGTTAAAAATAGAAATGAGTAATAAGTGATATCTGTTATTCATGTATCAATGATTACATTACTACTAGTACTGTAGTAGAAGTATTAGTAATACTACTGCTAGAAGCATTTATATTTTTTATCTTGACACTTCTCATTAATGTGGAAGTTTCTCTCTCTCTCTCTCTCTCTCTCTCTCTCTCTCTCTCTCTCTCTCTCTCTCTCTCTCT
>NC_090764.1:48848306-48853306 GCF_036898095.1 Palaemon carinicauda
ATATTAAAGTCTGGATTCTCTTAACGACCTTGCGATCAGATCCCCAGGTGAAATCACTCAAAGACTATAGTATCTGACCGGCCGGGTTTCGAACCCTGGTCCAAGGTATTTGTATGACATTGACCTTACCATTTAGCCATTTAACAATTTCTTCGTGGCTACAAGTAAGACCAGTGTCAAACAAGTATGCTGGACCAGGGTTCGAAACCCGACCGGTCAGATACTACAGTCTTTGAGTGATTTCCCCTGAGGCTGTGATCCCGAGGTCGTTAAGAGAATCCAGACTTTAATGTATTAAAATATATGGCTTATTTAAAATATGAAAAACATGTTTAAATGAGGAAAATTTATCATATATATATATATATATATATATATATATATATATATATATATATATATATATTACTGTATGCATAAGAATATTTACATTTGTATATTCATTTATTGATGGTAGATATCAATAACTGATGTCATTGGAGGTAATCCAGACTGACGTAATTGATTCTATCCTATTACTTTTGTTTTTTCTCATGGAGTCTGAGATCATTGTTTAGTTTAGTTTGATAAATGTTACACAAGATAGTGATGTTTATATGATATTTTTTTTTTTAATCTTCATAATGATAATATTGCATTTGAAGATATGAAGAAGCCGTTAATACTTTTACATCAAGAGCTTCATGATATCAGCTTCGGATAATTACGCTAAATTTCTCAATCAAGCAGTCGATAGTATTTTTTTTTCTTATAGATTTATTCCATTATAGTAGCCATAACACACTCAATTTTGCAATAACACATCCATGTCACCAATAATACCCGTTGGTACCATACTTCTTAAGTATTATTGGTCCGTATGTCTATGCAATCTGACGGGCAATCATATACAGTGGTTATATGCTTATAAATTGTATAAAATTTGTCTGCAATCTTAGGAAGGTGACCTCAAAACCTAAGTAGGGTTTGCAATGAACGGGAGATTAGAATCATACTCTCGCAAAACAAGAGACAGTTTTTACACATAATTAACGAAACAGCCAATTAGTCTGGATTGAAAATTAGCAGTATGATATTTTATTAATATGTGAAGCTTTAGGAAGAATTTCTATAAATCTGCTCCTGTCAAATGATTTTTTCTCTTCAACAAAATGTGAGAAAAGACTACTTTGAGAAGCAAGAAGTTCCAATTCAATATGTTATGAGAATTACTGTGACAGTAAAAATGTAGATATTGCTTGCAAAATTTTTTTTGCATAGATCTCCCTCGTTTTGGTCGTTTTGACATTTTGATGTAGCTTGAATTATCGTAATCAGGTCAGTCCTGAATGCCATCTTAAAGGTCATAGCTTTCTGATTATTATTATTATTATTATTATTATTTTTCTATTTTTTTTTTAAGTGCCAGCTTGCGTAGTAACTCGACAAAAGTCAACGTCTTAAGCGTCGTAAAATCAGAGATTACAATGGGCAAATATACAAAGAGATGATGGTTAAACATTTTCAAGCAAAGTTTACTTTTGCTATGCATAAAAAACGCGCAAAACTGTAACATTGAGATGACATGATGAAAGTGTATAAGTTTTTATGGGTGAGAGGAAATGGACACATTGTGTCCTAAAAGTTAATGTTGTGAGTGAAGAAAATAAGCCTTGTTTAACTAGTTATGAGCTACTGATTTTGAGTATGTTTTATTTACCGCCAACTGCCGAATAAGCGATCATTAAAACATTATTTTGAATCCAGCTAACAGTTATATCAGTATTATTAGTTATTGACGCTGCTATATTTTTCATACTTCCAATACCAAGATGATTCCACATCGCATGTTTAACTATACTTTTATTGTGGAATTATGTAAGGGTGACATTAGACTGTAAAAAAAGGAAATGTGGTGAAAAATCAAGAGAAAAACTTCCGTAAAATTGTATGCATTGTCATTTCAGGGCTCTAATGCAACTAGATCCTAGAGGTTGGTTATATTGGAATTAAATTTAATAGCGATGTGCTGAAGAGATCCACATTTAACAGATATGCGAGTAAGTATGATAAAACGAAGTGATTATGAAGCAGTATTTATTCAAAGTTAGTCTCAAAATATTATTTTGAAAATTTATAGTTAACTTTCCATAATTTATATTTTTATAGTCTATGCTAGATTCATTATAAAGCTGACTGGAGTTAAAAGAGAAATATTGGTATTGCGAAGATCATAATTGAATAAGAATGTTGCTTACATGGCCTATTTTCTTTGAAATTCTAGTGCTATGTCTGTGCCACTCGCTAATCTAGAAATTGCAGATTGATACAAATGAGAGTTATCCCTTGTTCTGGAATGCACTGATATATCGGCAGAAAAAGTAATTCTGAACAATATTTTACAACTTTCGTTTCGCTTTCACAACAGGAATTATTGAAGGAAACTTAAATATCAAGGATCACTTTTGTCTTGGACACTTTCTCTCTCTCTCTCTCTCTCTCTCTCTCTCTCTCTCTCTCTCTCTCTCTCTCTCTCTCTCTCTCTCTCTGTTTAGAGAGATAGAGAAATGCAGAAATTGAAGAATGCTTTTTATCGAAGACCCTCTTTCTCTTTTTGTGAGTGTTATAAAAAGGATATTTTGAAATTGAAGGTTGCTCTCTCTCTCTCTCTCTCTCTCTCTCTCTCTCTCTCTCTCTCTCTCTCTCTCTCTCTCTCTCTCTCTCTCTCTCTCTCTCTCCATTGCGTCCACTCGGGTGATGCGGTGGACCACAAGTGACGTGGTAGGGGTCGGGTGTCGGTCTCCATGTCAGACAAGTCGTGCTGTGAAAGCCTCCCGGGAATTTTTTTGTCCCTTTTTATCATTTTTATCTCTACTTTGATGGCTTCTTTGGACGTTATCTTGATGCCGGAGGGATGTGGCCAGGGAATGGGGAAGGAATCGGTATGGATGTCACCGTAGGTTTTGGGTCCATCAGGAGGAGTAAGAAGAGGATGGGTTACGTCGTGTGGGACGGAGAGAGAGGGGAGGGTTGAAGAGGGATAATATTGGTCTGTTCCTGCAGGAGCCTGCGACCTGGTCCAGCCAGTTCTTCGATTCCAACGATATAAATTATTATTGGCTCTCTCCGTTCTCAACGTCATCTGATAGGTGGAAATTGGCAAGGTTCGTAGCTGTGCTTTTTTTGCGTACATTGTTTTTTTTATTATTTTCCTTCAGGGCGCTGCTAGTGATGACATCAATATCGGGCGTTTCCAAGCCTTTGTTGAGTGTGGTTCACGAGTACGGTTTCTGGAGTTGTGTTATGCCCCCCGCCCCGCCCCCCGAGCCTTTCTTACCACTGGTATTGTGGTTGGTGCCATGTTGCATATGTACCACACAATAGGAAAGGCAGGGGGAGAAAGGACGCTCCTACAAACACTACAACGCAATTTGTAGTCGCCTGTAGTGGCACTATACATATCATAGGTACTTGGGTGATAATGTTATCTGTTGGCTCGCATAATATCATATAATTTTTTCTTTAATAAATTTCATGTCAACAGGGAGTCTCGTTTTTTAGTTTACATATTCATTTAAGATTAAAGATCTTTGTATTCAGTGAACAATAGGATTGTTGATATTGCGTTTGTGTTTATAAACATAAAGTGCTAGTGATCTAGTTTTAGTAATTGATTAGGGAAAGAAACACAAGAAAATCTAGTGCATTTAGAATAGTAGAAGTTTCATGACAATGGGCTTCATTACTCTTGATCGTTTTGAAATTTACAAATTTCGTTATCTCCTGACAAAGTCCGACGATATGTTTTCCTGCTACTCCCAGCTTCTTACGACTATAAACAGAGAATAAAAAGTAGAGTTGATAGGAACTGTGAAATTCACCGACTAATACATTATGTTCACTTTATCTCTCTAAAGTATTACCAATTGACACGTATTGTCTTTAATCTGATATTATTTTCGCCAACACGATTATTAGATTTTTCCGGTATTTTCAAAATAATATTACAGAAGATATGATTGTTCATGTACCTACCTTGCAAAGAACATAGAATACTGTATGCTTAGGGATCTCTCTCTCTCTCTCTCTCTCTCTCTCTCTCTCTCTCTCTCTCTCTCTCTCTCTCTCTCTCTCTCTCTCTCTATATATATATATATATATATATATATATATATATATATGTGTGTGTGTGTGTGTGTGTATGTATGTATGTATATAGCATCGCTATACAGTTAGTTGCTCAATCAGCGAATTTGAGAAATGAAGAATGCGAGTGACTTGTAAATACTTTTACACGAATTCCGCACACGCGGCCTGGAACATTAATTGGCATGATGTGGCCCCGTGCACCTTAACCCAAAGATACTTTTAAGATAAAAAGGTGTATGGTGGTGTCTGATTAAACCTTCACTACTTTGAAGTTCGTGCCCAGTAATACGACTCCTCTTATTCAAACCATGGACAAGCAAATTATTTCCAACATCAAAGGCACTTTTTTCCGGTGTGTTTTGAAGTGACCACGGCACAGGATTTCCGTGCCAACCTTACAGAGAGTTTTGGAAAGACCAGATTATTACCATCCACAACATGAGTCTCATTAACAAAGCCTGGCTGGATGTTCCTGACAGGATTTTAAACTCTGGGTGTAACTGAACAGGACTTTGAGGCTGTGCCTAAAGTGGAGGATATTTTGTTCTGGGCAGATCTATGGCTCTGGATGTCAATGATAATATTCTAGCTGACTTAGTGAAGTATCACAGGGTATAGCTGCAGGAGCTTGAGGAGGACCTCAAGATGAAGATAGGTGTACTTTCTTCAGGCTCGTAGTAGGGGGAGGTAAAGGAAGCCCTTACTTCACTAAGCAAGGAAATCTTTCGAAAGTAGATGGATCTCCAAAATATGGTTGAGAAGTACCGCACCAGAAAGGCCAAAGAAGTCATAATAGTATCGTCGGGAATGACCAATTAACATCACATCTTAGAAACATTCTAAGGAGAAGGCAGAAACAAATTTCATTGGAC
>NC_090764.1:48858306-48865806 GCF_036898095.1 Palaemon carinicauda
TGCCTTTAAAGACATTTGTGCCTCTTATACTCACCGGAAGAGGAATAATGTAGTTTCCATGAAAGGGGCAAATCTGTTTGAATTTATAGTATGGGGGAATACGAGTCCCCAGTCCAGACTTTATTTTCAATTTATAAAAGTCTGCATAAAAATATTGATCTCGGATGATAATAAAAAGGAAAAAACTATGTATGCTTATACTTGCATGCATACATAGAGGAAAACATATGAGATTTCCTTGCTTAGACCAAAATGGAAGACCAGTGGCCTAATCCTAGCAAAGCTATAAATTTTGTTGGAATCTACCAACAGTTTGTTTCTAGTTATTCAATATCATGGTAAAGCTACCTGTTCTGCGCTCGCGACCATGGGATTGTAACCTAATCTCTCTTCGCTAACTCTTTCAATATTTTACACTCACTTTTCACTTTCCATATTACCTCCCACAGTTTTTATTATTACTTCTGTTACTCCGCTGTTCTCTCTCTCTCTCTCTCTCTCTCTCTCTCTCTCTCTCTCTCTCTCTCTCTCTCTCTCTCTCTCTCAAAGTAATTTTCGTGGATTTTTAAGTTCGGACAGGTCATTCGATTGCCTATTTAAGTGTATATCTGAAATTTTCTTTCCAACTTTATAATCGTTTTTATTTTATTTTTAGTATTACTTCTGTTACTCCGCTGCTCTCTCTCTCTCTCTCTCTCTCTCTCTCTCTCTCTCTCTCTCTCTCTCTCTCTCTCTCTCTCTCGCTAACCAAGGGAATGTCACTGCCCCTTGCCTCTGCCATTCATGAGTGGCTTTTAAACCTTTAAATCGTATATGGATATCGATATTAAGGCGTATATTATAATAATGAAATTCAATGAGTGAAAATTAGCAATAACCATAATAACATGACAATAGTAAATAAAGAAAATGCTGAAGGAACTATTTTTCCCCAATTATTCAGATCTCACTTCACTGTTATAAATGTTTTTAGATTAGCAGATTACTGCTATTTCTTACACTGAAAATCAGATTGGATAGGCTGCGGTTCCCTTGATAATGATATGCAAATGATCTAGTCGGGCTTCTATGAACATCTGCGCGATATGATGATAGGTCGGTGTACTTGTAAGACGGTTCCGAATATCATTAGGAACGAGAGTAATATTTTTCAATGGTCTCTGGTATAGTTCATCCAAAGATAACATTTGGAGAGGTTGTAATGGTACGACCAGAGTAACACAGGTATAGTTTCCCAATGACAGAATAGAAATTACTCTAGCAAGGCTTCTGCCAAGTATACAAATCTCTTCTCCCTGTTATATGTCAGCCGTATTTTTCAACTCTTCTGGGATAATGTGCTCAGATACAAGAAATGATATATGAATTCCAAACGATGAATCCAGGGGAATATTTATTTATCTTCAACGTCTAAACGATGTCAAAGACCTTCGATGTCAGGAGGCCACAGAACTATAAATCAATGTCTAAATAATCTAGGGAACAATGATGTGTAGCCTACTGGGTCGTAGTTTCATAGAAAATAATGTATGCCCGGGAATTGTATCGATTAGTAGTTGAAGACTGCACTGGAAGATAAATTATAGCCATATCATCGGTGTAGCAGGTATTGTTTTTCGTGGAAAATGAATCTTATTTAGTGTGAAACTGTATAAACATTCAGCGCACCTATAGGTGCAATCATAATTATAGGGGACTTGGAAATCACACCTTGGCAATGTGAAATGACAACACGTTACTTTATTTGGCACAGAATTCCTACGTGAAGAACAACTAATATGATATGCTAAGTAAACATAAAAGTGTACTTCTTTTATAAAGCTTCCATAAAAGTTTCAGACAGTGTACTCTGTCAATATTCTCTTCTTATATCAGTAAAAAATAAAGGATGGATGGATGATGCTTAGCAATAGTGCAGCAATTCTTATACGTTATAGCCCCATTGTGAAGCTTGAGTGGAGGGCTTTGAATACAAGCCGGATAACGAAAGAGGCCCTGTACAGCAAAAGATTCAACCACCTTTGATAAAACTGTAATGATCGCAATCTAATAACAGTACTTGAATTAGTTCTATCTTGTAGCTTGAGCTTTTTTATAGATAGTAAGGGAACCAGGAGTAGGGATTATGTAGAGTAATTAATTATGCATTTATTGAATAGTGAAGTAAGTAAGACGTAAATTGCTGGGTGGCAAAAGTTGAAAGCTTCTGTACTGTTACAACCATATTCGTTTGATATATCATAAAGTAAATTCTCAGAGGTGATGGTAGACATCTGGAAAAATTCTGGAACCAGAAAGCATAAGAAAGTGAAAGAAAGGTATGAAATACTAGTTTGTCCAGTATTTCGGTATGGAAATGAACTGATAATAATAATACGTTAGGGTATAGTCTTTTTGATCACCAGATTGAATATGAAGGAAGAGATATGGATTTAATTCACAACAGGAATTGATGGATGAAAGGAAAAGTAGGAACATGTTTAACCAGATGTTGTGTTAGGGAGATGCTGAAATTTTGTAAAGCTTAAAGGTAAAAAAAAAAGTTATAAGATGCTTATTAAAGTAGCATCTGAGGAAGATAGAATGGAAGAGCTTAGTATATATGGGGTTACCAAGACAGGTGAAACTTCGGTGTCGATGTCAGGTGTGGCTGTAAGATCATGTCACTTTTTTATAGGTGGGGCTTCTTTTGTAATAAGTGATCAAAAGTTGAAATATAGGTGATACCAGGTTTAGTTTTTCAAGAATATATTCCCTTGGAGAAAACGTGATTTTTTTCTTTAATAATAATAATAATAATAATAATAATAATAATAATAATAATAATAATAATAATCATGTAGACACCAGTGTTGATTCATCTACCTTTTATAAATATTTTATGGACCATGGGGTTTTAAAAATTTTTATAACGTATAAAGTATAGTTAAGCGAAATGTTATATACGCTCTAATAGATAAGTAAATCCTTTATTTTCATTTTTGTACTTAATACAGAGAATATCTTTCGAATGGTTCCACCCCCCATAGAACTAGGATTACCTCGTCTAGGATAATGACATAAAACTGTTATGACGGAGACAGACACTTCGTCAGTTTTACCTTTTTTTTTTCCTTTTTTTTTTCTCCACTCAATCTGTGACCCGCAACGGTCGGCTACCAACTATAATATAGATATTCGCTTAGGTGAACAGAGACGCGAACCGGGTACCATAACTTAGTAAGCTAGACGCGCTACAGAGAGAGAGAGAGAGAGAGAGAGAGAGAGAGAGAGAGAGAGAGAGAGAGAGAAGAAATTAGGCTGTTTATGAGTATAAGAAAGAAATATAATAATGATGTTGATGGTATATATATTATATATATATGTATATATACACATATATATATATGTATATATATGTATATATATACATATATATATATATATATATATATATATATATATATATATATATATATATATATATATTCAGGTATGTATAGGTATATACATATAAATACACAGTATAGGCCTACACACATATATATATATATATATATATATGTGTGTGTGTATGTATATGTATGTATGTATGTATGTATATATATATATATATATGTGTGTGTGTGTGTGTATGTGTGTGTGTGTGTGTAGATTATATACATTTAATATTACAACAAAAATTACGAAGATAAATCGGATGAAACAACAAAGCATACAAATCATCTCTAATACACGTTATATTTCCTTCTTTCCAATATTTAAATATTCTTTGATTCGCTGTTAATCGTATCGCTACTATAAGTCGAGTGATTAAATTGAGCTTGGTTCATCTAATAAGGATTTTAAAATTATGCACCTTGCCAGTTAGGTGATAACTGAGAGACGAGGTAAAGGCAAGTAACTTAATTAAACAATCATGGAGTTTATATACAGCATCTTGCGAAGAAGAACGTCACAAAAATTCAAACATGATAACGCACGAACTAGCCTGATAACACAGGTTGGTCTATTAACAGTGCAGGGAAGTGCAAGAGATAGGATAAAGAAATAAAAACCGTTACGGTGTATGAAACACGTGCAGTACAGTAGCGAGGTGTATTTCTAAGGCACTTCACTGCGTCCTCAAGAACAATAAAACCTAGTGGACGGATTGTGACAATAAAAAGTTTGCAATCAAGCTACCCGTTACACAACTTTTGTCATGTTTTATTTCAGCCTTTTTTTATCCTGGTTGACTGGTATTAAGCTCAAATACTTGAATTAATGCACAAATTCCAGACAGTTGTACATTGCGGAATATTGGTGGCTCTTCAATGTGTTTACCAGACTCAGTGAATAATAACATAAATTGGGTCATGGTTTCATAGTAGATTATGTCATATTTATCGGCATACCAATGACGTATCCTGTCGGTGGTTAATGAAGTTGGCGTACATTATGTGGTGTACTGTAGGCATTCCTTGCGTGTCTTTGCATTATTAATCCGGCACCTAACTACAGCCACTTTTTAGCGTTCTTCACCTCCATTTCCGCTTCCTTTCTAACCTCTTGATGTTCAATCTCGTTTTACGTTCATTTCAAAGTGTAAGTCACTGCGGGGTTCTTTTCGACAGTTAATGGCCTCCTCGAACCGAGCACTGCACCCTGTAGGTAAAATTCTATAAATCAAAACTGACCAAATCGGTACGATTTAGAGGTTTGATGTCCTGCCAGTAACGGGAATATAAATCCATAAGCCTTACATCTGCCCTAAATTGTTTTTTTCTTTAATCTACAATGGTTCATAGAAAGCTTGAAAAGCTCTCTAGCCTGTCTCATTATCATTGTTTATTGTCTTTCACTCTAGCTACCATATAGTCTCCATTGTATTGTAAAAACATTCCCCGAGATTGGATTCTATGTCTCTAAATAGGTAATTCCAGCCTGGTAAATTACAATAGTTACAGTTGTGGAAAACTAATGATCAGATCTTTCCTGTCTTGTTTATTTTGACAAGTGAGATCATTTACCAGTTAAACTCATATTCAAACTTAGATTTGGATGTCATTCTGAAGTTAACATTCTTAGTGGTTCTTAGAATCCCAGCTGGTAGCCTACAGTCATCCATTGGTGGGATTCACAGCAGGACTGTATGGGATATGGAATATGGCTGTAATGGGATGTTCTTGTATGCTGTTAAAAAATGGTAATGAGCACTACAGCTCGCAATGAACTCTTTGTAGGCATGGTGATGTAATAGAATGATCCAGCTAAGGCTAATGGGAATCACTCCAAGGAGAAAGGGAGCAGGAATACTAAGTCACTAGTTTCACGATAAGTGATTTCTACAGAAGTGTGTATATTCATTATAAAATTATCTTATGGATGAGCACTAAAGTCCCCAATTATGCAATTGTGATCATTATTAGAATTGGGAGTATTGCTATTCAAATTATCAAAAATTGTGTGACTCTCTTAGGGCAGATAAGCTTTAACTATAATACTATGAAGACTGTGTAACCTGTTGTTCTGATAATAATCCCTTGTACTATTTTATCTAGTGGTTTGTGCCACAAGAAAGATTTGTCACTTTCTGTGTGAACGGCAGTAATGCTTTCTGTAACTGAAATTGAAGAGGATGAAAGAGCTCTAGAGTATTCGTGAACTGAATCAGATATGATCAGATCTTTAGGTCAAAGGAAGCTTTTGGCTTTCCTGCAGTGCAATGCAGCTTTGAAATTTTATGGAATATGTTTAGGAGAGGATATAAAGTTTGAGACTAAATATTTTGAAATACATTGCATCTAATAGGTTTATGAATATGGAGTGATGGGGGATAATTTTTACTTGTGGTGGATGTTGTGTCTGTTCATTTATGATTGTCCCCACATTGTGTGGAACACAAGCTGTTTCTTTGACAGCCTTTGGTGATGTTGGCCTACACTGACTCAGGCTTGGAGTGCCAGGGATTAGTTCTGGGGAGAGTAAATCTTTTTTAAGGACACCAAGATGCTGGAAGAGACAAGTAATCCTATATGCGATTCCATATGAATAAAGCATGGGAGATGAAAAGGTAACAGACCGAGACTAATGAATTTGTCTATTGCCATCATCTAGAGCTTCTGAGAAATGTAATTTGTTGACAACAATATAATGTCTTTTTGCAGGTTTCTGGAGAGGTGTAATCCAATGATTAGCAATATGTCATTTGAGCACTTGATTTGCTCTTTTCTTATGCCTGGTAGTTTGTGTATACCAGCTGTCATTCTCATCGTAACCGTCAGCTATTGGGAGTGAGGAGGACTGGGATTTAGATTAGGAAAACTCTTAAGAGTCAAGTTTCTTCTGTAAGTAGATTTTCCCTCTACTTTTGAAATCATTCCTTGTTAAAGTTGAGAAATAATTTTTTAGAGCTGTCCATTGCCGCTACTTGACAAAGATCTTCGGAGACTGGTTCACCAGTGACAGTATGTGGGGTCGCCACACTTTCGTCAAATACAATGTAGACAAACATGTAAATATTTATATCATCGTTCAGGACTGAGTCTTGTGGATCCTTCTGCATCCACAGACGAATGTGACAGGTATCCTAGAAGTATAACTAAGAACCTGAAGTTACCTGCTGGCAAAAATATACCTTGATAGCTTTTGTTAAAGGCATTGCAGGCATGAATTTTTGAAAAAGTCTAGTGTTTATGAGTTTAATATCAGTATCAAATATCAGTTATCTACAGGATTGGTGAAGTACGGTAGATCAAGTAGGTACTTGCTTGGCTGTATCAGGTCATTGTAACCTGACTGTCCTCAGATTCTTACCACACTTCAACGAATGAACTTTAAGCCCATATATACACGCGCTCCTAATATAACACAAACAAAAGAACTCAAGAGAGGGAAAATAATCTACAGTACGTAGGTATGTGGAATAATCAGTGTTGTCACATGTTTTTGAAAAGAGGGATGTTTAGAGAAGGCCTAAGCAAAGAAAAGTTCAAATTCTAGGAAAGAAGCGCATGGAACTGACAACATATATTGCATGTCTTTTTTTTCCCCCCTTTTTTGTGTGTGAATAAAGTTTTAATGAATCAGGACCAAGCATAGATGTAAGATTCGCCATAGAAATGGAAGAATATTTGATTCTTCTAATGGTCTGTTCTTTTACCAATGGTTATAGAATTAATACTACATGTTTGCCTTAACTTTATTTCTCACGTTTTTTATTATTATAATAGACAAATTTTGCAACAGCACTACAGTATTATGATCACAGCTTTCATTCAAAGATTTTGAATAAGAAATTGCCCTGCGACTTCTTTGCCAAGTAAATACTACGCTGCATTATACAGTACTAAGGTGTGTAACTCGAATTATGCATTTCTTCCAAGATCACACTAAACTGAAATATATGTACATTTATACTTCAGTGAACATTTGAACATCGGAGCTATGAAGATGAGAAAAAGGAATAAACAGATACCAATATCAGAAACACCTGAACCAAAAGTAACATTTATTAAAAGATATTTTTATTATAGTTAT
>NC_090764.1:48870806-48955806 GCF_036898095.1 Palaemon carinicauda
CAGATGTGGAGAGACGACTGGCAGAGGAAAGGGTCGGGGAGCTGCTGGGTTTTATATATAGGAGGGATAAGGAAGTAATAGAATGAGGGCATATTCATCCACACATACTTTCGTTACTGTATTTTTGTATTCGGATATTGACGACGCGTGAGAAGGGAGTCAGATGGGGGGGGGGGGGGGGGGCTTGCGTAACTAGACAGGCCGAGAATAAAGTTATTTGCATATGAATGAGATGTCAGTAACTCATATTTGATGAAATATGAAGTAGACGAAACGCTAGTTAATTTCATGAAAACTTAAAATGGCACTTATTAGCACTGAAGTAAAATGAATATCTGACACGTAAATAAGCTCAAGATGAATTTTATATCTAAATAGTATTCATAGTTTATAAATTGGAGCTGAATCCCAATTTCAAAGTCAGGGGTAGAGGACGAGAGAATGAATCTGGGGAATGACTGGAATACACAATTACTGACGAACGCATAATCCAGCAAAACCATTAATCAGTGAGTATTATGGCCCATTAATCTCCAACCATTACTTCATAAATAGGCATAACTAATTACGAGGCAGCTGTTGTCCGCCATGTTGGAGTACGTAAATACTGGCATTTATTAGAAGAGTGTCCATAAATATTACCCTGCGAACGATGTGACGCATTATCAAGGGAAGAATTACATCGATGGAGAAGAGGTGGCACTGAGGAAAAAGGCTGAGAAAAAGGGGCTTCCTCGTTATCAGTTGATTTATATAGAAGATGAATGCTCAAACAGCAGCAATATAAGGGATAATGAGGATTATGATTATCAATTAGTGTCTGAAAAACATATATTTGATTAGTGAAAGATTGAAAAATGGACCATAGTACAGTACAGTATGAGAAATGGACCACAGTATAGTACAGTATGAGAAATGGACCAGTACAATATTGTATGAAAAATGGACCACAGTACAATACAGTATGAAAAATGGACAACAGTACAGCACAGTATGAGAAATGGACCACAGTACAATACAGTATGAAAAATGGACAACAGTACAGCACAGTATGAGAAATGGACCACAGTACAGTACAGTATGAGAAATGGACCACAGTACAATACAGTATGGGAAATGGACCATAGTACAGTACAGTATGAGAAATGGACCACAGTACAATACAGTATGGGAAATGGACCATAGTACAGTACAGTATGAAGATGAACACATCCTCGCGGACTCTGCAAACTCATAGGTCAACAGTACAGTTCAGTATGAGAAATGAACCACAGTACAGTATAATATAAGAAATGGACCACAGTACAGTATGAAGATGAACATATCTTCACGGATTCTGCAAACTCGTAGGTCAGTCCGTTTTGCCAGATCATATTGCCATTCATTTCCAGAATGTGGAACTTCTTATTTGGTCTATGTTAGCTGAAGCATTAAGCCTGTTTCACCTTAAACGACGAGTTCGTCCCAACCTTAAGATTCCATTGACTTTCTTGCAATACAGTAGCTTTCTCTGACGAAGGTCTTGTCGCCTTGATGCAAAAAATTTATATTTTGATTGCCATCTGCTTAACTTTTCTCATCTTTACATTAACTTGTGGGCTGGTTTTAGGTTGATAGCTAATGGTAGTTTTTTCTAAGATAAAAGACGTTTTAGATCATAGTCGCAAAGAAATAGCTTAGTATATGTATTTTTTCTAGGACAATTTTCTCTGGGATAAAGATCTATGTAGATCAATGTAATGAAATTTTTAGCCACAGCCTAACTTACTTTTTCCCATAAACACCCCATTTATTTCTTTACTTGATAAATCAAACTTGTTTTGTCCGTCCTTTTTAATCTTTTATGATAATTATATTTCAAACTGATAAAATAGAGAGAGAGAGAGAGAGAGAGAGAGAGAGAGAGAGAGAGAGAGAGAGAGAGAGAGAGAGAGAGAGAGAGAATCGCAAATATTTATTTTCTTCAGTACCTTTGTTATACTCACGCCAGTGTGATGTGAATCACTTAATTGATCAGCATTGAAAGATAATCCCCTAATTATTTCACTAACTAACTTCATGTCAGTTACTATGCATTATCAGTCTTATAACTGTGCTCAGTCAGGTGTAATAGAAATTACTGTTGTTTTTACCAACCATTTCAGAAAGAATACACGTGACAAGTTATTTATGTAAATTGTGTCCCAGTCGTTATATGCATTCATTCTCATAGTCTCATCATCGTTATACTTTATTGCTACTCGGTCATATATATATATATATATATATATATATATATATATATATATATATGTGTGTGTATATATATATATATATATAGAGAGAGAGAGAGAGAGAGAGAGAGAGAGAGAGAGAGAGAGAGAGAGAGAGAGAGAGAGAGAGAGAGAGAGAGAGAGAGAGAGAGAGAGAGAACGAACCTCCGTAATCCTGTGAAGCATTTTGTTGAGTGAGACCTTTCCAAGTGGAGAGGCCTACCGCCGACTTTCTTTCTCTTCTCTGTTGTCACCGATTTTCATTTAGTGAATCTGTTCCTCTCGGAAGAAGTCAAAAGGCAACTTGGACTATTCATAGGTTTCATTCAGGCCCCTTCTCATAGGGCACCTCGCAGCTGTTGAGGATATTTGGAGCCCAGATACCATTTTCCAAGAAGAAAAAAATATGAAAACAAGGTATAAGAATATCGTTATTTGTGGGTTACTGCCTATTTTATTAAAGAAACGATGACAAACTTATTTCAGTTTAAGGATGTTTTTATGTATAGCAAGTGAAAATAAAATAACAATGAGATGCTGACTAGCAATATTACCGCTTTTGTCAGATAGTAGGTTGGCCAGGGCACCAACCACCCTTTGAGATACTACCGCTAGAGAGTTATGGGGAACTTTTGACTGGCCAGACAGTACTGCATTGGATCCTTTTCTCTGGTTGCGGTTCATTTTCCCTTTGTCTACATATACACAGTGAATAGTCTGGCCTATCCTTTACATATTCTCCTCTTTCCTTATACACCTGACAACACAGATTACCAAACAATTCTTCTTCACTCAAGGGGTTACTGCACTTTAAATTGTTCAGTGGCTACTTTTTTCTTGGTAAGGGTAGAAGAGACTCTTTAGCTATGGTAAGCAGCTCTTCTAGGAGAAGGACACTCCAAAATCAAACCATTGTTCTCTAGTCTTGGGTTGTGACATAGCCTCTGTACCATGGTCTTCCACTTACTTGGGATGAGTTCTCTTGCTTGAGGGTACGCTCAATCACAATATTCTATCTTATATCACTTCCTCTTGTTTTGTTAAAGTTTGTATAGTTTATATAGGAGATATTTATTTTAATCTTGTTACTCTTCTTAGAATATTTTATTTTCATTTTTCCCTTTCCTCACTGGGCTATTTTCCCTGTTGGAGCGCTTGGGCTTATAGCACCTTGCTTTTCCAATGAGGATTACAGCTTAGCTTATAATAATAATAATAATAATAATAATAATAATAATAATAACGGAGTTAAGCAAATTGGAAACGTCCCTGCCTGGCGATCTGCTGGAGCGGGGTTCGAGACCCGCTCACTCTTGATAGTTTCTTGTAGTGTCTGCAACCTCATCATCCTTGTGAGCGAAGGATGGGGGAGCGTAAATGTCTACCTGCTAAGTCAATAGCAGTCATTGCCCGGCCCTCCGTGGTCCTAGTTTGGGTTGAGAGGGAGCTTGGACGATGATCATGTGTATATCTACTCAGTCTTTAGGGGATTGTGATTGTCTCTTGCACCTGCCATTCATGAGTGACATTTAAACCAAATATGTGTGTGACATTGAACTTGAATAAACTATTTTCTCTCAATGTCTAATTGAGCTTGATACGATTATGAAACAATATACCAAACATACTGTAGAAACCGATTATTCAATCAGACAAAGATATCAGGAAGATTTGCTGAAATTTTCCTGATTGGCTGAACAGCGATAATTGGTAGAAATGGCTGCATCTCCTGCGTGCCAAAATATGTGATGAGAGTCCATCTTTTTAAATAACTAAAAGGCCTGAGAGTAAGATTGTTTATGTCAACGAGGGTTTAATCTGAACGTTAGATTTAATTTTTCTTTTCAATTCTGGTTCATGAATATTTTCTAATATGCCTTTAAATGTGATTTCCATTATAATGGCCTTGATCAAGCGACCTTTGAAGAAAATTGATGATAAAACAACAGTTACATTAGCCAATACCTTGAATCTAATAATAAAATAAGGAAACACAATATTTTGGGATAAAATCATGTACAGACGTATAGTCAAATTAACTGCAATATGAAACCCCCTAAGATTATGGCTAATAATATTACCTTCCATCTGTAATCCTCAATGAAAAGACAGAATACCACAAGTGTAAGAGCTGCAATAAGGAAAACAACATGGTAGAAGATCTACATTTGAGAAATAAAGAATAAACTATTTTCATTATTTCTCTGCTCGCAATTACATTTAGTCTCCCTTGATATGAGAGATCATGTGACATCTTTGTTTTGTCATAGTAACATTCATAGACAGGAAACACATCTTGCTACCTCGACAATAGAAAACCTTCATCAGCTGATCTGGTTTTAATGTTATCGTTCAACTAATAGAAGCAATCTAATCTTCCAAAACATCATGAATAGCGAGGTGAGATGGCCATCAACATTATCGGATAAATGGCACAAGATTTATGCGTCTTCATTATATTGTTCTTAATTATTATTATTATTACTATCCAAGCTACAACCCTAATTGGAAAAGCAAGGTGCTATAAGCCCAGGGGCTCCAATAGGGAAAAATAGCCCAGTGAGGAAAGGAAATAAGGAAATAAATAACTGAAGAGAACAAATTAACAATAAATCATTCTAAAAAAAAGTAATGTCAAAAGAGATATATCATATATAAACTATTAACAACGTCAACAACAAAAATGTCATATATAAACTATAAAAAGACTCATGTCCGTCTGGTCAACAAAAAAGCATTTGCTCCAACTTTGAACTTTTGAAGTTCTACTGATTCAACAACCCGATTAGGAAGATCATTCCACAACTTGGTAACAGCTGGAATAAAACTTCTAGAGTACTGCGTAGTATTGAGTCTTATGATGGAGAAGGCCTGGCTATTAGAATTAACTGCCTGCCTAGTATTACGAACAGGATAGAATTGTCCAGGGAGATCTGAATGTAAAGGATGGTCAGAGTTATGAAAAATCTTATGCAACATGCATAATGAACTAATTGATCGACGGTGCCAGAGATTAATATCTAGATCAGGAATAAGAAATTTAATAGACCGTAAGTTTCTGTCCAACAAATTAAGATGAGAATCAGCAGCTGAAGACCAGACAGGAGAACAATACTCAAAACAAGGTAGAATAAAAGAATTAAAACACTTCTTCAGAATAGATTGATCACCGCTATACGGTGATTTTAATTGTACTTATATGCCAATGGGATTTTATTTTGGATAAAAATCATGAAAACTTTTGTGAGTTGCTAATTATAGCAAATCGGTTATTTTTCAAGACTTGAATTTCGTTTTCGGGCAACAGTTTTCAGCATGAGGAGAATTAGTGATAGATAGAATATATCTTCCCCGAGATTTGTTGGTGTGATATCTATTTTCATCATATTTTATTCAAGACAAATGATTAATGGAGCAACCCATCGACACCCTATGTCATTATGACACTTGAAGATTTTTTCTGACTGAAATAAACTACAACGAATGACTTTTTTTTTTTTTTTTTTATTCCTCTAGGATCAATTAATCACGAGAGACAACATAGAACGCTCTAGAATCATGACCTAAGAGTAACAGGGATTTTAAAACTTTACATGTACAGGAACATAATTAACTCATGAAGATGAACCAAAGGTGGTGTAAAGCCTTTGGTGACTTATCTGCTTCATGCATTCCCTATTCAAGATTTTCCGCTGCTGAGAGGCTAAGGTTGTATGAGAGTAAGAACATGACTTTAAATTTTGCTAGAATAGGTCTATGCAGTCTCATATATATTGAAAATAACAATCTACCTCCTGTATCGCAAAGATTTGAGGAAAATCTTCAATTTGTGTTAACTGAGGCAAAAAAGAACTTAGAACATTTTACTCGTCACCCTTGTTGGACATTTGAATTTATGAGAAAGAAACTCAGGGTTTAACCACTACAGACTATGACTACCATTTGGTAATGGGGCTCTAAAATTATCCAATTCACACATTAGAAGCAAAGATCAAGGTTATAAAAATCAATTGCAAAGTAACACCTGAATCCATTAAAGGTAGCAAATGCGTTATGGGGTTATGACTGCAGGGAAAAGCAAAGAAGGAACTTCAAATTCCCAGACTAACAATAGTGTTAGCCATTCCTTTTGATCAAGGGACTAATGATATGCAGCAAATGTTGGTTTTATTGGAGGGTTTCGATTTAACATTTAATAAGGAGACGGCAAAACGAGAACCATTTTACAAAAATAAGAAAAAAGTATACATAAATGTCTCGCGTGAGAGAGAGAGAGAGAGAGAGAGAGAGAGAGAGAGAGAGAGAGAGAGAGAGAGAGAGAGGGGTGGGGGGAGCCCCAAATGTACGAAAAATGACAATCCCATATTCAACTTACTAACTTTTGGGTTGTGGTAGCTTTTTTGAAACGCCCTTGCCTTGCCATCTGCTGGACTTGGGTTCGAGACCCGCTCAAGCTCGGTAGTTTCTTGTAGTGTCTGTAGCCTCACCATCCTTGTAAGCTAAGGATGCGGGGTTTTGGGGAGCCTACAAGTCTATTTGATGAGCCATTAGCAACCATTGCCTGGCCCTCCCTGGTCCGTAGGTTGGTTGGAGAGCGGGCTTGGGCGCTGATCATATTCATATATATGGTCAATCTCTAGGTCATTGTTAGTGTCTCTTGTCTCTGCACTTCATGAGTGACCTTTAAATTTTCGGCCAAATTATTTGGCCAGTTATAAGATCTTCCCAAAGTCGTTGCTGATGTCATATGTTCATGTTTAGATAACTAATAGGGATGACGAACAAATTCCTGATAATAGTAATAATGAAAGCAAAGCAGCTGAATGGAAGTAATCCCGTAGGTCAGAGGTAATTCTACGCGAGGCGAGTTTATTTAGAAAACATTGAATTGCGCAACTGAAACATAAATAGAAAGTAGAAATAAAAACATAAAATAGATTCAAAATTCCGAAATAAAAGAAAATATTGTATATTTTACGTGTACGTACAGTATGTATGAAAATATTTATTATTTTAGCAAAATTATGTGCAATGTTGCTCATTTCCTACAGGGACGAAGCGTCCTCTCTCACAAGAGAATTTCGATTTCTTCATTTTTAATATTGTTATTATCTTCTTTTAATCAATTTGTGAAACATTTATAAATACTCAACCTCAGTAACAAATAAACAAGACAGGAAGTGCTATGGAAAAGTGTGGTATAATAAAGTATTATGTTTAAAACAAATTAATTAAACCAGTCTAGTTTTCAGTATCTTTCTTTTTTTTAAACAAACAGAAAATGTGGCTCGTTTAAAAACAAACAATAAACCGTTTAAGAGATCTCAATGGACTGAACAGTTCCGTTCTTAGAATAAAGATCTTATGATTTTTCCCGGAGCAGTGCAATCATTTATAACCATCCCATTTTTAACAGCTTTGAAGCCCCAATCTAACAACCTTTAACAAGATAAATGACTCCGCTGGGATGGTTCGTCGCATCTCTTTGGCTTTTGACAAAGAGGAGAGATGGCCTCTTTGTAATAATAGTTCAGCTAAGAAGAAATTCGGAAGGAGAAAGAGGAGGAGAAGAACGAATGAGCGATGGACAAGGATGAGAAATGGTTCGTGGCGATGGAGGTAGACTGCTTCTCTCTCTCTCTCTCTCTCTCTCTCTCTCTCTCTCTCTCTCTCTCTCTCTCTCTCTCTCTCTCTCTCTCTCTATGGGGCCTCCCGTTTGTCTGAGTCGCCCTACGAGTCATTAGTAAAAGTGGGGCACTCGGGCTGTCATCACTATTGGAGGTCGTAGGGAAAGGGAAAGCGAGGACCCTCTGCTTAACACCATTAAGGGCCCATTATGCATACCGCCCCTGTTGAGTATCCGACCATAAGGTCATTTTTGGGTGGGCATTATAATGCCAGTAGTCCTTCATTTGTTGGCTGTTTCCGCCCGAATGGGCACGTTCAGTGATTCTCGGTTAATTTTGGGAATTGAGGGTCTAATTTGGGAAAGGGCTGCCTGCACCCTTCTCTGACCTCTCTCACTGGCATCACCGTTTAGCGACTGTTGCCATAACCCCTTCGAACCTACTTCTCCTCGGTTTAGGCCTTTTTCTTTTTTACCTGCTTCTATGTCGTAGAAAGTTTTGCATCGCCAAATTTAATCGCCTAGTTTATTATAAAAACGTTAATGTTTAAGAATTTCGAATTTCATTTTTTTTCACTCCATCGTGTATATATATATATATATATATATATATATATATATATATATATATATATATATATATATATATATATACAGTATTGCTCAATAAGAACAAATTATCCCTATACAGTCTTGCTTTAATATATTCAGATTCGATTACTGCCCATGAAAGTGAGCTATTGGAATTCATACAAACTGATGCAGTATGATTTCTCCCCCGAGATAGCTTAGAGAGGTCTACGGTCGCATTTTGAGAGCCTGTAGATAGAAGGCGTAGCCTTTGAATATGAAGGAGTGATAAGACCTACGTTGTATCTATTTCTGAGCATCAGGGAGATCGAATAGACTCACTAGTGGGTTCATCCTGACTATTTATTTCAAACCGTTCCCTTTTTAAACTTAATTAAAACCGAATAGAAGATATATATATAATTCTAACTTCGAAAGCCTATAAAAAGTGAATAAGAGACCTTAACTAGTTCCTATTTCAAACTTTTAGTAGATAATGTACAGTTGTCTCAATTTCAAACTGTGTGTATAAATTGATTTGTTAGCATTCAACGACAGCCGTATCAAATTGTAAACAGGGGTTAGATATAAAACCTCGTACAAGGGGAGCCAGAGGGTTCAATGGACAACCCGTGCTGTCAAAGGCTGATATCATCTTTCATCATAAACTAGGGTCCATATAAAATGCATTTTGCCATGTTAATAAAAGTAGAATAAAGTCTTATATATAAAATCAATATGAAAACCACCTTTAAAAAATTGTAACAATTATGTAGGCTGATGCAATAGTAAATGTTTAGTACTTAGAAATATATTACAGTAATAGGTTTGCGAAATTTGTTAATGGTGTCATTTGTAATTACCATAATTGCCGATATTAAAAGTGACGGCTATACTTCGAAATCTCATTCCTCTAGTTTTCATATAGTATATCATCTCCCCTATATAATAAAGAGCAAGTGTCTGGATATATATATATATATATATATATATATATATATATATATATATATATATATATATCTTTCCTGTCACGCATAGGGGAGAGAGGGAGTAGTCATACCCAGGTGAGAGGGGGTAACCCGGGAGGTACACTCGGAAACCAGACTCCCACAAGTTGCCGAACCAGCGGGTTATAGTTAAAAATGGGAGAGGAGTTGGGAAGGGTTGAATATGTGTGCGCATAAATATGTAAACATTTAGAAGTCATTTTCGACGGCTCGGGTGCACTAGTAACAGTATGAACTGTGATGATTTCACACCGTAATTTAAAAGAAAACTGTTACCCCTAGCTTTTACAGTAGCTAAAATTTGCAAAAATTGCCTTGTTGGTCACCTCAAAACTGCTCCTGTGTAGAAGACCCTGGAAAATTCCCAGAAGCTTATCCAAGTAAAATGCATTCTGTAAGGACCCTAATTTATGAAAAATGACGCCAACCTTTGACATCCTGGGGTGGCCGTTGAACCCCAAAGAAATGGGACCTTGGCTCCCCGAGTTATTGACTGGTTTCTGTTCAAAGCTGTAAATAGAGGACCTGCTCTGCTTTTTGTTCCAAATTACCTGCTTAAATAGAAGGCGTAAGCTGGTCTATATTATACTCTTTCTATGAAACTCAAATAAGACAGTTATGCTGGGTTTTTTTTATGAATTATATTACAAGTATTTGTAATTAAAAATATGTCCTACACTTATTTTGTTTGTGTCTGTTAAAAGAGAACCAAAACCGGTTTTGATTTAGATCTGAGGCTATAACCCTAATTGGAAAAGCAAGATGTTATAAGCCCAAGGGCTCCGACAGGGTAAAATAGTCCGGTGAGGGAAGAAAACAAGAACATGAATAAACTACAAGAGAAGAATAAACAATCAAAATAAGATATTTTAAGAATAGTAACAACATCAAATTAGTTTGTCCGAGTTTGTTTACTTTTATCAGTTCATTGCTCTAAAATTAGTTAAAAGACATTTGTATTCATCATTGGAAATCTCACGTTGCGAGTCTCTTTCCGAAGGCTGATGTAAGGTGATCTTACAGTAAGTACGTGTTTTGGGATCTAGTTGGTCTGAATGGGGTATTCACCTGTTAAGAGCTTACTCAGTTCCGCCTTTATATTGCTTAGGTAAATGTAACGTCTCTTGTTATTTAAAGGATTCTAAAGTCCTTAGACCAGTTTGAATAGTAAACTATTGCAGCTCATTTTTATCACTTTAAAACCCCATTTTAAATATTATTTCTTCATACATCAGTGGACACATTTATTTTTATTTTCAATGACTTTTTTTTTTTTCCAAAACTTCTGTAACCGCTGGGAGTATATTCAGCTTTGTTGCAAATTAATTGTTTGATTTTACTACTGTGTTGTATGAAGTGATTATTATGTTTAGAAAGCTTACAGGTTGAAGGATTTATTTTCATTTTGGACCAGAACCACAAAACTATAGTTTCAAAATGTGTTATGGTTACAGTAGATAATCACTCAACAAAATTTTCTTTGACCATTGGTAATCTTATATACACACTGTAAATAATCTATAGACTGAATCTCATATATATATATATATATATATCACCCAAAAAAAGGAATTTGATAATGAATTCAACCTTTAGAGTACATATCCACTGAAAATTCTTTTTATGGCAAGTGCTTCCATCAGTTGAGGCTCTGGTTCGAATTCTAACCCAGCCAGAAATCCTTTTCATAAAAAGAATTTTCACTAGACACACACATTATATATATATATATATATATATATATATATATATATATATATATATAATATATATATATATGTATATATATTACCAAGGTTCAGTTCAATATCACATTCCATTTATAGTTGATATTTATACTCATGAAGGTCACGTGTGTTACTGACACTCTCTCTCTCTCTCTCTCTCTCTCTCTCTCTCTCTCTCTCTCTCTCCATATATATATATATATATATATATATATATATATATATATATATATATATATATGTATATATATGTGTGTGTGATAAATTTTGCAAATTTTTACGTGTTTTTCATATTCAAATAAGCCATATATATTTTTGATACATTAATGTCTGGATCCCTTAACGACCTCGGGATCAGAGCCCCAGGCGAAATCACACAAAGACAAGAGCTTGGCTCCCGCCGGGAATCGAACCCTGGTCGGCAAGCTTGTACAGACAGTGACTAACCCACTTGGCCACGAAGAAAGATAAAAGTCAATGACAATTCTTCTGTACTTATACCTGTCGAATTCAGGTATTTTGTACTTAGAATTGAAATCAACCCATTTTCACCATCGTAGCTAATTGTTAGTTTGTTACTTGGCATTCAATTAATGATAAATTTTGCACACTTTTACGTGTTTTTCATATTCAAATAAGCCATATATATTTTTGATACATTAATGTCTGGATTCTCTTAACGACCTCGGGATCAGAGCCCCAGGCGAAATCACACAAAGACAAGAGCTTGGCTCCGGCCGGGAATCGAACCCTGGTCGGCAAGCTTGTACAGACAGTGACTAACCCACTTGGCCACGAAGAAAGATAAAAGTCAATGACAATTCTTCTGTACTTATACCTGTCGAATTCAGGTATTTTGTACTTAGAATTGAAATCAACCCATCTTCACCATCGTAGCTAATTGGTAGTGCAAATACTACCAAAATTTATCATTAATTGAATGCCAAGTAACAAACTACCAATTAGCTACGATGGTGAAGATGGGTTGATTTCAATTCTAAGTACAATATACCTGAATTCGACAGGTATAAGTACAGAAGAATTGTCATTGACTTTTATCTTTCTTCGTGACCAAGTGGGTTAGTCACTGTCTGTACAAGCTTGCCGACCAGGGTTCGATTCCCGGCCGGAGCCAAGCTCTTGTCTTTGTGTGATTTCGCCTGGGGCTCTGATCCCGAGGTCGTTAAGAGAATCCAGACATTAATGTATCAAAAATATATATGGCTTATTTGAATATGAAAAACACGTAAAAGTGTGCAAAATTTATCATTAATTGAATGCCAAGTAACAAACTACCAATTAGCTACGATGGTGAAGATGGGTTGATTTCAATTTTAAGTACAAAATACCTGAATTCGACAGGTATAAGTACAGAAGAATTGTCATTGACTTTTATCTTTCTTCGTGGCCAAGTGGGTTAGTCACTGTCTGTACAAGCTTGCCGACCAGGGTTCGATTCCCGGCCGGAGCCAAGCTCTTGTCTTTGTGTGATTTCGCCTGGGGCTCTGATCCCGAGGTCGTTAAGAGAATCCAGACATTAATGTATCAAAAATATGTATGGCTTATTTGAATATGAAAAACACGTAAAAATGTGCAAAATTTATCATTAATTGAATGCCAAGTAACAAACTACCAATTAGCTACGATGGTGAAGATGGGTTGATTTCAATTCTAAGTACAACATACCTGAATTCGACAGGTATAAGTACAGAAGAATTGTCATTGACTTTTATCTTTCTTCGTGGCCAAGTGGGTTAGTCACTGTCTGTACAAGCTTGCCGACCAGGGTTCGATTCCCGGCCGGAGCCAAGCTCTTGTCTTTGTGTGATTTCGCCTGGGGCTCTGATCCCGAGGTCGTTAAGAGAATCCAGACATTAATGTATCAAAAATATATATGGCTTATTTGAATATATATATATATATATATATATATATATATATATATATATATATATATATATATAATGTGTTTGTGTGTGTGTAATTATTCCATACTAAAAGATTTTCATGTACATAATTTAGGAGAATTTTTAGATCTTTGTCTAACTAAATTTGTAATCCTGATCTACCTTTAGAAGTTGCCGAGAACTTTTTACATGCAATAAATACTTCAGGAGGGAAAAATCACTTTAGGTGCACCTCGGAACTGCACTTACCAAGACACGAAAGTAATTTTAAATTATTATTATTATTATTATTATTATTATTATTATTACCTGCTAAGCTACAACCTTAGTTGGAATAGCAAGATGTTATAAGCCCAGGGGCTCAAACGAGGAAATTAGCCCAGTGAGGAAAGGAAACAAGGAAAAGTTAAATATTTTAAGAACAGTAACATTAAAATAACTATCTCCAATATAAACTATAAAAACTTTAGCAATTGAATTGAATTGTAAATTACATCAGTGCTCCCTGTTTTTTTTTTTTTTAAACGTCAACAATCTAGTCAGTAGTTGACAGTTTCCGTAGATTAACATGTATTGCGCGGAGATACTATGGGCTGCAAATGTGCAAGAGCCCGTGCCTAGCCGTATGGCCAGGCAATCTCTTCTCTTCTTAATTTCAGCCTCGATTTAGGGTTGAAAGAAAATATTTGCATCAACCCTCACTGGAAATCTGGCAGTGAGATTATTGTAGAAAATTACAACGAATAATTTTTTCCCTGCACTGTGCAGTCTTAATCCCCGTTGGCTTTTGCTTTTTAATATTGGGGAAATTCTTAACTCTCCAATTCGCTGCTGACGGACAAAATTTTGGCGAATAAAATGCATTCAAGTAGCGAAATATTAGCTTCGTGTGAGCCTCCTATTTGGAATGCTGGGAAATAGATTTATTTATCTGTTCTGGAGTTGCAACGAATATAGATTTACGCAATGATTAGATATATAATATAGTTTATTCACGGTGTATTGTGTGTTGAAGTTGCTGGTAAAATGAGTGAGTGCAATATATTATTATTATAATTATTATTATTAATATTATTATTATTATTATTATTATTATTATTATTATTATTATTATTATTTGGTATTGAAAACCACAGTTTATATATGTTTTATATTAAAGAAATAAGGAGCTTTCGCCCTTTTTCAGCTGAAGTGGCACTTTGTAAAGAAAGCGAAACTCTTGTAATGTTTAAATATACAACGTATATAACTGGGAATTTTTAGTACCCAAGATTGTTAGACACGGCAATGGATTTTATTTAAGTTATTATTATTAATACTAGGGTATGCGATCCGTCAAAAAGGAGATCTCAATATTTAGATAGATTTGCACATGCAGAGATTCAACCACCCCCATTCCCTCTCCCTTTCCTAACTACTGTACAACCTGGTGGTTCGGCAATTTGTGGTAGATTGTGGTTTCCGAGTGCACCTCTCGGGGTATGACTCCTCTCTCTCCTCCTGAGCGTGACAGGTAAGAAATATATTTAGGGGAGATTATTATTATTATTATTATTATTATTATCGTGCCGACTCTTAATTCCCTTATCAAGACGGAAAGTTCCTCATCATGGAGGTGCTAATTTCTCTAACACGGCTATTACGATGAACGGCAGTAATCACTTTGTGTCTGACTCGTAATAACATGATTTGAGGGACAAGACCGCGAGTTCACACCTCTTTGCCTGGGATCAAATACGATTAAACGGGCGGTGAATGCGGCGAGAGTGATCAAGCTTAGATCACTGACGCACACACACACACGCACGTACGCTATAGAGGGGGGGGGGAGACGGACACATTAAGATTGGCGCGTTCCCCTAGGGAAGGAGATATTGGTTCAGAGAGGGGGAGGGGGAGGGGTATAGAATGGCGTTTAAGCTGCCGACACCAAAACAATGAAGTGAGATGGCGACAACAGAGGGATGTGAGTTTCAGGAGAAGCAGTAGCTTTTGGATTATCACTAACCGGATCGCGCAGTTTTATGACTGGATTTAGAGCCTATAAAAACGTTACTCCTTCGCTGTGTGTAGCGTTAATTCCGAAGGTGGAGGCGTGAGCAAGACCTACTCGGGCGAGAATTATTATGGTATTAAATTGTCTATATCTATGCTAAAAAGGCCGATGGTCATCTCGGCTTTTTGTTTACCGTCGCGGCTGGATCTGGTTGTCAAGGCGATGCGAAGTTATTGCAGCTTTTTTTTCAGAGCGAGGTATGGAGAAGCTTTACTTTGTAAGTAGGTGGCTAAGTCAGATTAATGATTTTAGGTTTCGGGTCTTCTGGGAACGTAAGCTGGGTAGGTACGTAGGTAGGTGTGCTGGAGAAGAATTGGGAAGAGGAAAAGTGCGCTGGAGAAATGGGAGATCTTTCTGATGTGGGATAAAACGAATACGCGAGCAATTTTTCAATTGACAGGTAATGCAATTTAGTCATTATTTCAAGTCATTGTTTATTAGTTACCGATTTCTCACTGTTTTTCGTCGCTCGTCGCTTAGATTTTATGACTGTTTTCACTTATTCTATTAAGTCGGCATCCTTCATTTCTAATCCTACTTTCCATTCATTTAACACGTCCCTCCCTCTCCTTAATTCGTTCTCCTCCCTTTTTCAGAGTCTGTCCGTTAACTCAGCTTCTCTACCTTCTTTCTCTTTCTCCATTATATCTCCGTCCTCGTCCCTGTCCTCTATTTCCGACTCAATATCATTAGCAACGGATTATCTGGCGTCACCTGCTGCGAAGCAGTTCTCGGTAACCTAAAATCCTTTGTCTCAACTCAGTCTTGGCTTTTTTTGTTATTCATTTTAGTTCCGGCTGTCTCTCACTCTACTACTCTCTCCATTGGCATTGTTATCAAGTTCGAACTTATAGGCCAATAAGTCAGAAGTTCATGTGAAAAATTCAGTTCTTAGGAGTGAGCTTGTTGGTCTTACAGTCCCTTTTCGTGCCCCGAGTAGATATTGGCATCCAGGCTGTATAACTATTATTATTATTATCATTATTATTATTATTATTATTATTATTATCATCATCATTATTATCAGCCAAGCTACAACTCTAGTTGAAAAGCAAGATGTTATAAACCCAAGGGCTCCATCAGGGAAAAGTAGCCCAGCGAGGAAAGGAAATAAGGAAATGAATAAACGATATGAGAAATAGTTAACAATTAATAAAATATTTTAAAAACAGTAACTACATCAAAACAGATATTTCATTTATAGACTAAAAGACATGCCAGCATGTTCAACATAAAAATATTTGCTGCAAGTTTGAACTTTTGAACTTCTGATTACTAGTCAACTGCATCGTGCTAAATCTGAGCATGAAAAGGAAAGGGTATTCTCAGTCTCTTCCAACATGTCAATTGGTTTGTGATAAGCACATCCAAAAATTGCGAGGAATTAAAGTGTGGGTGTGTGTGTAATATCGAGATAGCTTTCCCATTTCCATCAACTCGTTTTAAAATTTGGTTGATAACCAAAAGGCTTATTTGCCTACGACATTTCTTGGTGGTTACCCATCCATGGAGACCGCTGATTAGGCCCGTCTTGGCTGATCAGTGGTATAGAGTCCTTTAATTCCTTTGTTGTTTATGCTTTGCTGATTGACATTGTTAGCAGTCGTACTTTTGACTGGATTTTGCAGTGTTAGATTATACCCAAATGTTGTGTTTCCGAAACCAATCTAGGAAATGGTATTGTTCTGAGACTAGGATTACAGAATATTTTATATTATTGTTTGTATTCTGTTTATCTTCTTTCTTTGCATAAAGCATGAGGTGAGGCACAAAGATCCGGATTTATCGACTAAAAGTCTTTAAAGGTCGCTCATGAAAGGCAGAGGCAAGGGACAGTGACAATACGCTAGCAGGACAGTGTCCAAGCCCCCTCTACACCCAAGCTAGGATCAAGGAGTACTAGGTAATGGCTTCCATTGATTCAGTATGTAGCCGGTCTCCTCCACCCCCCCCCCCCCCCTGTCTCTAGCTCACAAGAATGGTGATGTTTGAGACACTACTAGAAACTATCGATCTTGAGCGGGCATCGAATCCCAGTCCAGCAAATCGCCAGGGAGAGACGTTTGCAATAGGCTACCACAACCCTATAGCATTCTTTTCTGGAGAAGGAAAGGAGCTACCTAGCCCTGTTGAAGTTATGATGGTGAGCAATGGACACGGGGATTAAACGATTATCCAGTCTTAACATTTGAATAGTCCAGACCCTCAAAATAATTGATGAAATCCACTAACGCTACATTATCATGTTAAAAAAGCATAGTCATCGTGCCTTTGTTGATTTCATGTTCGGCTTATCCAGTAATTTACTAAAAAAAAAAAAAACACACTTCTGTGTATGTTTTAACTTTGTTCAACAGTCCTATTTACAACGAAAGCAATGTCCAACAGATTTAATATCTTTCAGTGGATAGGATCGGTGCGCTGAATCATGATTCGCAGAATAGAGGATAAACTCCGTTTGCAGCTATTATGGTGTAGCTATCTCTTTCTATTGCGGTAGTCTTATCCGTTTCTGGTTTGTGCGATTTCCCAATTAACACGGGCGAGAAAAAAGAAGAAAAAGAAGAACGGTGGGTATTAAGAAAGAGAAAGACAGGGTGTGAACACGAAACTTGTAATTGTCTGAGAACAACACAGTTTGGAATGGACTTAACTTTCCAGGGTTGGGTACCAAGAGAGTAGTATCACCCAACCGACCGTCCCCCAACACATCTCGTCCCACAAATGCCCACTGGCCTCACTAACAAGGCCAGAGAGCGCTTAATTCCACGGTGTAAGTTAGACTAATGAGCTTAAGTCCCCACACAAACACAACCCGGTGGGGTTCTTCGGCTGATGCTGTTTCCGCTGCTACGGTCATTCCTCTTCTGTGGACCGTCTTGCCTCCAGGGCGTCCAGGCTGAATAGGGCGGCCCCAAGGGTTTCAAGTTGACGCCGCCGGGGAACACCGTTTGCCGCAAATGAGTGTTGGGATCACTTTTAGCAAACGATCCAGTTTATAAAGCTAATAACACAGTATCGCTTTTCCAACTATTACCCAAGGCCAAGATATTAGTTTAAACTTCAACACTGGTAATGGTTCGGTTGGTCTCCAGATTTAGGTTTCTAAATCAGAACACGCACGTATTCTCTCTCTCTCTCTCTCTCTCTCTCTCTCTCTCTCTCTCTCTCTCTCTCTCTCTCTCTCTCTCTCTCATACATACATACATACATACATACATGTATATATATATATATTTTTATGTTTGCATTGCTGTGACGGTGAAAGTGCAGTATTTAAAAAAAATTGGGTAAATTTGATATATGGCCCAAAAAAGGTATCAATGGCGGAGTTTTTTTTATGTGAATGCTAGAGGGACCGTAGTGCTATAATGATCATCGCCTCTACGTAGTTACTAAATAAATAGAAAGAACATTGAAAGGCAAAATTTTTAGATCATTGTCATGATGAAGTAACGAAGACAGTAAAATGAAATTGCAAAACAGGAGAAAATGCGATAATCGGGAACTCGTATATCAAAATATCGACTCTCTCTCTCTCTCTCTCTCTCTCTCTCTCTCTCTCTCTCTCTCTCTCTCTCTCTCTCTCTCTCTCTCTCTCATCGGGAAATCAATTAATGAAATTTGACTGAACATTGAGATGGTAATAGAAAATATACCAGTACATTATTTTAATCTATTTCTCTTCCTCCTATTTTTTTAAAGCTTTTCTAGTTTATATATGAAATATTCATTTTAATGTTGTTACTGTTTTTTTAAAACGTTATATTAATTGTTAATTACTCTTCATGTAGCTTCCTTATTTCCTTTCCTCACTGGGCTATTTTGCCTGTTGGAGCCCTCGGGTTTATAGCATCCTACTTTTCCAACTAGGGTTGTAGGTTAGCAAGTTATAATGATAATTAAAATGTCATTGTATACAAAAACAACAATAATAATAATAATAATAAGGGTAATAATAATAATGATAATAATATTAATAATAACAAACTGATATATGGCGTATTATAAAATTTCCACTATACAAATGTATAAACAGAGTTTATTGAAATGGAATAGGGAAATCTTGAACTGATTTAAGAGGTTGACTGTAACTTATAAATGAGAGATGTGAGTGGGGGCACTATAAGGGTACTTCACCCTCCCCACCATACCAGCTTTCAGAGGGGGGTTGTCATAGGTATGGTAGTCGTGGTGCCCTGGGTCTTATGGCTTGGGGTCCGTCGGCAAATCCTTCGAGTGTTGAATAGGTGGACACAGTTCCAGGGACTGAACCACTTCCGTCACCATTGTGTCTCCCCAAGCTAACTGTTGAAGGCTGTCGACACCCGGAGAGGAGGTTGAAGGAGAGGTGATATATAATATATACGGCGTTAGATTTAGTGGTAGCGGTAAAGAAGAGTGGACGGGTGAAGGGGTCCCGGGTGGTCTTCTTTACCTGCTATTGCTGAAGAGAGACGCTTAGAGCTTGGCTCCTGTTTCTTAGACAAAAGAGTCATTCATAATACGAGATTTTGTGAACTTGAATGAACGATGAGAATGATAGAATGGTTTTCTGTTTGTGGAAATTATGATATATTTATGGAAAATAATATACTCTCTTCGTAGTAAATCTTTTCGAGAGCTAGGGAAAGTATGACATTAGGTTATGATTTTTAGTTTATTATATGTCATCGAAAAAATTGACTAATTATAGTTATGAAATTCATATGTGATTAGGGTCATAACGGCAAACAATTATGATAACTATAGGAAAGGTCTTTCTTCTATGTCCATGAAAAAAGACATGTATCTTGCTTTAGAGTTTGTTGTGGCGTTTACGTTAGGCCCAGATGATTACGTTTTCTTCTAAACATAAAATAGTAGCAACAACAACAACAACAAAAGATAATAATGATCATAATGATAATAATAATAATAATAATAATGATAAATTGTTCCATAGAACTGAGCTAACTCAAATGACAATGATAGTTTATCTAGTTTTTGCTTAATTCACGATGATTGAAAATAGAAAAAATTATATATATTAGAACTAAAATAACAATAATTGTAAACAGGTAATGATAGTAACTGGTGTTAATTTTGATGCAAGTGACAATTTTACAGAAGGGCATAGAAAGGAAATAGTACTGTCCAGGAAGTCATGGTGGAATGTGTTGGGGAATTGCGAAAGTGAAGTTTGGATGTTGAATCCCCATGAAAAAAGAATGTTGTTAAAAAAAAGTCTATAGAATATGAGAAAGCATTGTCATCATAAATCTCAGAAAGCTTAATACTAGTCATATTTAATAAGCTATAAATATGCATAATAGACAGGCTATGAAACAAATGAACTTGCCATTATATGTTGGCGTTTCATTTGGTATCTCTGTGTATGGAGGAGCCGTGGACGTTTTTCCTGTCTTGTTTGACTCAATTGGTAAGGAATCGTGGGTTCGGATTTAGCAGTTATAGAACTTGAAAGAATTAAAACAAGTTCGTTTAAAAGAGTTGGAAGCAGAGGTTGGGCGATTTCTAGTTATTGTAAAGCTATTTGCAAAGGTAAAAGGAAGGATCAGATTGTTTTTGGTTGGCACGGTTATAGGAAAAAAAATGGATGGTGATATGTAGGTGAAAGGATTGTATAATGCAGTAGAGTTAGGAAGAAATAGGAGACTGAGACCTATTGTTCTCCTGTTTGGTCTTCAGCTGCTGATTCTCATCTTAATTTGTTGGACAGAAACTTACGGTCTATTAAATTTCTTATTCCTGATCTAGATATTAATCTCTGGCACCGTCGTTCAATTAGTTCATTATGCATGTTGCATAAGATTTTTCATAACTCTGACCATCCTTTACATTCAGATCTCCCTGGACAATTCTATCCTGTTCGTAATACTAGGCAGGCAGTTAATTCTAATAGCCAGGCCTTCTCCATCACGAGACTCAATACTACGCAGTACTCTAGAAGTTTTATTCCAGCTGTTACCAAGTTGTGGAATGATCTTCCTAATCGGGTGGTTGAATCAGTAGAACTTCAAAAGTTCAAAGTTGGAGCAAATGCTTTTTTGTTGACCAGGCGGACATGAGTCTTTTTATAGTTTATTTATGACATATTTGTTTTTGATGCTGTTAATAGTTTATATACAGTATGACATGTCTGTTTTGACGTTGTTACTGTTTTTAGAATGATTTATTGTTAATTTGTTCTCTTCATTTATTTATTTCCTTATTTCCTTTCCTCACTGGGCTATTTTTCCCTGTTGGAGCCCCTGGGCTTATAGCATCTTGCTTTTCCAACTAGGGTTGTAGCTTGGATAGTAATAATAATAATAATAATAGAAGTAGGTATTTATGCTGTTGAAGAATTATCAAAAATGAAAAGTTTTGATGACCACAAGGGGTCCCAGGACGTGCAGTGCGTTAAAGTGGCTCGATACCCTGTTCATGAATCTGTTGATGTATGTAACAGCTAATATCGTGTAAGTTATACACACAGAGGGATCATATATGATTCGGCTTTTTTTTTTTTTTTTTTTTTTTTTACATTTGATAAATTTACATTATTTTCGTAATTATTCTGTGACCAAAATACAGATGTTGACTTACACAGTATTTTACAGAAATATGAATCAAAATCAAAATATGTAATTTATAACATTTTTCAATGGGATCTGGTCTAGCTCTCTTGGCTATATTGGCAACCAACATAAACACTTTCATGCAACTTTAATTTGAGCTAGAACATGAGAGCCGAGGTCCTTCAGACAGAAGCTTAATTATGTTGGGTTATTTTTTTTTATCAAACGTAATTATAAAATATACAAATAAGTTCATAGGCTGTCTAAGTAAGATTGTAACGCTGAATATATTCCTGTTTTTTTTTTTCTAGGAGTTCAGTCTATCTGAAAACGGCTTAATATTAAAGAGATTGCGTTTATGTTGTTGTGTATGCAGATGTATGTAACGAATATGTAACTATTAGTAGAGAGCAGAACACGTCTTGAACGAAGTAACCCCATTTCCATCCGTACAATCTGGCGAGAATCTCGGCTCAGACATCCTGTCCCAATTAATATAAACGTAACGCGAAGCTAATCCGTGGGCTAAGCAAGCCACGATTAAGTTGATACGCAACCATATTTACTCTCGTCTTAACGAGGGAGCAAGTTGGCCAAGATTAAACACATGCTAAGCTTATTACTCTTATCACCCCTCGTCAATTACTGACACACCAGGCTGCTGAGAGAAGAACGGGGTGAGGAGGGAGGGAGTAGGGAAGGTGCGAGTGGTAGTGGGGGTCTATAAAGGCTGTGCTAAAGGCCGCACCTTTGACGGTACCGTTGTTCACATTGATACTAAAGCTTTTCTTGCCGTGAAAAGGTGTGCATATGTGCCGAAGTTACGTGCACGAGAGAGAGAGAGAGAGAGAGAGAGAGAGAGAGAGAGAGAGAGAGAGAGAGAGAGAGAGAGAGAGAGAGAGAATATCTCTCAAGAATTGACCAGTTTCAGCTTAATTCCTCGGTATGATTTAGCGGCTCTCATCTTTTTATTCTTTCGTCATCAAATTATTTCACAAAAGTAAAAGGTTTGTGGCACTGTAGAACTGCTTCAAGAGTATAACTGTTGTAGGAACAAAGCATCAACAGCAACTGTTGTAAGGATACAAAATTAACAGAAATATCAATTAGAACTGCCTTAGCGGTAGGCTGCAAAAACAGCAGTCACTACTCCCAACCGACACCAAACTTTTCTCAGCTCCGCTTCAGTCGAAGTCATTGACCCAACTAAAAACATTTGTAGGGGAAAAGGCACAAGTGTAGGAATGGCTGGAATATTGAAAGCATGAAAAGCCTTCGTAATGGCGGCTGAGAGCCTGGAAGGGTGGAAAGATCAGTAGTAACGATATGAAAGGAAAGCTGGAACGGATTCCAGGAGGATCTGCAAAGAAAATACTGACATTCCGTCCATCCCCTTTAGCCGCAAGAGCAACTGTCGATTTTCGATATTCTCTCTCTCACCTTTTATTGCATTTTCCATTATGGTGGTGATTGTATTTGGCAGAAGGAGAGAATATACTTTCTTTGGAAAGACTTTCTCTCAATCAAAACAAGTTTATGAGGCTGGAAATGTCTGGGATTGATAAGGTAATGATGTTGATATAAATTTATAGTCATCGTGTTTTGTTTATTTGCTGCGAAGAAATTGAGCAATTTCCTACAATTGTTTGATGGATCAAATGATAAAGAAATGGCCCAAAGTATCCAAGAGAAGAGGTTAAGTGGCAAAGCCTTTCCCGGGTGGATATCATATTCCATGCTTTATTATTATTATTATTGTTATTATTATTATTATTATTATTATTATTATTATTATTATTAGCTAAGCTACTACCATAGTTGGGAAAGCAGGATGCTATAACCCTAAGGGCTCCAACAGGGAAAGTAGCCCAGTGAAGAAAAGAAATAAGGAAGGAAATAGACTGCATGAGAGGTAATGAATGATTAGTATAAAATATTTTGAGATCAGTATCAACATTAAAATAGATCTGCTATGATTTTTTTTTTTAAGGAAAAGAAATTATTTATTAAAAGTTTGATTCGTAAGTATCTTTAACACAAGAACCAGTTTTTAGATTGTATTTTAAGCGAACTGCGTTTTTCTGCATTCAAATTCTGTATCAGCTCCAATACCTCAATATACGCAGTTATACTAAGCTAATACCCTTCCATCGTAACTTTATACGCAGCTTCTCAGGAAATCTTTGACAAAGGAGTTTCAAGACCTCTTTTGTCAAAAAATTATATCATTTCGAATGTGCGTGCATACTGATTTCATTAAGCTTAAGTTAACATTGTGTGATTACAGAAAGGCTTATATGTAATGTGTATGTAATTTGTCATTGAATATAAATAATGGCGATTCAGAAAAATAGATGGTCCGGGTTTAAAATGTAGCATTAACGAATTGATTGATAGATTTGAGATTTTCTGTTAACGCATTGATATATATATATATATATATATATATATATATATATTTATATATATTTATATATATATATATATATATATATATATATATATATAGAGAGAGAGAGAGAGAGAGAGAGAGAGAGAGAGAGAGAGAGAGAGAGAGAGAGAGAGAGAGAGAGAGAGAATGATATATCTGTATCAAACCCAACGAAAAATAAAAAGTTGAAAGAAGGTTATGTGATGGTCATGATATCAAAGAACACAAAAGGCTGTGTCTATAGCAACATTTCCCATGTCAAGCTTTCCTCCATACTAGCTTTTAAATATCATACGTACACATCCTAAGCACATGCTAATTCACGCACAAAATAATGTATGTAATTGAAACGTCTATTATGCTGGACATGAAAGTCATAAAGATGATGAACAATATTGTTTTGTTACTGACGAGAAATAAACTGTACTGAAGAAAGCCGTGTTGCAGCAGAGCATGACTTCTGCCAATAGACGTAAATGTAGCAGACCCGACGCAATAGTCCCAGTCCCACACACGCAGACGTGCCAGCTCGCCTCCCTCTGAAAAATTCTTCTTAACTTGTCGGTAATCTGGCTATCCATCGCCAGGGCAAACACGGTCATTGAGCGAAGCAGGTTTGTAAGGCCGATATTCCCTCTGCTAGACCAGCTAATACCACCTTTACCACGGCACCAAGTGTTCGCAAGCGCCCAATGTTTACCCTCGGATGTTCCGATGTGTTGAGGAGCAGTGTTGCCAAAGTCCTTTTTTATTGTCCAGAGGGTTGTACCAATGGACATATTCGTGTGATTTTCGTTTTGCGATTAGATATCAGTAAACTTTTTTAATAGATAATAGTAACGTGAGGAATTTTGCATTCATCTTCGGACAGAAATCTTCGAAAAGAACACAGCATCGACGTTGAATCTCATTGTGGTCTTTTTGCATTTTTGGCAATGCTGGCTTTCGGGGGCCCCATATGCTAGTGTAGGTACGATTCCGAGACAAGATTTTAAAGGCAATATTGTTAGTTTTCCTTCGGAGGTAACAGCATCCTTCCTACTGTTATGACACGCTCCCAGTTGAGAAATGTTTGGTCGAGGGATGACGCCCTCCCCAAACACTAACAAACATCACTTACACGAGATTAAACAAGATCATTCTTTCTTACCACCTGTTATCTCTTTGCCACTATTCTAATGATAATAGGAAAGAAAAGAGGATTTTTTTTCACTCTTTCTCTTTAAAACGGGTTCTAGAAGACTTCCAGCTGTAAGGGAGAATCCAGGCTCCGGCATTGGCATGAGTCCTTTTTTTAGATGAAGGTGACTTCCTTTCATTTTCATGAACGAGGTCCTTTAGTAAGGGAGGATGAGCATGTATGCTTTCCTTCAATAAAAGGCACTTTTGGGATGTAGTTGGAAGTCCCATGTCAGTTTCATTCTCTGATGGTGATTACCAGAGTTATCTTAACATGAGGTACGTGATTCAAATCTTCAATCAATATTGCAGTTAGCCTTTGTTCTGGTTTCACATTTTGGAACCCCTTGCCTGGTAGATTAGCATTCTATCCCGAATAATAATAATACTAATAATAATGATAATAACTATTATGCTATTATTATTATTGTTAATATTATTATTATTATTATTATTTCAGAAACCATATTATTGCAAATATAGTAATAAAAAACTTAACAACAGTAATAATGATGTTTGTATAACAACTACTACTGCTATTATTACTACAACTATTAATAATAATAATGATAATAATAATAATAATTATTATTATTGTTATTTTATTATTATTATCATTACTAGAATAACTGTAATTCAACGATCCCGGTAGTTACATTAATTTCACGTTGATATCAATTTATAATGCTAAAAAGGACTGCTATTTAATGAACAACTTTCATCTACAAATGCTACATGAAAAATATATAGGGTTTACCTTGAGGCGTTTCGAAGGTTATTCTTAGTTACTAGTGAGACTTCTGGGAATGACGTCATTCCAAATGAGTTGCAGCTCAGAGTATCCAACACATCTTTGGACTGGGTTTACCAATATATATATATTTGTATGCACACACATTATATATATATATATATATATATATATATATGTGTGTGTATATATATATAATATATATATATATATATATATATATATATATATATATATATATATATATATATATATATATATACACACGCGCGCGCGCAACTTTAGCCTCTTTCAAACATTTTCAAACATTTATAGTTTCTGTAAGTTTCTTTTCACTATCCCCAATCATGACTGTCACTAGGAAAACATAAACCATTACATTTTCTGCTCATGACTTATTTACAGATCTTACAACATTACGCTCCTCTCTTCGTTCTTTCAAAAAAGAAAAAAAGAAAAATTAATGGCTAAGGAGACATGACCACAATCTAGGTTTGCATTAGCTTATTGGAAACGTCCCTGCCTGACGATCTACTGGACTGGGGTTTGAGACCCACTGAAGCTCAATGGTTTCTTTTAGTGTCTGTAGCCTCACCATTCTTCCGTGGTCGTACCTTGGGTGGAGAGGGGGCTCAATATGTAGGGCATTGTCACTGTCTCTTTTTTCTGCCGTTCGTGGGTGACCAAAACCTTTATACCTTGTTTCATCTGCTTTTATACCAAGTCAGTCACTGCTGATACAAGGTTTGTTTTCATCATAGAAATATCTAATAGGTCGGTATTAAATTTTTCTATTACTCCATATACTGTATTCTTAGTACCCCTCACATTACATTACACTTCTTAGTCCATGTATGCCCCACACGCTTAAACTTCTCTCATTATTATTTAACAGACATTTTACATATACATATATATACAGTACATTTTTTTTCATCAGTAACCCAGTAACCCACTCATTCGTTTTGTTCTTTCAAATGTTAATAAACAAACACTTCTACATATCGAATTTTCTCTACCTTAGGAATACAGTGATTTACTGTGTACCCTAAGGAAATTTATATGACGTAGCCTATGCATTCACCCTGTCAGGATTCGAACCTATTTTTACCCATTTTGATACAATACTAAACAACTGACTTAACCAATCATGAGATATATAAGTTGATTTAGACTCTGCTGTAGTCCTACAACTTAATAATTTTTTCAACTTGTTACATGGAATCGAAATAAGTGAAGATTGAATTTGTAAAACCTTACTATTTATATTTAGGATTTATTGCTAACATTCTCGAAGATTAATCTATACATATTTTCCCTTTGGAATGATTTTAATGTTTTAAAACATTTATGGCTAAATATTTAAAAATATAGAAATCATGGGATATAAAACATTAATACTGTAAATAACCACGTACTATTAACTTGGCAATCAGCAATCATAGATCGGTGTCGATTGCAAGTAAAACAATCAGAATTCAACAGAAATATGGAAGCCTACAGCAGAGTTTAAAGAAACTTTTATCTCTTGATAGCTGAGCTTGCAAGTTAACTGCTACTTCTGCATCACAGTCCAACGGCATATAATCGAATCCTGGCCAAGATAGATACATTGACCATATATAATTCCCACTGAATATAAATTATGTAAAAAAAAAAAAAAAAAAAAAAAAAGAACCCTTGGAAGAGAAGAGAGATTTAACATATCTAATAAAAAACATCAACTTATGGTAAACAAATAAACATACAGAGAAAACACTAACAAAAGTTAAAGTTGTGTTCAATGGAAAAGGTAAACTTGAAAGATTCTTAAGTTAGTGGAGATGAATAATTTTAGTGAAAAGATGAACTGTATCTGGTTACCAACTTTTTGGAAAAGGACGAGGTCTACATTTTTTATTAGATGTCGAACCGTTGTACCGTTTTTTTGAAGATTATATAGTCTGTCTTTTTGGTCTTCCTTTCGGAAGGAAATTTGCATTTGTGGTCACGTTAAATGGACAGAGGGGGATTCTCAGTTTCTCTTGGAAGAAGCCGTATTGGACGCTTTTAGCTGTCTTGATTCATCTTGCCGCCAGAGTAGGTTGTTTCACTTTAGGGCGACTGGACAGGCAGAGTGAAACTTTAAAACTTTATGGTCCGGTACATGTTACGCCCTGATACACAAAGGTCTTGCTTTATAACTGGCTCATAATGCTCCTCCTTTCTTTAAGGTTTAAAGGCCACTTATGAATGGCAGAGGTAAGGGGCAATGACAATGCCCTAGCAAGCATGAATATGCCTCAGAGACTGACCCTTTATACATATATTCAGCACCCAACCCGTCTTTCCACCCACCCTAGGACCAGTGAGGGCCAGGCAGTGGCTAATGATGACTCAGCAGGTAGACCTTTAGGTACCCCCAAACCCCCCCCCCCCCCCCCCCCTTAGCTCACAAGGATGGTTAGGCTGCCTGACACTACAAGAAACTATCGAGCTTGAGCAGAACGCGAACCCAAGTCAGGCAGCTCAACAGACAGAGACGGCTCTTCTAATGATATTACTGTTTTGCATATCAGAAACTGTTAAGTCTTCACATCCGTCTCCCTTTTTCTGGACATCTATCCCTTGCACTCCAGTTGAATGAATGCATTGTGCGTGCTGTAACTTTGACCCTCCTTTTCATTCATACAGACTATACCATTCACAACGTAGTATTGCGTATGCAGCTAATTCTACATTTAATTTCTTTTGTGTAGCTCGGTGGTACAGAGGATTCCATTAGTTTTATTCCGGTTGTGACCAAATTGTGAATTGATATTCCCAATTTAATAGTTAAGTCGGGAGTGTTTTAAACTTTGGTAAATTTTTTTTTTCTTTTCCTAACTAAATATTTTCATCCCTTTACAAAATTGTAGCCGTAGATCTACCTCAATATATCTCGTGTTTCAAAGTTGGTCTGTTACTTCCCATCTAACATCGTTATTCAAACTAATTTGCCTATATTTTTTAGTTCTCTTTTATAATTTAGCCATTTCTCTTCCGTTGTTTTACCGGACATGGAAGCTTTAAATTCTAATAATGATAATAATAATAATGATGATGATGATAATGATGATGATAATAAAAATAATAATAATGATAATATTTTTTTCCTGATGAACATTTTAGTCTTGTTCAGATCTATTTTTTTTTTTAATTTTTGTAACTTCCTTATATGCAGTTTTGAATGCAAATCCAGTGTAAAGTTTTCTTTATAGACCGCTAAACTATTTCTTTACAATTTCTAAATAGAATTATCAGCATATATTTTTTTTTTGATTTTAGTAAATAAAGATGTGACAACTCAGAATATCTAAATGAAGTGATCAATAAAATATGGGAGTCAACGCCATCCAGACAGCCGGGAGATATTCATGAATATACTTCCCAACTGCCTCTGTTTAGGAGTGAGTTCTAGCTGCCATAAAGTTGGTGGTCGGTATCGTTAAAGCTTGTCTTAGTTGTTTTGCCTTTTTTTTTTTTTTTTTTTTTTTTTTTTTGTGATTTTCCGGTGGGAGGGAGACATGTCGCTTGTGCATGTGGTGGAAGAGTCTGTGGACTGGGTTTTAAATTTTTTTTAATGTGTAACGATTTGCTTGAATATAGTAACAAAAATTGTTCAAGAAATCAAACAGTTTGGTTGAAAAAAGAATCCCCAATATTGCATCACAAAGCTTTTATATATATATATATATATATATATATATATATATATATATATATATGTATATATATATATATATATATATATATATATATATATATATATATGTATATATATATATATATATATATATATATATATATATATATATATATATATATATATACATGCATATATAAGACGACAAGAATAACAACAACAACAAATTCAGCCGCTTCTAATCCAATACCATTTTCATCACCACGGTGGTCGGGACAATAATTAACAGCTATTACCCTAGAAGTAAGTCTTTCTCCTTACTGACACCAAGTACCTGGAATAAAAATGCAACGCTCAGATCATCTTTTAGGTATGAAACTTATTTTACGGTTAGGACGATAATCAGCTTGTAATCTCAATAGGAGCCATTTTTTCTTGGTACTGCCTATTTTACTGAATGAAGATTCAACGTGAAATCTTACTACCCGTAGACACCGTCCTTTGTTTTTATTATCATCATCATTATCATTGGCCGTTACTAGTCCATTACAAAACAAAGGCCTCAGACATTTCATTCCACTTGCGTCTGTTTATTATTATTATTATTATTATTATTATTATTATTATTATTATTATTACTTGCTAAGCTACAATCATAGTTGGAAAAGCAAGATGTTATAAGCCCCAAATAGGGAAAATAGCCCAATGAAGAAAGGAAACAAGGAAAAAGGAAATATTTTAAGAACAGTAACATTAAAGAAAAATATATTGTATATAAAATTTAAAGACTTCAACAAAATTAAAGGAAGAGAAATTAAATAGAATAGTGCCTCAAGCAAGAGAACTTATTATCTTTATTTTATCGTCCTATCACTAATGTTTATATGATGATGATAAATTTTGTGTTACCAGCCTAAGGTACAAAAACTTGCTCCCCAGAAATTGATTATGGAATTACATCTGAAAGCGTTCGGTTATTTCCAGCAAGTTTAGCGTAAAGTCCTGACAAAGGAGAATCTTGTCTGTTTTAGCTCCGAAAAGGAATGTCCATCCTTGGGAGTTCACCGACTGTTTCTTAATAGTGTACGCAACCAGTAAAAATGACAGCTAAATATCTAGATGGATATGCACAAGCTTCTCCCTCTCACCAGGGTATGACTGTTCCCTTTCCCCCTTACCAGAGGGTCGGGGAGAGCTGAGCGTGACCGGAAACAAATATAGATATAGCCGGACACTTGCTCTTTATTATATAGGGGAGATTGGGATAAGGTCTCTCTTTCTCTCTCTCTCTCTCTCTCTCTCTCTCTCTCTCTCTCTCTCTCTCTCTCTCTCACTAATGGCTGTGATTGAGCCCGTACCACCTGATCCAAAATCACACCTAGTCTTTCAGGAGATGGTGGTCCAGCTTTTCAGTGTCTTTCGCTGTTTGCTGCTGTAAGAGGACTTGCACGGTTTTTGAAGCTAAGCAGTAACACAACATTACCTAACTCCGATTATCTTTGTCACTTTGTACTTTTATTAAAGAATTTCATGCATTAATTTCTACCGTCATGTGTGAGTGCTTACTTTTCATTAACACACACACACACATACAAAAGAAATACACTAAAAGGACATGTGCATGTCGGGAAAATACGTTTTTAATCTGCAATGCGAATTCCTTTTTTTTTCATGCCTAATATTCGCAAATTATTTGTGAAAATACATTTGATTCCCGTACAGTAAATAACGCTACCCGTTAAGCTACCTGTAGTCAACAATATATCTAATATTTCCATCTGTAAACAAACTTATTAATGAACAAAAGAAATGACAAATGCGCAATCATTTCTTCGTGAAACCGAAAAGTGCTGCAGGGTGCACTGTATTACGAAGGTACATAAAAAACAGAATCCCATATCCGTGCGTACGTGTGTTTGTGTACGAGTTGTGGAAGTGAGTGGTGTTGGCTTTTGAACTGCGATAAATTGATATTGAAGTTGCTTTGTCCTTCGTGCATACATACAGCCACTTAGCTCACGGCGTGGTTCTGCCGACGCTGCTGTCTGTCATCACTAACTTCTTGTTCCACTTAGTTTTGGTAGTTGAGGCAGTGGGGATTGTGTCATTGCAAGCATACGAATCTTCTTTACTTTCATTATGGTGATGATTTAGAATGTTGAGTTTTGTGGTAGGGTTGTTAGTTCATTTTTTATATGGGAAAGAATGACCAATTTTCATTTATTTGTATATGAGAAAAAGGAAATCCGCTATGTTACTGGAGAAAGCAATTGCTAACAAATGTTTTTACAATAAACAAATAGCAAAACAACAACAACAATAATAATAATAATAATAATAATAATATCATACTATATACCATGCTCAGGTACATAATGGATAATTGAATGAAATAGCCTACGATAACAAAAAGGCTTAATCCAAATAATCTCTGGAATTCTAGCAATAAAAGTAGAATAGATATTTTATTGATACTAATGTTTATCATAACAATAATACTAATAGCAATATAATTATATAATTTCTATTGAATATAAAGATGTTTGATAAAGCTGGAAATGACAATTTTAATCAAGGGAAGTTTTCTTGCTCGGTTATATGATTCCGGCCATTTTTCTCTGTGGGGACATAAATCCTGCAATATATGCCCTGCTATTATTAGACACTCTGCAAACTCCATTCAGTCTGGGTTTTATTAGTGAGCTGACCATTATGGTGGCGAGTTGGTGTGGCCTATCGGGTCCATATTGCAGATGCTGTTGCAAAGACACCCTCCCTGAGAGAGAGAGAGAGAGAGAGAGAGAGAGAGAGAGAGAGAGAGAGAGAGAGTTTTACTGGATACAATAATAAATTCAACTTTTCTCCAGTGGGCACATCTTTGTCTCACCAAGCGGTGCAGATGCCAGAGGACAGTAGTAACTAGGCAATTTATGTCTTGCGGCCATACACCCGAATCTCTACTCTCTCTCTCTCTCTCTCTCTCTCTCTCTCTCTCTCTCTCTCTCTCTCTCTCTCTCTCTCTCTCTTTTACGAGGAGTACCGGTCGTTGCGGAGGTGATGGTTGTTGTGGGAGGTTAGTGGTGGCAGTAATAGGCAACGGATGCTTTGGCGGCATCTTCACAGAAGTCGCGATTATCCTCATCCTCAACATCCCTCCCCCTCTCCCTCCCTCCCTCTCTCCCTCCCTTATATCCTTCCTTCTACCAGGCTCCCCCCTCCCTTCCTATTTCTTACCATCCTTAGCCACAAATTGGATTATTACGGCAAAGATAAAAGAAAGAAAGAAAAAAAAAAGCTAAGCCCCAAACCGCAGCCATCCACATTTTCTCATTTTTGCTAAGCTTGAGTTGCAAGATTGTTCGTGGCATTGCATCGACGGGCCCGGCCGGGGCTTGCCGGGAGTTTTGAAGTTACAAATGAAAATATAACAGAAACTAATGACACATGTATAACACATGTATAACACAAAATCCAACGCTCCGCAAATCTAAAATTCGCCTTGAAGATGCTACACTCGAGCGATGTCTAAGAGACTGACCAATCGGCTCTCGACTAGCGACGCAGGCTCCGCCCATGCGCGACTTAACCCAATGGAGCAGGGACAGCTGCGGTATATTGCGTATGTGATTGGTGGAGGTTTATATTTGGTGGGCGTGTCCTGCGGCAAAAGCTAAGGAAATTGAAGTCATCTCGAGGAATGAAGGCTGGGCGCTGTGCTCTTCACGTGAAAGTGACGATGTAAGTCCCTTTGTAATAATAATTCACAGCTGATTTACACTCTCTTGGGACGCTCTGGCCGCCTGAAAAGAATTGGATGGAGACGGTAGCTGGGTGTAAATCAATAGTGGATCCAAGGGAGCAACAGTGGCGCCCAAACCAAGCCCACCTGCGCTGAAACACACACGGCACAACACGCACACATGCACGCATTGTAGCATGTGTACACTCAAGCGAACCTTTTGTTATTGTTTTTATCAATAGATTTGAATATTTCATCCAGTACATACGTGACAAAGAGAATCTGTCATCACCTATGTATTACATCTCTTTGTGTCAACGACATTGTTTTAACAAGTGACAAAGTCGACGCGGCCCTTTTTATTATTATCTAATTTGGCCCTAACGAGAGCAACACAAAGGGAGACCAGTTCATGCATCGCTTACTCCCGACATAAATTTCTCGCCTTAGAGCAAATTGGCTTTATGGCAAGCTGCACGTCAAAATAATCCCAACAAGAACGAAGCTCTTTGGCGTCTCGTTCACATCAACACGTTCTTTCACAACCACGCCATATTAAAAAGGAATCGCCTTTTCCCTTTTAGACATCTCTCGCGAAATAAGCAACAAAATTCGAAGGGCTTCGGCGACACGATGATATAATAACACTTTCCACAGATGATGAAGGCGAAGTAATGATACGGAGGATGATAGTTACAGTGATAAATGGATTCAAGATCAAATCCGTATGATAGCTGTTCAGTTGCAGTAAGTTACCAAACACAAGATGACATGATGTACAGTATATATGCTGGTTTGATTATTAAACTCACGTAAAGTACTGTAGGTTTTTTCTCAGGTGTACCCTACTCTACATCACATGGGATGGGCTATTATGGAATGTTATCCAAACATACACACATATATAATATGATATAGAATATTTGTATGTAAATATATAAGGTTTATGTATGTCGTGACCTTGCTAAACCCCCCCCCCCCTCCTCCCACCTTTCAAAGTGTAATTAGACAATCGGGTCATGGGACTGCGTGGTACAGCACATACCTCACGTTTGATAGATTGGGGATCGTAACTAACCTTCTTTCAACAGTCCATCAACCTGTATTGGAGAAACAAAATCTGCTGTGGTCAAGAAAAAATACGCATTGTTTACAACCTTATCCTGAGAGAGAGAGAGAGAGAGAGAGAGAGAGAGAGAGAGAGAGAGAGAGAGAGAGAGAGAGAGAGAGAGATCGTACATAGCACAGAATATCTCACACGTAATCTCACGTGATTTTTTTTTCACTAGATATTGAATAAAAAAAAAAAAACTTAACATCGGCATCACCTTGCCTTTAGCGGATCTACCCTGGTCAAGATTCGAACCTATGCGTTCTGAGTAAGATACATGGCTCACAGGGACCTATGCAATTCGACATGGAAAATCAGTTTGCACCTACGGCTGATCCGGAAAGGAATTTATACTTCGATGGGCGTTGGCTGAACATTATATCTATTTTATAAGTTAACTTTTCAGTTAATTAAAATATTGTTATTGATATTATTCGCTACCTTTTATTCTATTTTTCTGGCCAATCATTGTTTTGGATGAAAAGGCCAGCAGATTATTGGCTCCTTCGTGGACGGGACTTTTATTCCACGGACTTATTTACAATCAATAAAGTTTATGCCTTTCTAGGTTTTTTACTGCTTTTCTATAGTGTGTAGTGATTGTGTATCTGTCTACATCATCTTCCATTACCGTTGCTTGAGAAAGCATACATTAATATATCAAGTGTATGAAATGTGATGATCTGATTTATGATTTAATTTATACCTTGCTAAGTAGGAGATGATTTCACTAGATAGAACACATTTAGATGAAGAATGACGATCGAATAAATAAAAGATATATAGAGAAGCATGGAAGGGAAAGAGAAAAGATATAAGATTTTTTTTTTATGCTCTGCTTGTGAAGTGTGAAGGATTTAGAATAAATGTCCAGAATGAATAAGTATTATCTGCCCAAGAATGAAGTGTAAGAGTAGTCTACTGTAGTCGTGAAATCTGAAGAGGGGAACGGCAGATCAGTGAAGGAAGTTTTCAACAATCGATTGTTTTGAAGACAGATGGAATACTGTAGAGATTGCTGAAAAATACGAATCTCCGGTAGCCCGAATTTGAAATGCGGTTCTTTTTTTTTTTTTTTTTTTTCTTTTTTTTTTTTTTTTTTTTTTTTTTTTTTTTTTTTGTACAAGGAATAAGTAATGTAGTTCGGTTAATCTCGTGTAATTAGTATCTGCTGAAACAGAGTAATAGACTATTTATTGTTCGGCCGAGTTCCAGCCCGAAACAATACGAAGGACGAGAAACAATGTTCATTTGATAGTGCTTGGAATGTCGAGTTTGTGATTGTAATATCCTAACTCCTGCCCCTAATACATTTTTTTCCCTGTATGGAAAGCTCATCTTCCTTATCTGGCATTGGGATGTGTAAACCTAACATTTTCTTAAGCTTTACAAAATCACAATAAAGTTTAATTTCTATACATCAAGATATCGCTTGACTAGTTACGAATTACTTCCTCCCTCCCCAGAAGAAAGGCAATCTGTTAAACGTTATATTAGGGTAGCGGTAGCCTATTGGAAATGTCCCCGCCTGGCGATCAACCGGATTGGGGTTCGAGTCCCGCTCAACTTCTATAGTTTTTTGTAGTCTGTAACCTCACCATCCTTGTGAGGAAAGGATGTGAACTTTGGGAGAGCCTATAGGTCTACTTGCTGAGTCACCAGCAGCCATTGTCTGGCCCTCCCTGGTCCTAGCTTGGGTTGAGAAGTCTACCTGCTGAGTCATTGGCAACCATTTCCTGGCCCTCCCTGGTCCAAGCTTGGGTTGAAAAGTCTACCAGCTGAGTCATTGGCCGCCATTGCTTGGTCCTCCCTGGTCCTAGCTTGGGTGGAGAAGTCTACCTGCTGAGTCATTGGCAACCATTGCCTGGCCCTCCTTGGTCCTACCTAGGCTGGAGAGGTGGCTTGGGTGATGATCATATATATATATGGTCAAGCTCTAGGGCATTGCCATTACCCCTTGCCTCTGCTATTCATGAGTGACCTTTGAACCGTTTAGAGCCACAATTCATCTTTAGATTTTTAAGTGAACGAATCTTAAACCTGTACCAAAGTTTGGAGTGACACCATTTTTGCAGGTGTCATATTCTTATTCTGCCAAGTCCAAGGAGTTTTCCATTCCCTTTACTTTTAAACATAGCGACGGTCTTCCTTGCAATGGCATTGATGCAGATTCTCTTTTAGTTATGAATAAATTGTAATCCCAATTTCATACGTCATGGATCATTCATTCTCCCTTGTTGTTTTGGCTTGTATTGCGGTTTATGCATGAACACACTTATTTGCATTCTTTCTCATTTGTAAATCTTATGTTAATTACTTCTATCTGTTTTCTCTTTTATGTTTTTCGACATTCAATTTTTGAATGGAGCTTGTTTTGCAATTCTTTGAAGCGTAAGAATGTTTATTCACTGTTGGTGATGATGATAATTTATCGTGATGTTGTTAATAATAATAATAATAATGATAATAATAATAATAATAATAATAATAACAATAGCAACAACATGACAACGTTGGAAATCCTTCATAAGCTAATAAAACTAAAAATAACTAAAATTAGAAATATCATTAAAGACCGAATAAAAGAAATAAACTTAATTACGCCAATAAACCAGAGAAGGAATAATACTGCACGCCCCCATGTCATAGAAAAGAGCACTGACATAACCCAACGTTGAAGACCATAGGCTATATTCCCTTTGTCATAAATCAACTAAATATAGTACCAGCGAGAACCCAGCTGCCAAAAATACTGATGCAGATACTCCAATCAATTAATGTACACAAATTGAAAGGAAGGGATGTGCAGCGCCCCCACCGGCCATAAACATAATTACCATCCACAGCGGGATTCAAATTCGTGGAGCCTGGATTAGAAGGCTGCGGACCCCCTTATGAACTGTAGGAGATGCAATATATATATATATATATATATATATATATATATATATATATATATATACATATATATATATATATATATATATATAGATAGATAGATAGATAGATATTATATTATATTATATTTATATATATATATATATATATATATATATATATATATATATATATATATATAAAATAGACAACGTCTCAGCGGCGTCCAAAAATCGCTGAGACGTCTATTCATTACAAACGTAGTCATATATATATGTATATATATATATATATATATATATATATATATATATATATATATATATATATATATATATATATATATATATACATATACATATATATATATATGTGTATGAATGTATGTATATATTTATGTATGTTTGAGAGATATTTTATCATTACCACACGTGACTTACATACTTTCAAATAATGAGCCACAGATAGTTATTTGACGTCTCACTACAATAATCCTAGGATTACGAATCTATGGTTTTTTTTTTTTTTTTTTTTTTTTTTTTTTTTTTTTTTTTTTTTTAAGGTGTCTCTGCTCGGGACAGAAAACGAACGTATACCTATGAGTCGAAACAAAACTAGCAGTTTATTTAAACTGATTAGGATGTCAAGTACATGAAGTCTACAGTCAATTTTGTGAAGTCATAGATGTTGGTGCAAAAGTCTTGCTTTTATCCAAGCTTATAGGGATCTAGTCATTTTCTATGGATTGTGGATGGGTCGATACAGGGCTGGTCAAGCAAACCTCAGGTCAAAACCACAAAAATGAGGTTTATCATAGCTTTTTCCAGGCGACACGATCTGCTTTCACGCAACACCCATCTTCTTATAGAAGGTGCTTAATCACTTCATAATAACAAGTTAGAAGCAGACACACACACACACACATATATATATATATATATATATATATATATATATATATATATATGTATATATATATACATATGTGTATATATATATATATATATATATATATATATATATATATATATATATATATACACTAATGTACTCAAGCCGTCAAAAATGTCCAAATATTTAGATAGGTATGTGCACGCACATATTCAACCCTTCCCATCCCCTCTTTTTCCTAACTGCAACCAGCTAGTTCGGCAATTTCTAGGAGAGAGTGGTGTCCGAGTGTACCTTTGGGGGTAACCCCTCTCACCAGGGTATGTCTAGGCCTACTCCCTCTCCTCTTGAGCGTGACAGAAAATACATACATACATTTATATATATATATATATATATATATATATATATATATATATATATATATATATATATGGTCTGACGCTTGCTCCCTATTACATATGAAATTGTGTGTGTGTGTGTAAAAATCATGACACCTGACATGTGATAAACATAAAATATGTGTAAGTCACGAAATAAAAAGTAAAAATCTTGATTTAAGTCAGTACTTTCGTCTATTGACATCGTCGGAATCACTATAAATATTAAACACAGATTCGTCGTATTAGTCCAAAAAAATCTCACTTATCGGGGTCATCAAGAAACTGACTGTACGGAGATTCCATTTTCTGGGTGAATGTAATTCATCTGTGCTTTTGTTTTCATCGGGAGTTTGATGATGTCAATAAACGTTAGTACTAATTCCAATTAGGATTTTCACTATTCATTTTGTACCACACACACACACACACACACACATATATATATATATATATATATATATATATATATATATATATATATATATATATATATATATATATATATGTGTGTGTGTGTGTGTGTGTGCGTGTGTGTGTGTAGTATTTTGAAATCTCATATATCTACATTTTTTATAGGATTTCTCCCACTTCAACAAATCTACTAAGCCTGCAAGGCAAATGAAAATTTACCAATATTACGAAACCTTGTCTCTCTCCATAATGAGTCGGGATTATATTAACGCGAAATTTTAAAACACTATTTGCTGGGCTGAAGAATAAAAAGGATTCGTTTCTTATTAATTTGTTCTTGTTTGTGATCTGTATTGACTTGGGTAACTCTTAGAATCAATGTTTCCGAATATGGTCCCATTATATGCCCCACGTCTAATCTCAAACATTGAAATTGACTAAGTTATTTTAGGTAATCTTGCAGAAAACAAAAATAATGATATGCGGAAACTATTTTACTGGTAATTTCAAGCATCATGCATATATATTCTATCACTGTTGTTTATAATGATAATGAAAATTTAAAATATCAATGCTTCTTTGATTCTCATTTCCAAAGCTGCTTCACAGTTTGTCGAAATATCCCTGAATATATACGAAATGTTAAGAATCTTTCTTAATTTTGAAGACGATTGTTTATCTGCTCTTTGGGTAAAAATCCGATTACTTTCAGGTTCATACTTACGTGTCAGTTGCATTTGCTCCTGTAGTAACGAATTCCATATGACGTTGACAATACCTACGACTTTATTTCAGCGACTGACTTAGTTTTAAGCTTCGTACTCTTGATTTGAGCTTTTTGTATGATGAGACATATGCAGAGACTCTGTGACTTCTGTTTCGACACTGGATACAAAGTTATTGCAATGATCATAATGGAAACATTTTGTTGCTATCAAAAGTATTATCAACAGATCAGTCGTTTCGGTATATAGGCTAACTTTGTAGTCAACGAATTTGCACTTCATGAACATTGTTATGTAAACATCATATGGAAAAGGGAAGAAATATGTAAGGAAGTGCGTCTCTTGTTTTATGTTATGAATATATGGATGAGTTTGAAAAGTTTGGAAAAGATTATGTTCTGTCAAGCTTTCGTCGGCAGCTTCATTCCAGAACTCTAACCTTTTTATCAGGATGTCAGTGCCGACTTGAATTTAGTGACACTTAAATTGCATCTGGATGGCATTTGATATAATTTGATAATCATTTGCTAGTAATCTTGGTGAGAGGATGGTCTTAGAATATCTATGAGAGAGAGAGAGAGAGAGAGAGAGAGAGAGAGAGAGAGAGAGAGAGAGAGAGAGAGAGAGAGATGCTGTGTGCTACCTGTTTCCGAAGAAAATGGTTGAATATATTTTTGTACAATTGTTAGGTTAGCCTCTTTCCCATTGACTACGCAGTTTAATCTGTTCCTACACATCAGACAGGATGGGGTTTACCAGTGTTTACTTTCATGATGTATGAAAGGCGAAAGTTCATTGGTATATTAACCTCAAGTACCTGGCGTCATGAGGTCCTCAAAATCTTCAGTGGGTAAATGTTTTGCCCATCTTTGGCAAGCCTTAGATTTTGGGTTTTACATGCGCAACGTGGTATTTACAGTCGTCATTGTGTTTTTTGTTCTTCCTTAATTGGTAAATATATATTTGTAAAATTTCGAACGTATCATTTTTATTTGGCACAGTTACTTTTTCAAAACTTGAGGATTTTGGTTCTTCCCTATATGATATTATACTATTAAAATATTTTGATCATCACATATATTTTTCTTTGTTGCATTTACCTAAATCCGGTCCGTTCATTGACTTGCTTTCTGTTACGAAGGTCAGTTACATTCCTAACAAACCCTCAGCACCTTTTACGCTGGTTTTATTGCTCTTACCGTAATATGGGAAACGAAGCATCTCACGCTCACTTTTCTTATAATCGTACTAACTATCCATCATCCAACTATGTCTATGGCCAGCGAAGTCCAGATCCTCTTACAATTAAATATCTCATAAACGACCTGCTGAGAAACCATGGAACGCATTCCTTTAGCCCAGCCTTTACCATCCTGTACGTGTACTAGATATGCAATTAATTCTAACAGCCGTGCCTGCTCCATCGTAACACACAGTACTACACAATATTTCAGAACTGTAATCAGATGTTGAATCGGTGAAACTTTAGAAGTTAACATTTCTATAAAAATGCAATTCTGTTGAAAAAGTTGACATACGTGTCGTGTTTGTAGTTTACATATGACGGATCTATTTAACTTTGTTACTGGTCATAAAATAGTGTTTAATTTTTTTTATTAATTAATTTATTTTTCATATTGTTATTTCATTTCATCTCTGCGCTTGCAGCATTATGCTTTTTCAACGAGAGTACTTGTAGCTTGGCTAATAACAATAAGAATGTTATCATCAGACTTGGGCAGTCTTTTCGGGCGTATTTCTCAGAAGACCACCTCGGTGAAAGAAAAACTGCTATCCGGTGGTTTTGTGTTGTCTGATCCTTAAGAGTGTGACGGAGGCAACTAAAAAATCCAAAACTCAGACAAGTTATTTGAAACAATTGTAAGAAAGGATGCAAAACGAAACGCCAGGATCTTAAATTTCCTTTGAAATAAATAGGTTTAATGGTTTTTTCTTCCCCAAAATATATTATTTCTGTCGTAATCATCGTTATTATTATTTGGACACACCCATATGCCCTCATGTGCATAGCCATATTATTATACTGTTTTATTTTTTTTTCTTATTCTTATACCAGTCCTAAACATCCCATGACAGTATTTATCTCATAAAATAATTTTGCTTTTATTTTCTACACCAGCGTTAAATTTTTCATTTCCCATTTGCTGGCTGTTATCCGTAGTGTTATACCTTCATTATGGCCTGATTAACTATAATTAGCATTTAAGAATAGTGAATAAGGCCATTGCTACCTTTACATGTATATCACATCTTTGTAACTATAATTATTGATAGTGTAGCTGCCAAAATTTTGTTATGACCTTAATGAATTTCGTATTTTCTCTCTTCCCTCTACATTATATATGGTCAGAAGTTAATGTAAAGTATATTATTATTTTCATTTTAGGATTATTGTGGGAGGCTTTCTTTTCGACAATTAGTAAGTGATTATTTTATTCTACCTAAACTCTTAGTTTACTAATTTAAGTGTTGCTGAAATCATTATAATATCCACTGCCAATGATACACAGTTTCCTTCCGTTATTAATGTATTTTACACCGCATATTTGAGTTTGTCCTGCTTTTATCTTGTCCCAAGGACACTCTTTCCCCTGCCAAGATGAAATCTAGCAACTTGGTTTAATTTCGCAATAGAAATATTTTTTTTTTTCGCTGAAAGTTTCCTTATTAACTTCTTTGCTTAAATCTTCTGATTTAATACTTACATGCTTTGACTTTTGTTAGGGTCTAACTTCATCCTTCATAATTTGCACCAATTGCGCTCATTTAATCTAGAGCTCTATCAAGGGATTCAGCAACAACAGGTGTACATTCGAGATAGATGCAAAGGGAGTAGCATCTGCAAACGGATTTTTTTCCCCAAGCCAAACTACATACCTTGAGTATATAGTAGGAAAAGAAAAGTTCTAAAAATCCCTCCTTAAGGAACACCAGACATTACATTACTGTAGTCCCAATGATGTTCATATACGATCACTTTACAATCTGTTACTTTAGAATTCAGATATGGTCATCCTAAAGGTATTTTTGAACGCGTTGGTTCGTCGATTCCTTATCCCAATTCCTTAGTTCTTTCTGCGCTCTTGTTTCTGAAAACATTTGATGCATAGGTTATTACCACTACAGTAACTGCCCTACAGTCGTAACTAGAAATTGTAACAACATATTCAAAACTAAGTGATTCTTTCTAAACTCTAGCAGGTAAGCAGGGAAATAATGTAAATACAATCAACTATCTTAGTATGCTAGTTCTGAGATATTTTTGCTTCTGTATTCTTTTTCAAAAAGTGCAATCGGGCATTACAAAGTTGCCCTAAAAATAAAGCTGTGTGGACCACTCAGTATCCCGCTTGGGCTTTATTGCCCGTTATGACTTTAGAAATTTGCAATTTTTTCCAGCGAATATAAGTACTAATCAAACTAGTGATCTCTACTAAAATTAGACAATCAAAGTGCTAGCTTTGGTTGTCTAGTATTAGTAACAAAACATGTTTCGTTTAATTTTTCAATGTTTCAAGGAAATTTCATTGCTTTATTTTAGACAAAGTAAAAGAAAAATAGATATATAAAATTATGTCATAATTACAGTTAGACTCAAAGAATGACCTTTCATTTACAAGTTGCTAGTTCCAAACACATAAACACCACATTTAAAGGACGTTCGTTGTTACTAAGAGGCCCTTTGCGTCAATAGGCGTAGGAGATGATGATGATAAAGTTACAAAAGGACCTTAGATTTACAAAATAACAGTAACAAAAACATAAAACATGAAATGAAAAATAAGATTAAAAGTTAGTAGTTACTAATTTACAAAAGCACCTTTCATTTACAATTTAACAGTTGCAAACACATAAACGGACATTGCAATTATAAATGTACAAAAATATAAAAAAGCATTAGATATGAAAAGTCAATAAGGCACGATCAGGTATTTGGCACTACTGCTGCCACTGAGCTTAATCCGGTTAGAGACTTAAGCAAGGACAGACCTTACTGGAAGCGAATGGAAGAAAATTAAGTAATTCTTGGTATCTACTATATGGTAGACAGTGCATTCCATTGTGTATAGTGGGGATCAATCTTCTTGAGGCAGTGCTTGCTGGTCTGCCTTTTTTGTGACAAAGACAGGTGTATGCCATTCTTTGGTATCATGCCGGTGGTTGTCATGTGGCATGTTGGTCTTTTCTCCCCTTTTACCTGGCATGGGCTCCCACTGCATGGAAAGATATGTCGACCTTGGAGCCACAGTCTTTGAACAGCTTGGAAACCACGATATGCTAAGCCTAAAGTTCTTCAAGGATTTGCAGCATCTCTTGTACAGGACCCATGCGTTGCAAATGCACAGGTCCAGGATATACCTAAAGAGCTTGGTGTACCACTGTCTTGCCTTTGCAGTGTTTTGAAGATGGACCAGCATGTCTGACTTGTCTATTCACTCCTGCATCTTCTCATTGTATTCCTTTATGACATCAGAACTGGACACTTCCTCCATCTGCTGACCATGGCACAAGATTTTCTTCATTTGTGGTACCTCAATATTTGAAGAAAGGTTGGTGACAATACTGTTGTCCTTCCACACATGGCAAGAATGCTTTCAGATGACTAAGGTTCATGATTCACTCTAGATACAGCTTTCTTTCCCATCTCCTTGACATACGTGACCAGTGGATAACCAATCTTGTTTGTCCTTGTTTTACCAACATATCTGCAGCAATTCAGTTCCTTAAGGTACTCCCAAGTTAATGCTCATGAACCAGTTGTCTTGTCAAAGGTGATGTCAGTTGAGGTGCTGATCTGTAGGGCAAACTCCTCCTCTCTGAGAACTGTAGGGTGACTGGAGAAGATTTTCTCCATGGAAAAGGAGGATGTCATGAATGAAGCCATCAATGCTTGATATGCAGAACATCTTGTACCCCCACTTGTCAGGGTTATTTTGGATGTACTGCTATAATGATCTGCCCTTGGTCACTTTTATATGCCGCCATAAACTCATCTACTAACTGTGTTGAACTCTTAGCCACCTACAGAAACTCCCTCATGGCTAATTCTTGGAGAATCGTTAGTGGTGCTTTTTCATTATTGTTAAAATGTATAAGGGACCTCATGATCCAGAACCTTTTTGAGGATATCGCCTCCACCACCTGCTGTATTGGAGTCCATTGTGACTGAAATTTGTCTCATCATTTCACGGATGCTCATCCCTATGCTCTCCTTATTGAGATTAACATGTTTGGTCCTCTTCATTTGGGGTGCCAAGTCAACCTCTTCTTATGACTCAATCTCAAGCTCTGGGAGCTGCTCAGGCCTCACACGAGTGATAGAAACTGTTAAAAGAGAGAGTGGGTAAATAATTATTTATATCAAATAACAGTTAGACAAGCCTTAGAAAACATATTTATAAGGTAAGGTGAGTCATCAAATTCAATACAAGAAAGTAAAATTTCCTGAAAGGTAATTATTTTACCTAAGAAAAACAGTAGACTATAGAAATAAACCCTTTTAACTCACCATGTGCAGCTTGGGTTAATTGTTTCTCTTCAAGTTCTAGCAGTAATTATACTGTATATCACTAGGCTATATTAATATTATAACATGTTCATAATATTGTTATTTCTGTCTTATAAACGCCACTGAAATGGCACTAGAAGTAATGATATATAGCTATACTATACTTAAATTACAAACTTAATATTAAAGCCATTGCTGTCTTAAAACCACTGAAAAGGCCACTTGAAGTAATTGTGCAAAAGACACAAAAAGTCATTATATATTACTAGACTGTATTATCATGGCAAGAATGAACTAATTTGTCCATTATAACCAACAATAATGTTCTATAAATGATCATTATGTTGGTCAAAATGTAGTTCATGTGTTTCCGGGAGACCAGGTAAAATCCAGGCAATGAAGTAAGATCGGACATAGTGTGGTTAAAGGGAGATCGAACTTTCGCCTATTTCCTATAACACCTCACAAATTTCCAACATATCACAATTAAACACAATCATTTAGCTATACAGTGTGAAGTTTTCAGAAACTTCTCATAATGGTGACATTGGAGTGACAAAATCAAGAGCAACATGCCACAGATCTGTACACTTTCAGAGTTGATCTGATAGTTCTGCAAACTCTAGATCGCTCTTGATTGGCCGAGTAGATAGCTGATGATTACTCTTATTGGCTGAATACCTATAGCATGATGTACGTTACACCGGTCATGTTCATTAGACTTGTACAAATGACGAAAAATAAATCCCATAGGGGGCTACTTGGCCGTGAAGGGTTTCCCCCAGTATTCCACTCTTGTTACTTCTACGAAGTAAGATCTAATGTGAACCCTTGGCCCTGTATTGTTGATGCTTGGTAATATCCTTTGCAGGACACTGGAAGAGTTTTGTTTTAATTCACTTGTTCATTTTAGGGCATTCGATGTTTTGGCATTAGTATCGGTGGCCAAACTTCCTGCCAGTGATGTTCCTCCTATCTCTAAATGCTTCCTAACGTTTTAAGTAACCGAATAGTATTTTGGTCTATGGTATAATGTCTGATTTCTTCTCTATTTCTAGTATCTTTATCATGTCTTTTTTCCCCTCTGCTCTCATCCACTATATATGTAACTTACAACCTTTCTCTTCTCTTATCTCTTCTAAATGATTTTGAAGTTGATTCAACTTTTTTTTTACTCTTGTACCTGCAACTATCAGTCAAATTACTCTCATATTGAGTCGACTATTCTGAACAGATTCTGTAATATGGTCAAACGAATTCGTTCAAAATACTGCTTCTGCCTATTTCTTTACACTCTTTTGCTTGATAATAGAGAGATATAAAACCTCCAATATTTTTAAAATTTTCTTGAAAATATGCGATTAAGTACAGTATTTGAATTTGAATTTCAGTGTTGGAAATCGTTTGGAGTTTATTTTTTCATTCAAATTGGCCCTATATGATGTTATTTAGCGTTTTTTCATATTTTATTTTTTGTTGAAATCATAATTATTATATTTCTTCGTTCTGTGACGTTTATAAAAATACCATAACACAAAGAGTAAGCCATTTTCTCCCTCTTCCTCTATTTTACAAAATTCTTTTGCTTGCTATATCATTATATTTCTTTAGGTGAAACTCCCGGTCTTCTCTTTTGTACTCTAGAGTTAACTCTAATCATCTGGCATCTCATTTCCTTCAGCCTCATTGGCCCGTCAGCTTCCCCAGTGTACCCTAAGGACTTGCGGTCAGTTTCAATGGAATACAAACCGAACACGTGCGGAATGTTGACCGTCAGAATGCGAGTGTTCCACCTGTGTGTGCCATTTACTTAATGGGTTCCAGGGACGTGGAATGGGAGGCTGCAAGATGCTACTGTCATTATGCCTTTGCACATATGCAGGGCAGACCGTGTAATACCTTGGATTTATAAGACACTGGTTATCCATACCCCTTCCTGGCAAGGTGATAATGATAAGGATGATAATATACTTCACTTCAGATTAAGATTATTAGTGATACGCAATTCAGATACAACGAAGTCAGTACAATTATGCAAAAGAGAGACTGAAATGTTTCAGTAAGTACATTTACGATAATAAAATAGCACAATTTAATATAAATCCCAAATAAATACAATAAGCAGGTAGAATAACGATAATACATACAATATACTAAAAATAGCACAATTTAATATAAATCCCAAATAAATACAATAAGCAGGTAGAATAACGATAATACATACAATACACTAAAAATAGCACAATTTAATATAAATCCCAAATAAATACAATAAGCAGGTTAAAAGACGATTAAGCTGTTTCATTTAAGAACAGTCATTATGAAAATGATACTCTGTGTCTACATAAAATGAAAACAAGATTAACTTCTTAATAAAACATAATTCCCAGTAGGTGTGACCAGGGATGTTGATTTTTCACATGATAAATTCAACATTGATGGAACTGAAAACAGCAGGAATGTACATGTAATTTCGGTGTTCTTGCTGCATTGGTAATTTGAATTAGCGAAATTGTGTGCTGTTTCTCAATTAAGTGATTTACCTGGGCATGGTTTGCTTCAAGATGATGATCAGATTATTTAAGCGATTTTCTATAAACGCATGAACGGTAGCGAAGTTTATTTCCATGGCGCCTCACATTTACATTATGAAAAACAGACATGTTCTCTCGTTGACGGATTCTTGTGTAAAGTTAATAGAGACGCACATATAAAGGTTTAAAGGGACAGTGACAATCCTAGTTAGCCGGACAATGCCCTAGAGACTGACCATATATACATATGATCAGCCCCCAAGCCCCATCTCCACCCAAGCTTGGACTAGGGAGGGGCAGGCAAGGGCTGCTGATGACTAAGCAAGTATACGGCTCACAAGGATGGTGAGGTTGCAAACGCTACAAGAAACCATCGAGTTTGAACGGGACTCGAACCACAGTCGGACATGTCGATAGGCAGGGACGTTTCTAAAGGACTCGCCTATACTGATTTCCTCCTTCTTCCCCACGTGTTCCTTGGGCTTGGCGGCGGCACATAATTCTGTAGGAAGAAGGGAATAGCCGCAGTTTGGTTTCTCTGTGACCGAAAGCAATTATTGCAATAATGCTGCTAGGCACTCATAGCTTTTGTCATATTTTATGTCAGTCGTTCTTTTTAGAATGACTGTGATTTTGATTTCAAAGACTGGAATGCATGTTCAAATTCCAGATGATGATTCCCGAAGATTATTCTTGGGTTCTTATTGTGCTTGAAAAATCTGGGGAACAACGTAATAAAATGGGCGTTGTTTTCGTTGTAAACTATGCCAAATACATCAGCATACCTATTAGAGGTATGGAATGGTAACTGGAAATAGAAGCATATCTTCAGGGTAGCAGAGGTTGTTTGTTGTTATTTAGTTGATGGCGTACTTGATTAGGAATGAGTTCAACATTCAGGGCGCTTGTTAGTTATTGAACAGATATGGCTATTGAATAACACCCTGATGTTGTGGGAGACTAAGTTGTTGTAAGATCAGATAGGTCTAGCTTATCACAGAATTTCTTACATACAAATATTATAGATTTTTGGGGACATAACGATCTCTTGTAATAGGCTTGCGTAGCAAACTAGTCATTTTCACGGCTATATACTGCCAATTGCGCAAAACTTGCATTGTTCATTGTTTGCTTAACCCTAGACACTTTTACGAAGTGGATACTGGATTCTATACCTTTATAGTAGTTGTGAATTATTAAAGTTGACTAAGAATTAAAAAGTAATAGATCAGGTCCTGAATTATTAAAAGCCAATTATGATTACCCAGAAGTTCCAAATTCGAATCTAGTTTTGTCGAGACAAAACTCATTCCAGGAAGTAAGTCAAACCTGTTATTGTAAAGGGTAGGATAATCGCTAAGATTTATTAATACGAGAAAACTCAATTCTGTTTTCGAAAATCGACCCATCTCAGTCAGAAGCTTTGTAGTAAAGGGTTAGATATCTTTTCTAAAATGTACTAAGATTAATCATTGAGGGTTTGCTTCTCCAATAACATTTTTGTCCGTCAGCAAAGGTTGTCTTGAAAGAATGCCAGTTATTACGTCGGAATTATTGTTTGGAACATCAGGGAGGACTTAAAACTTGATTCCCTTCCTCGATAGCGTAGTAATTAATTTCCATAAATCTTTAATCTTTAATCAGACACTGAATCTAATCACAACATCTCATTTACTGTTCATTGGAACTCTCGACACAGCAGGTAAATTAACCACATTCTAACTGAAGATATTCTTCTCATGTTTCAGCAATAACATTGATATTCATTCCCGTGGAATTCCCTGAAAACATATTTAGTTAACTGATTTTTTGTATAGAAACATAATTGCTGATGGAACCTTCTCGGCTCCTATCTAACCCCCGTCTCTCTCTCTCTCTCTCTCTCTCTCTCTCTCTCTCTCTCTCTCTCTCTCTCGCTTGAATTTGAAAACATGATTGAGAATTGGGATATATGCTCAAATTTAATCTAAGCCCCTGTCAATATGATGATAAGATTTTTATCCTATAAGGCTTTTTTGCGTGTGTACTGTATGAATTTGTATTGACCTGTGATTTTTTTTTTCGCATTTTATTTAAACGCCAAAAAGGTAATTGCTTTTTATGCTTTGAGTTTCAGGAAAGAGAGGAAGTAGATTTTAATTATTTCTTGAACAACGTCTTCTAGATATTACCAACAATAAAAAATTGATTGGAATTACATACACTCTCTCTCTCTCTCTCTCTCTCTCTCTCTCTCTCTCTCTCTCTCTCTCTCTCTCTCTCTCTCTCTATTAATCTCATGCGTGCAAGATACTTAAAGATACTTAAACATCAAAACAGCTTACAGAGTTGAAGATTGTTTTTTTTTCTTTCTATCAAATACTTTCCTTCTTTAGTAATCTAGAAGATACGTCTAGAAGAGTTAGAAATAAATGGAAGGCCGAGGTAGCAGTAGAGAGACGGGTCAATACGAGCATTGCTTCCTCCCTTGAAGTACAAACAAGTTTACAGATACAGAGAGAGAGACACACACACACACAAACACACATGTGCACGCAGGTTTGAAAGAAATAAATTCAGAAAAGTGACTATGATTTGTAGTATCTATAAATATTTGCTGCAACGGCGTTACTGATTGGTCTAGCAGTTTTTTGCAATAACAGCACCGATAGCCTCAATTTGTATTTCAAAAGGGACCAGCTGAATCTAACGATGGCTAAATGCCGAGTATTTTCTTGCTGCCTGACAGCCTGCTTTTATTTGCTCAAAGAACAGGGCAGAGACGGTTGCCATTATATGAGTCGGCTATAGCCGGCATATTGATTATATATACCTTTGCTTTCGCCTATGCTGGCGTGATTACTCCACGGAGCTCGCAAATAGTTGGAGCCAATTAGGGCAAAGGATCTGCATTTCCTCAGAAAGATAAAATCAGAACCGTTGGCAATTTACTGGCAGTAAAATATCAATCTGAAATCGACCGATGAAAATCCTTTTGTTTCGAAATGCTGTTAGTAGAACTCCATGCAAGTAATCACATTGCGTAAAGTTGCAGTCACATCCGTCAACTTCTACTCTGGTTTATTAGTTGATAATATATTTCGACATACCACACGACAAATAGAAAAAATGAGTAAAATCTGAAATATTTTATAATTAACTTGAAAACTGAAATCGAGTAGAAAAGATAACTTTATTAAATTTTAGACATCTTAAGATATAAGAAGTGAAGATTCACATTAACTATACGTTATTTCTTGTTCGTGCACACAATGGTATAATACACATATTCGTGTATTTTTAATGTTCTTTTTGTTCTTTTTTTAGTTTTAATGTTTTAGTGAGGATGTCTGATTTAACTATGGTTGTCTATCGATAAATACACATAAGTTAAAAATTTGTGAAGTATTATTTGGTCAAATCAACAAATGGAATGTGGGGAACTTTGGAATTTATTTTACATTTCCTCAGCTTCTTCCCACTAATATGTCACCTGGCGAGAGAACTGTTGGACAGAGAGAGAGAGAGAGAGAGAGAGAGAGAGACTGACGTACAACAAAAATTAAATGCGGATTAAGATATAATCTCGCTTTTGTTATCTTTATGACAGAATCTTGTCTCCCTCAGGCCTCATATAAGCTTCTAAAACAGCGCTGACGTCCGACTTACCAACATTGTCATCTCTCTCTCTCTCTCTCTCTCTCTCTCTCTCTCTCTCTCTCTCTCTCTCTCTCTCTCTGTCTTTCCTTTGCGAGTGGCTTATGATGTGAAAAAGGTAAAAATACATATAAATACTGTATATATATTTATATATATATATAAATATATATATATATGTGTGTGTGTGTGTGTATATATATATGAATATACATACACCCAATTACACATGAATATATATGTGTAAGAGTAGTTTTATGTAGGCCTATATAAATATATGTATATATGTATGTATATATATAAACTGTATACATATATATATATATAAACTGTATGTGTATATATATATATACAGTATATATATATATATATATATACAGTATATATATATATATATATATATATATATATATATATATATATATATATATATACATACACACAGTATACTTATGTGCGTGTATTTTTCAAATCATTTCAATAACAGTACTGGACTGAAAACACTTAGGCAGGCCATTTGGTAACTTTCATACTTTCAAGAGTGGCAAAGAAGCAATTATCAGGAAAGGAGGTTCATGTGCCAATCAAGGACATTGCCTCCCACACTAAGGGATCCACAATCCTTAACTAGTTGCTCACTTAACTTGAGGTACAATATGATATGCAATGAAACTGTTAAGAGTAACCTTTTGTATAACTTATGTAGATACAAAGAATTATCAGGGTTCAGAAATGTTGAGATCAACAATACTGGTAAAAAGCTTAGAATAGCTGATTGGATGGTTCAGAGTATTTTAAGGTGGTTTGGTCCTGTCGGAAGAATGGATAATAATTTTCTAGTGCTAAAATATTTGAAGAGTGGATGCATTGGAAACGATTGCATGAAAGGAATGAAACTTACTGGAAAGGAAAGGCTTTGATATCTAGGAAGAGCATGAGTTCCTGGAAGTGAAGGACGAATGACGCAAAATGTGTAGGGGTTTGAATACGCTGCTGATAAACATTCTATGTAAGTTTAGGACGCAATGAACGTTGTGGAAATTCAACTGCATCGGGATAACATTAACTCGTGATTATAAATTATCACCTTGGAATGGCTGTTGTGGTGGTTTTTCTTTGGGTCCAGTCTTTACTAAAGGAAATAGATTAGACTTTTAAAGGTATATATATATATATATATATATATATATATATATATATATATATATATATGTATATATATGTATATATGTATATATATAAATATATATATATATATATATATATATATATATATATATATATATATATATATATAGTTCTGTGACTGGAAAATATATTTGAGAAGTATCCCAAAACGGAAGAAAGAGGCTTCTAGCCATCCCTAACTTCTGAGCAATCCGTAAAATATTATAGTTTTATTTTTTAATATTGTAGATATATTTTTGACAGTGAACAATATAATATCAAACTTAGTGAAAATGATACTAAGCAAAGGTGAAGTACATAAAAAGGGGAAATTAAAATTTATGTCAATAAAAAACACGAACATTTATATCTACGGTGAAAATTTTTTATGCGATATTTTATCGACTTCTCTTCCTAGTGTGTACACGAATGCAGTAAAATATACTCCCGACATTCACTCATATCATCAAAATACAATTAATAACTTCTGACACATGTATGACATGGTTCTAGTATCTCATCGTAAGGTTAGTGCCATACCAAACCTGCCATAGATAAGCAAGTTAATCAAACATATTTAGTTAAAAAAAAAAAAAAAAAGCAGTTCAGCGTGATATTTAAAGTTATTTTTTTTCTGAAAATGAACAGCTAGAATTTCGTATGCGGGTCTCATTGTCACCGAAAACCGGTGGAAATCAACATTTACGGAAGAGAGATGAAGTGAGTTTTAGTGATCGGTTTTTATCTCCCAAGTAATTAAACTTACATTATTTGACATTGGTATAACGTTGGCGACCACTCATTATACATAATCTCTATTCAAGGGACATCGCCAGGAGATCCTCAAAAGATGAACAAACATACCTCTCTTCCCCTAATTCTGCTAAAATTATATTCAATGAAAACGTCAAGACCATGAAGATCGTCTTCAGTCTGGTTCTAAAATTAAGAAAATCCAATAAACCTTCGAGGTTCAAAAGGTTTTAAAGACCACTCATTAATGACAGAGGCAAGGGATAGTGACATTGCCATAGAAAGCAGGACAATGCTATAAACTATAAAGGCTGACTGTAATACATATGATCAGCCCCCAAGCACCATTTCCTCTCGAGGTAGGATCAGGGAGGGCCAGGCAATGGCTGCTGAGGACTTTAGCAAGTAGGCCTATAGACTCCCCAAATCCCCCATCCTTAGCTCACAAGGATGGAGAGGTTGCAGATACTGTAGGAACTATCGAGTTAGAGTGGGACTCGAACTCCAGTCTCGCAATTACTAGGCAAGGACGTTATCAATAGGGATACTTAGTATTTTAAGGAATTGAGGCCATATGGCACTACGTTGGGGCTGAGGGCAACCTTTGTCAATGTTAACGCAAGTTCATCACACTGTTTTAAATTGCAGTGGTTTTTAGATTTAACATTAGTTTTCATTTCACTTTTTCAAATGCTGATAACGACTTATGACTATTCAAAATATGGATCTCATCATTTTTCATTGAAGCTCAACGTCCGTTACAAATCAATATGTTTGTGATTCTGTTATTCACGTAGGTGCCTCGTTAAAATATGTTATCTGAACAAGCGTTTTCGTCGTTATTATTATGGCTTCTCTCCTTGTAATGTCACTTTTTCTATTATCAACGTAATTACAATAACAATTATTTATTATTGCTGTAGTTATTTTTGACGAAGGCTGTCTTCGTGGCTGTATTAGACACTATCATTATTGCAATAACCATGATATTGACTATTTGTATTATGCTTATAATTTGATAACTTTAGAAAATTAATTCGATTCCACTGACTGTCTGGGTGGTTTTATTATTATTATTATTATTATTATTATTATTATTATTATTATTAAAAATTAAAATGTTATTTGCATTTTGTGGCCTTGAGTGAATTATTATTATTATTATTATTATTATTATTATTATTATTATCATTATCATTTCATTCCATTCCCAATATCATTTGTTATGACATATATTTACAAAGATATTATCTTCCTTATCTCTATCCCTTTTTGAGGCATAATCTCTCCCTTCTTTCAACCGGGCTTATCCTTTTCACCACCTCATGTAAACACGTCTCCTTCTACCACTTGGCAGTGCCCCCTCCCCCTTGCGCACTCCTCCCCTCTCCTTGCCCTCCCCCCCCCCCCCCCCCTCCGCCGCAGACCTCAAGGATCTCAAAGTGGGCTCTAAGATTTCCTGTAATTTGTCATTTGGCGTGTTGGTCCTCTTGGCAATACACTGTGTCATTGTTGTCGTGGTCGCCTCCTACTTAAGCCGATTGGAAGCCAAAACTGCACCTACGATCACTCCCCCACCCCCCGTCCAGAGATTTTTTTTTTTTTTTTTTTTTTTATTTCGTTGGTTTTCGTTCCGTTGCTGCTCTTTTCGTGTGTGCGTTGCCTTTTTTGTGTGCGTATGTCATGTGTGTTTTAATTAATGTATATGAAAATTTCTCTCTCTCTCTCTCTCTCTCTCTCTCTCTCTCTCTCTCTCTCTCTCTCTCTCTCTCTCTTAAACGTGGGATTATGCATTTGTAAGCCCTCACTGTCTATTGCCAGTTTGTTGTCAACCATCGTTATCTCTTCCCTTGAAAGAAGCAAATGGATAAATATATGTCAAGAAAATCTTTGAGTTTTTCTCAAATGTTTTAGTAAGAGTTATACATTTTAAAAGATGATTAGACACAGAAACTTTAATCGAACGAAAACATAACACAAACTCCCACCTTCAATCTTTAATTACTTAGACAAGAATAAAGACGTTATGCGGTCAGAGTCCTTAACTGCTGCTTCTTCATAAAACTCTAAAGAAGTCTCAACACCAGTTACCTGACCATCCACATACACAATCATCTTCCATCTCGATCTCGTTGTACCATTGCGTTTCTTTGATAACATGTGTCTTTTGTTACCACGTCACTTAGCCAACACTTTCAGTCTTTGTCTCTTCAGTCGTTTCTAATATCTGATTTCACACACTTTCTTTACAAACCTGTTGTTCTCTGTCATATCTACCGGACAAAACAATGCCAATACTTAGTTTCCATTATTTTTACCACATCTTAGTTCCACATTTTTTTTCCCATTAACCCTTTTGGCGTCAACCCGTCATCATATAATGTAGTAATCAAACTCCTGATCTTTTTTTATATGTCTATTCACTCATCTTAGCACAAAAACTGTTGGAAATAGGACTCTACAACATTTTTTCGTATAGGTGATTAAATTTAATTTCCATTGATATATAATTTTGCATATTTTGCAGCATTTTCACACGTTAAAAAAACAACTTTGGGTCAGGTTGTCTGAGATTCTCTTCGATTGCTGCGTTCCATATCTGTCAACTGTGCAGTGACTTTAACTCCCATACCATGCATTTACTCATATCTTCAGAGTTTAAATATTGTGAGTGTGTTCCATGTAGAATTCCATTTTAGCGTGCGTGAAGTACCTAGTTAAAATGAAATTAGTGAAAATCCACTTAAAAGTTTAAAGGCCACTCATGAATGGCAGGAGCAATGGACAGTGACATTGCCCTATCGAGTAGGACAGTGCCCTAGAGAATGACCATATATACATATGATCAGCGCCCAAGCCCCCTCTCCACCCAAGCTAGGACTCAGCAGATAGACCTATAGGCTCCCCCAAACCCCTATTTTTAGCTCACAAGGATGGGACGTTACCACAACGACCACCACAACTTGATCTCCTTTTCTAGAATTGGATCAAGATCCAGAGGCTCCCAAATTCCCAATCTACTATTGCAATCAAAAGTGAAAAATATCAATTGTGTTACAAGAACCATCCGTAAATGGCAAAGCCATTCATTTTACAAAATGGAAATTTTATTCAATTGAATGTATCGTTACTCGCATCATGATATATATGTACTATTCATTTAAAGCATGTATCATATAAGGAATAAATGTATCTTATTTATCATGTTAATTCCTAGATATACAGTTAATTTGGATATTAGTCTTTGTGGAGGTTGAATGGGCAATTCTTGGCCCATCTACTCTTAAGACTACAGAGCTTATGCAATTTTGATAGTGGTAACCAAGCTTTTAATTTATAAATATATATGTATATATATATATATGATTTTGTATACATATATACACACACTTTTGTATATGCACATATATGTAGATAGATAGGTGTATATGCTATGATGAATAATCTATAATGCATCTTCCCTTCCCATGCAATTTTTGTTATGGCATAATTTCGCCATGCCTCAATCTTTCTTTTCTAAGCAAACAATAGCGGTAATGATAATAAGAATATGCCATATCAATGTAGTATCCCACTTAATTGAATTCACTTGCGTGGCTCAGTTAGAGAGAGATGCGTATCATTATAATACCAGTAACAACATCGAAGTCAGAATATCCTTCGCCGGTGCTCTGGCCATGTCATTCAAAGCTCCTCTTCAATCATTCCACTGAAGTGAATGGTTGATGCTTAGGTCTCGGGAGATATCCATTTCTCTAAACCGTCTCTGTTCATTCCTTTGTGAAACAGTAGTCTCTTCTGTTGTTAAACATGTGCTACTATGTCACAAAATGCGTTTTCATATAACCATTATTATTATTATTATTATTATTATTATTATTATTATTATTATTAGTGGACGCAACCCGATAAAATAACAGATAAATCTTTAGATAGTTATGCACACACACACAAATGCACCCCCTCTCACCACGGTTTGACTACTCCCTCTCCTCCCACCCGAGAGACGGCGAGATCTGAGCATGACCGGAATTATATATTATATATATAATATATATATATATATATATATATACAGTATATATACAGTATATCTATCTATCTATCTATATAATATATATATATATATATATATATATATATATATATATATATATATAGCAGACACTTCCTCTTTATTATATACGGGGCATTATTATTATTAGTAGTAGTAGTAGAAGTAGTTGTAGTAGTAGTAGTAGTAGTAGTTCTAGAAGTAGTAGTAATATTCAACACAATACTTGTGTGTCTGGCATTAATATGACGATACTTTACAGTATTTGTCTTTCTGAGAGACATGGTTCTAAAAGCATTTGCCTTGTCCATCCTCACAACGTCATATGTAAAGACATTTCGGTTCTTCTTTTATCTGTAAAGTTAAAGAAAATGACATTGACTTGCATCACATATTGCCACTCAGAGAGAGAGAGAGAGAGAGAGAGAGAGAGAGAGAGAGAGAGAGAGAGAGAGAGAGAGATTTAACAAGATCAATGCCATTGAGGCAGATATTAGTAATGAAACAAAGTACTGCACAGGTTCAACCTATGCAAATCTGGCCGCTCGTATTTTCATATCTCAGTAAGATAGTTTAGTCCTCATTTTCTTTTAATTATGAATAAGTTTTTTGTGATATATTTAGAAGTGTGAAAAATCTTAATCAAATTCCAGCCTCTTTGGGATGGTTGGGAAAGATGGTATGACAAATTTACTTTTGCCGGAGTATAATGCTTCATTAAACATGTAAAGATTGTAACTGCGCATCTTACAAGTTATGAACTGTTCAATACTTTTTTAAGACGAAAACTCTCTCTCTCTCTCTCTCTCTCTCTCTCTCTCCTCTCTTCTCTCTCTCTCACACACACACACACACACAGTACACACACACACGTACACAAACACAGACCCGCACTCCATAGGAGTCTCACAGCTGTAAGAGTGTGTGTGATGTGGGCAGGATAAACCGAATAGATGATTAATTGACGTGTCTTGGGACTCAAAGTTGCTCTCCAAGCTCCTCCTTGAGATTTTCCCAGGGGTCCTCTCCAAGTGTCTGTCGACTTCAAGCTCCCCTTCCTCCTCCCCCCCCCCCCTCTGTCTCTCCTCTTCTTACTAGAGCTATCCCATGACTTTCCTAACTCCTGCTCCGATCTTTATTTCATTCTTTATCTCTTTCATAATTTCTCGTTTTTTTCCTTCTCTCTTATTCGTCTTTTGATTGGTTTTGAATAGACTAATAAATTATAGACTTTTGCATTGGTTTTCTTTTCATCTATGATAGAAGAGTAATGTTTCAGGTTATTGAATATTTAGTTCCGATTAAATTCACGCACTGTTTGAAAGAAGTCCTTCTCTTAAATAATTTTTTTAAGGAAAGGAAGGTCAAGGATAAACCGGGAAAAATGTATACAGTTTCTTGTGTCTGCTTAGCTTTTCTTCTTATCTTATCTATATTTTAGCTTCTTTGCCTTCCAATATTTTTATAAAGAACTATCAAAATCCTTTGATACGAACAAAGGTTTACCTTATAAGGCTCCCCTTTGAAGAGATTGAAAATTATTTTTATGAAATTATATGTTTTAACGAAATACCTTTAACAAAAATTAACTTAAATACTTCTGACTTGAAGATTCGCTGTATCATTGGATTACCTTCACCAACCTTACGAAATCACCGAAGACTTAAACTATCGAAAGAGCATTCTCGAATCTGGCTGGACCTCAATTTCATATTTCCTGTATTATATTACATGGGCATCATATTGGATTATTGTTGTAAACATCACCCATGACTGCCATGGCCAGCATTAAATCCATATGGAAATTAAGCACAATGCTTTTGTGGCGGAGCTGAAGCCACCTTGTCGACCCCTTGGTGGCCGTCTGAGCTCGGGCAGAGAGGTGCCCGTTGGTTTTAGTCCCCCGCCGTGCGTGCAGTGCAGCAAGACACATTGCCCATTGTTGCAAGGCGTGTTGAATCTTTTATACCTCTTACGTATCTCGCACCCCCGCCCTCTGTCCTCCCAAGACCCTACCCTTCACCACAATGTAACATATCGTCTGCTAATGTTTTCACACACCATTTGAAGGTAACGAATGGGCTGTGGTGAATTGTGAAGCTTTCCGCTTATAGTCGATAAACTTAATGATACCATCTTTCTCGTACTCTTCCTCTTATTCTCATATCCTTTGTTAAGGAAGTGCAGAGAGAGAGAGAGAGAGAGAGAGAGAGAGAGAGAGAGAGAGAGAGAGAGAGAGAGAGAAGGGAAATTTTACAACTATCATCACGCTTTATCTACGGTACTGATTGATCATCGACCATTTCAAACTCTTTTTCTGCAAGATAACAAGAAACTTACTAGTTTTTAATTTCAACCTTCAGGTAGCAGGTATATTTAAAGATAATGCCTTAATATGAAGTGATAGCGAAGGGAGGAAAACCTTTAAAAAATGGGAAGAAAGTGTTTTCTAATTGCGAAGGGGCCTAATGTGGGTGTTGAGAATTAAATTTAGTACCCGGTGATGTGAATTTTCATCCATGAACAAAATGAAGAATAAATAATAAAAACCTCTAATTTAAACCAAAGATTTATCTAACGCTGCCAAAACGCAAAATGCCTGGTAAAAGTTCTTCATTTATAAATATTTCAGCGACGGCCAACTTTTCCTTTATTTATTAGTGTTTTTGTTTAGCAAAATCAGTTTTAAGATTTCTCCATTGTTCTGCTTGCCCACAACTTCACTATTCCTTGACTGTGACCTCGGGCACACTATTCTATCTAATTTCTCCTCCTCTTGTTTTGTTATTAAAGTTTTTGTAGTTTATATAGGAAATATCTGTTTTAGTGTTACTGTTCTTAAAATATTCTATTTTTCCTTGTTTCCTTTCCTCACTGGGCTATTTTCCCTGTTGGGGTCCCATGGGCTTGTAGCATCCTGTTTTTCCAACTGGGGTTGTAGCTTGGCAGGTGATAATAATAATAATAATAATAATAATAATAATAATAATAATAATAATAATAATGACAATAATAATAATGAGAAAAATGGCTTTAACATTCATCATTTTTCATCGTTTTGGGAGATTTACGCAAGAAACTTATTTCTAAAATATCATTAAGAGGAAGATCAGGTGGAGAGTTAGTGGCCTCCCATGACCTCCTCGGAGCGATCTTGCCTTCAGAAGAGAATAATATTTCCTGGTACGAAATATAAAGCTCAGTTACATTCGAACAATGACATATTATCACAGCAAGCCTCTGCCTTTCTAAAACACCATTGTTCTTTTTTACATTGTATGCTGTCGGTATGCAATAAACTCGTATTTATGGCTATTATTTCTATACGTATCATTTTCATTCAAGATTTTTTTTTTTCAAATTTTTACTTGATATTAATGTTAGCAATATCTTTACGAAATACAAATTTATTTGTATATGCGTACCTATGTATATAGATGTTTCTCAATATGCATGTATATATATGTCTACACACGCGTGTAATTATAATATATATTATATATATATATATATATATATATATATATATATATATATATATATATATATATATATATATGTAATATGTGTGTGTGTGTGTGTGTGTGTGTATTTAGGTATGTACGTATGTACATATACTGTATATAACTTGTAACTTGTTGAGAATAGTTTATATGGCAATCTATGAAACTAGCACCCTCGCCATTACACTTAAATTTGTAAATTAAATATGAAAAGCATCACAAACGAAGTAAAACCAGTTATGTAAATATGATCAAACGACCTAGATATTGAAATAAATAGAAATAATAAAGTTGATGAAATGGAACTGAAAATAGAAAATTAAAGCTACTAAATCTGGAAGGAAGCAAAACTAGAAAATATAATTGCAATTGAATACTTGAAAGTTATAAAACAAACTCAGAACATAAGCGACCATTGACTGTCCTGTCCTCCTAAAAAAAAACCAATTATGTAATTCCTAATCATTTCCCCCCAAAACTGTAATTAAGCGCTGGTTTCAATTACTTAATAAAGAGGCTAATTATTGAAGAAATCAAGTCTTTACTGACAATAGGTCACAGTGTATGTTCAAACAGAGTTTTCCTCAAATACATTTTAATTATATTTTACAAATTCATTTGTGGTGGAGTCATTGGCATGGTGGAAACCTGCATTTGCAGTTGACGTTAATTTAGTAGGCGTTTGTTTATCTGGCTATTTATAGCGTGGTTTGTGTACAGTTGAACGCAGTAATTCGTGGCACACTTCGGTGTAAGGACGTGCACCCTGCCACACCCTAACTGCATGGCAAGTAACCAAACAGATAGTGCAGGGAGAGATGCCAAAGGTGGTAGTCAGGGCTAACACAAGGAACAGCCCCCCCCCCCCCCCTCAGTAAGGGTGTGATCGGGTGTATCCAAATGTACGTAAGGGACAATTCCATTGACTTGAGGAGGGAAGTTCAGAGTACAGTTGTCTTCCTGATAACACGATTTGTCCCGTCTAACTTGCATTTTTTACCCATAAGAGAACAGAATAAAACGTGAAACCAACCTGTCACCCTTTTTATTCAGACATGACTTCTTCATTACAGAGTCTTTGTCTATTAAGGAAACCAAACAAGAGCTAAATAATAGCTCATTGTATAAGCAATTAGCAAATGTTCATTCTATTTTTTTCGAATGTATTAAAAGGTCAAGTGCCGCTTTTAGTCTGATGTTGTTAGATTGCTTTTTAAATCCCAAGTAACAATTTTGCTGGTATTTTCTAATTTTGAGTCTATCGTCTTTTATTAGCTGTTAACTAATTTTTGATAAATGGCTATCGTTTAATATATAATTAATTTCGGCCTCAGCAAAATATTAAGTTTTCTCTATCCTTTACATTATTCATCATAAGATTATACATATATATGTTTATATATATATATATATATATATATATATATATATATATATATATATATATATATATATATATATATATATACAGTGTTGTGTTAAATATAGATTTTTGTATTTAACACCGAAAGCAGACCCATTTTCTCCATGTTAACTGGTTGTTAAGTTAGTTGACTATTTATGATAGTTTTGCCAGTGACATACGTGACCCCGTAGTCAGGTAGTGCTGCAGTGTAATATCACAATCCAAAATTTCTTCTTCCTCCACGTTGTAAAGGAAGTCGAAGCCAGTGGTGAGAAGAACTGGACACCGGTCGTATGCTAGTTCTCTCTCTCTCTCTCTCTCTCTCTCTCTCTCTCTCTCTCTCTCTCTCTCTCTCTCTTCTACTACTACTATTACTATTCACTTTCATTCCCTCTTTCAGGTAACATTCCCAACCATTTCTTTAATTTACAGTAGTAGTAGTAGTAGGAAGAGAGAGAGAGAGAGAGAGAGAGAGAGAGAGAGAGAGAGAGAGAGAGAGAGAGAGAGAGAGAGAGAGAGTATATTTATGTGCAGCATTTGCAAGTATTGCAAATGTTACAAAAATATTAAGGTATTTATATTTGCATTAATATCAAAATGTTCCTCTTCAAATAAAGGTCAATTAGAAATCCAGTATTACCGTAAATCAAGAATTAGGATCTGTTAAATAACATCTAAATTTACTGACTAATTTAATGATTGTAAATCAGGGCTTCATTGTTTGTCAGACCTTTTAAGATCTTGGCGATGTTTTTGTTTTCAAGTAGTCAGTGGCTTTTAAGTATTTTAGTAGTGGAAGGGTTTCCTGCCCTTCTTTGATCCGAAGGGAAAACATATTGTTTAACAATGTTGAGTAATTCAAGGCGAATAATAATTCATAATATTTATACTTATAAATATATTGATGAAGGCAAATATGACATAGTAAGAATGAATTCTATACCAATTATTTTAATTTATAAGGAACTGTATTTTGTACTAAACACACTAAGGACTAAGCCAGAGTAAAAAAAAAAAAAATTATTGTATTTTCATAAAGAAGAATTAAGGTGAATTCATTAGATATTAAAACGACAACTTCCTAGTGCTTCATGTCTTCAAGCAACCCTTTTTCTTAAGAAGCTGTCTCTTCAATCTTCATATCATCTTGTTGTTATTAACTAAGCTGGTTTTGAAGTAAATTAACATTGCAAACGTGACGATACTTGATCACATTTCTACCCCGTTTGACTTCTTTATTGCAGCTGTCATCAAATATGATGAACGATGCTTACCACTTCGATTCTAATATTTATGAGACGCAAGTCTCGCTTCATAGTTTATTTGGTGCTTATTTAAAATGGAAATTATCTAATTTCCTATTGTTTTTATTTCGGTTAGGGTTTATAGTTTGTCTCTCCTTTCCTTCTCCTCGCTGCGCTACTTTCCCAATTGTTACTCTTGGGCATATAGAATAGTTTGAAATCTGAAAATTATTCCACATAGACTAGGTGTAAGTGATTCTTTTGGCCTGGTTATGTAATTGTCTTTTCACTGCTACCGTCTATATTTTGGGATTTTTTCACTCAGTCCATAATAGCAATAGAAAAAACATTTCAAATTGATCCTTCAATCAACCGAGTTGAATGTTGGGTACTTGATCGTCGTATTATTATTATTATTATTATTATTATTATTATTATTATTATTATTATTATTATATGTACTGTATAATAATTATTTCGATTGTTTCTTCAAGTAATAGATTAGTGTAAAGCGATTGGATGTCGTGATTAAACAAAGAACATGGTCAGTTACGACATAGAATCCCTTAGCACTATTACAGTTATTAGTGTAATAATGATAGTAGTAGTAGTAGTAGTAGTAGTAGTAGTAGTAGTAGTGCCTGTATTTAGTGAAACTTTTTTATGATATGAAGACGTCGCTGATACTTGATTCACTTAATTTGTTTTCTTTTCAGGCCGCAAACCCCGCCCGGGCGAGTCATGGTGTCCTGTGTGTGGGGTCACTCTACGCCCAGGCGAATTAGAGAGCCACTTTAGCCTCGAATTGGAAAAACTAGCGCGTCTCCCACAATCACGCCCACTATCACAAAGGACACCCACGTCTACCACATCTACGACCTCCACAACAACTACGCCCACGCCTTCATCTTCAACGGTGACGAGTGTGGCCGCTTCTTCGCCCCTCAGCCCGCATCTCCCTCATCACGTCCGCGTCAGAGATCCAGGATGGGATGTGAGTTTGACAAGGTTTTTGAAAAAGTAGAATTACTTATAGCATTTTCGTAAATTCTCTCTCTCTCTCTCTCTCTCTCTCTCTCTCTCTCTCTCTCTCTCTCTCTCTCTCTCTCTCTCTTTTGGATATTTTTTTTTTTAGATTTGATACAATTAACACCTTCAAGAAGTTTTGCATCGTGAACCTTTTATGATTCTTTCTCAGCAGACTAATGTTTTATTTGCTTTTTCTAGTTTTTTTCTTTGGCAATATTACTATATTTTTACCTCCTATAAGTTTATTTATAACAAGCCTTTACTAAAACTGTTAAGAAAATTCAAATGTTTTTATGGAAATCTTTATTGGATGGTTCATTATTACTGTTAGATTTTGGCAATTTCTTGTATTCGGACCTATTTTCTCCCTTTCCTGTAGGGCATAGCCGTGAAAATCTAAATATTTAGCCTCTTAGATAACCCTTTCAAGCTTTATAAGATTCCGTCTTTATCTTTTTCCAGATCACGGTCTAAATTAAAAGACCACCTTGTTATAATAAATTTTTTGATCAAGCTAAGACTCCCATCTTCCTATATCACATATTCATATTGATTAAGGAATGTTATTTTCCCTTTAGCAAAATATAGTGTGTTCTTTATTTTTAATTAGAATCCGGTTATTATTTTTCCATTATCAGTACCAGATGTGCCTTGTCTGAAGCGTACATTCTACAGAAAACCAATATTCTCTGTATATGCTAAACACGTAAAGCTTATTTTTTCCCTGTGAGAGATAAACCTAAAAAAAAGCAGCGGCAAACAGCCACTGAAAGAGAAAGCCTGTTGCACCCCAATAATATCCCGACTCACACCTTGCGTCGGCAGGAGATCGTAAAATACCACGGATGGGTTGTAAAGAGGACCCAATTGGATGTTGCGTAGCTGGGTGTATGCCGAATCTCTCTCTCTCTCTCTCTCTCTCTCTCTCTCTCTCCAATGCTCTAACTGCTTATAAAAGTCTGGCAGTATCAGCTTAGCTTCAATGAACAACACGTATGAGGAAGGTGTCAGTTTTGTAACTGAAAGCCAAAAGTCTCACACCACTCGGCTAAGAAAATAAAATCTTGAGAGAGAGAGAGAGAGAGAGAGAGAGAGAGAGAGAGAGAGAGAGAGAGAGATTTTTAATGTGAATGTAGTGGATTCGGTACTTCGACTACTTCAAGCGAGTGGTTAGCTAGGTTTTTTTATGGGTTCTTCTCTATTCAGTTGGAGGTAGCTAACTAAATACTGTGATTTAGTCGGTCTGCATTACTAATTTTTATTCAGAAATTTCTTCTTAATTGCAAAATCCTTCCTAATTATATGTTTTTTTCTTTAATAAAATATATTTTATAATGTTTCTTTCCATTATCTTTAATACTTTTCATTAATATTTGTTGTTATAAACCACTACCCATTTTTATCATATCTATTTTAATCTTCCTTATTAGAAGTTTTCCTCTTTAATACATTTATACTATTATACTCTTCATTAATAGTTTTATGCAGTAAAATATAACCCTCATTCAATTTATTGCTATTGTTAGGTTATGTCAAATCTTTTATGTATTACAGTACTCTGTACAGACATTTTCTGTCACACAATCTCTTCTTCCTTCCCCACCTTCACAGAATTAGCGGAGAGCGTAAAGGGGCAAAACAGATGTCATTGTCCCAATTGATTCCCACCTCTTATTCATTCACGAACAATGGGCATGATTTCATTGTCAGATCTACCGTCGAGTCTAATTGACTGCGGTCGTATCCAAGTATGCAAAGCTGCTTTATGGCGTTCATGAAAAAGTACAACCTGCTAATAAAACTTTATACAGTAGAGAAACGAAGCGCTAAACCTTTGAGATTCCTTAAGCAGATTATCAACCAGAATCGATTTGTATTTAGATGAGAACACTCAAGAAAACGGAAAGAGAAAAAAAAATGGAGAATCCTTAAAAGATACTTTGTGGGACACATCTAAAAGGTTACTTCGGTATGTATACAACCGAGGCGGTAGTAACGAGATCCCGATTTTTTTTTTCCTTTTATTATAGCCGTCATTCCTCCATTTGAATCTTACCATAAAAGTCTAAACATTCAGAGATTTACAACTAACATTTAGCAGTTTGCTAAGATTCTCTCTCTCTCTCTCTCTCTCTCTCTCTCTCTCTCTCTCTCTCTCTCTCTCTCTCTCTCCTTAAGCGGTGCTGTACTCTACAAGAATTACACCACAGAAGGTAGAATGAATAACGTGTCGTGATTCGCCTTATGTAATAATTCTTTATGAGGAGGTATTATTGATATTGTCCCCGAGGGAATGAGTGACTCAGCATGGAAATTATTCGTAGTAAATTGAAATATGGTGTTGGCCAAACGATTTTTGAGGACGGGAAGATCATATCGTTAGTTTTATGGTTTTATTGACACCCGGCGAGCGAGGTGTGGAGGTCGGCCGACCCTTGTTAAAACCACTTACCCTCTTTTTATTTTCTCTCTCTCTCTTTCTCTCTTTCTCTCTCTACCTCGCTCGTGCTCTTTTCCTTTACCACCTGCTCTATAAAACTGCCTCTTCTACCATTATTATGACGGCCCTAATAACCTCCGCCGTTTCATGCATGTCCAAAAAATACTCAATTCTAAAACCGACCCGTAAGAGTTCGGCGATTAGATCTAAATTGTATAGCACCTCCAATCTTCCAATTAGGCTCGGAATAGCAATGGTGGTCTTGTTGTTTGATTTAACCAGTTTCCCTTTTCCAGTCCTGCTGTAACGAGCTGTTTTTCTAGATATGCATGGTGCATTATTTCGAATATTAGACTGAATCGTTGATCTCTCTCTCTCTCTCTCTCTCTCTCTCTCTCTCTCTCTCTCTCTCTCTCTCTCATTTCGTATCCATGTTTATTTGTGTCTCTGCTCTTTTCTCCCTATAGAATCTAGAATCTAGGTGGGAAAATTAATGGATTTACCGTAATTTATTATAATTAATAATCATCATCATCATCATCATCTCATCCTACGCCTATTGACGCAAAGAGCCTCGGTTAGATTTCGCCAGTCATAGATAATGATAATAATGATATTAATTATCCATTATATATCCTAAATGCTGCAATGGTCATTACTCGTAATAAAAGAATAGCGTAGAATCATCAGAAAAAATAGCAGAAATTTAACCTTTTGCCGAGACAAGGGCTGTGGAATTTTTTTCCTTTTGACCTTATACTCATCTGAGCCATATGTCATTATGTAGGACTTGGGCAATATTTCTAATACCCCTTTCAGACTAATCATGGCTGAAATCAGATTTTATATAAGTTATTTGTAACCTGTCCTTTAGGAAAAGTTCTGTCTTTGGGAATTATAGACAGGTATGTTTTGATTATTGCGTTTTAAGGAGACCTTTTGTGGGGTTCCTTTTACGATTTCTGCAATGTTTTTATGACCGATTAATGGCAATGAGGGTGAACATTACCTGTAGGGGACCACGGAGAACCTTTCTACCATATTTCAATAAACTGTGATGGAATATTTGTATAATCGAATAAAGACGAGCATGCTTAAAATGGAAAAGTAATTGGAAAATAAAGAATAGATTATAAAAGCAAAATTATAAGGAATAATAGATACATGACAGGTAAATTATGAAACTAAACTCAAGCCAATCTGCTCAAAAATATTTTAAAACAAATTTCAGCTTCTGAAGTTTGACCGATTCAATTAGATAATAAGAAAAATAATTCCACAAATTGATTACATCGGGACTAAAAATTGTAGATCACTACGCGCATTGAAACTTGCAAAACTCTTGGAATTTTATGTATATTTAGTACTACGTGATGGATGTTATACTCTAGAAAAATCAGAAAGTAATATTTTGGAAAATCAGTATTACTAAAAAAAACTATAAGTTTGTAATATTTGGACGGCAAAGATTCAGAATTCGTAATTTAGGAAACCTCTAGGTTTTTTCAACAATATAAGATTATAGTCTTGAGATCAATATTTAAAACCTGGCAGAATAAATTGATAAAAAAAAAAAATTCTTTATGTATATCTTTACCCTTTCTGCTTTATCAATATTTCCCATGCTTCATCTCTACGCCTTCAAACCATTTTCTGTTTTCGTGAGTCTCCTTCAATATCTCCACTCCCCTTTAGGAAGGGGTAAGAAGATAGATCTCTCATAGTCTCCATCTTTGCACTTCTCACGTTCTCCCCAAGTTTCTTGCCTCGATTCACCTTTTATCCGAGTTTCTATTACCAGTAATATTTATTTAAGAAAGAAAAGTCAATCACATCTACTCTGCCATTATCTAATCCATACTAACATTCATGTATCGAGCTTCCATTTACCTTATGATCTTACCTTTTTTTTTTCTTTAATACAAACATTTTTATACTTTCTTCATTTTCTCCAGTATAAGAAGGTATTCCTGGTCACAGACAATACCACTTCGCTATCCTTGCAAAATTATATATAACTCCACTTCATCAGAGGCAGCAACATTCCTTCGTAATTACACGAATATTTCACTTACAAAGTTATATAACATTGTTTTTTATAACAGTCTAAATTTTATTTAGACATTCCCAACAATCCACGTCACGTGTATAGATTCTACAATAAGAGTTTTCAAGCTTTCAAGGCCCCCGGTGACCAGGCATGCACATGTAACTTTTCCTTTTTTCTATTATCTATCACAAATGTTCTTATAAATAAATAATCTGTACTTTCTCACCCCTTATAAAGTCTTTTGTTTGTCCACTCCTTGACGATGTATTTAGCGATAATATCCCCTATGTTTTTTTACGGTCTCGTACATCACTATTGCCCTTATAAGGAAATTATTTACCACTGGTTATGAACGTTGTCGTATTCTGTTTTATGGGCATTTCTATCTGATTTTACTATTGTTATTAGTTTGTGTCATTTATGTACGACTGACATTCATGCGAGTATTTTTTTCATGATTGGGCTTTTTATTAACTTTAACCCTTTTGTTGGGATTTTGAGGCAACAAACGTCTTGTTGGTGTCGAGAAACTTGTTTGTTTGTGTGTGTGTGTGTGTGTGTGTGTGTGTGTGTGTGTGTGTGTGTGTCTCATGACAGTAGGCTACTTTCGTTCGTAGAGTCGTCCTTTAGCATACCTTGATTATCTATGCAATCTCTCTCTCACCTCTTGTATCAAGCTCATCGTCATAATTAATCTCGTATCGTAAATAATCATTATAGTAATGTATTGATTTTCATCACATATTAACTTAATGGGGAATAATTTGAATTAAATGTTACTAATTTGGTCAGCTGGTTGGTTAGAAAGTAAGGAATAAACCAAGAAATGATGTTAACATTTAGGATTCAATTTCTTTCATGGCTCCTGCTGGTATAACTGGTACGCTAGTTACCTTGCCTTCCTTTTGAAGAGACTAGGTTGGATCTCGATTCGAGGTAGAAATTTGCACACACATACACACACACACACACACACACATATATATATATATATATATATATATATGTGTGTGTGTGTGTGTGTGTGTGTATGCATTGGAATATTTTTTCTAGAAGTGGGTGGTCCTAAGGTAACACTACATAACATTCACTATTTAGTTGCTTAATTACTTCAAACACCTGAAGTCTTATTAGTAGCACATTGAATGCCCCTACTAATGCTGCATCCTTTACCTATCTGACATATGCTATTACGCTTCTAGGATATCCAAGTCCTTCCTTTGCAATTTGTGTTAATTTATCTATCATACCCTTTAAAACGTTCTCCTCCTACCTCTCAGCTCTTCTGAATTATAAACCATTTTTCAATAACTTCTTGTCTTCATTCTTTCCAATTGACCGAACCATCTCAAAGTACTCTGAATGATTCCTTCCCCTGTCAACCTTTATTATTATTATTATTATTATTATTATTATTATTATTATTATTATTAAATGCTAAGCTACAACCCTAGTTGGAAAAGCAGGATGCTATAAGCCCAGGGGCCCCAACAGGGAAAATAGCCCAGTGAGGAAAGGAAACAAGGAAAAATAGAATATTTTAAGAATAGTAACATTGAAATAAATATTTCCTATATAAACTATAAAAACTTTAACAAAACAAGAGGTAGAGAAACTTGATAGAACAGTGTGCCCGAGTGTACCCTCAAGCAAGAGAACTCTAACCCAAGACAGTGGAAGACCATGGTACAGAGGCTATGGCACTACCCAAGAATAGAGAACATTGGTTTGATTTTGGAGTGTCCTTCTCCTAGAAGAGCTGCTTACCATATCTAAAGAGTCTCTACTACCCTTACCAAGACGAAAGTAGCCACTGAACAATTACATTGCAGTAGTTAACCCCTTGGGTGAAGAAGAATTGTTTCCAGCGCTTTTACATACCTCATATTTTCCACTTTATCAATTCTTCTTTCCCCACAATTATTTCCAAAGATCATCTCAACAGCTTCAGCCTTTTGTCTTTCATTCACTCAGCATCTACAGTCACATTCATAAAAGAGAGTTAGCTTAACAACCTTTGTTTCCACAGGTATTATAAGTACTATGTTCACATCTTACAACATTTTTTCATCACCTGTTCTGTGAATTTTAACCTCCTCACCTCTCACTATCTGTTAAATTTACTCCCAGATAATTATATAACTTCACCATTTCCGTTCTTCCATCATCCATTTTATTATTGATAACTAATTTTTCCGATTTCTATTTACTTGTTTAAGATTACTCTTGCACATATTCTCATTCTCTCTCTCTCTCTCTCTCTCTCTCTCTCTCTCTCTCTCTCTCTCTCTCTCTCTCTCTCTCTATATATATATATATATATATATATATATATATATATATATATATATATTTATATAGATGTTTGCATATAGATGTAGAAATTTATATTTACATATACGTACAAAAATTAAAATGTATGTATGTACATATATACAGTATATATATATATATATATATATATATATATATATATATATATATATATATATATATATATATATATATATATATACACACATACATACATGCACGCATTTATGTATACTGTAGAGTCTGAGACCACGAAAAATGAGAATCACTGTAATGCCTTTACTGTGAAACATACTCCCTTCAGCCATGTATCTTTCATTCCTTATCAAATCCAAAGGACCCTCGAACTTGTATAACTGTATGAGAAGAGAATGTAGGATAAGCACTGTTCAGATTTCTGGCTGCATTTTTATACTTCACCGACAAACGAGAAAGAAATAGAATAAGAGAAAAGTATCTATTATACGTATTTTCATCTTGTCAATGAAGTTACAAACGACCATGATATAGAAAGTATCTGTTCGAAATTGTGTATGGAAGGAAGGTTAAAGTGCTGTCGTATGTAACAGTGGAATGCTGCTAACCACAGCCAAAGATCTTCTTTACACCAGGTCAGCACTTGTAAGGATATAACTGGAATGTAAGGATATCAGTTATCGCATCCTCTGCCTTCTCCCTTCCCCTCCCTCCTCCTTATTCATCTTTTGCCGACGGGAAAAGAAAACAGAAATCAAGAAGAAACGGCAAGATTAAAATGGACTGCAACTTCATATGCTTACCGCGTCTCAGGGTTACCGCTGAATCTTGACCCAAGAGCAAATTATGAAGTTTGACCTATTTTTCATTAATATGATCTGGTAGATGATATCCCTAAGGAATTCTAAAGGGGAAGTCTTCGAAACCTGCTCGAAAATAAAGATGCAGTCACGAGGAAGGAACATTTTAAGCCCATAATTTCTAGCAGATTTGATTTAATACATCTTTAATATTTGCCACTCTTATTTTCTTTATGCTTTTTAAATACAAGTAAATTTTATCTCATTAGACCAATAAGGTCGATCTATCATTAAAAATTCCATAAGTCAAAATCAGTGTTTTTAAAATTACATCGTATTTTTTTTTGTATCCTCATCCCAGCATATATATATATATATATATATATATATATATATATATATATATATATATATATATATATATATATCAGCCATTGCTAGTCCACTGCAGGACGAAGTCCTCAGATATGTCCTTCTCCCGCCTGCTTGTTTTTCAATGTCAGTCTGTATCCGTAAATTTTTACACACACACACCTACACACACACACACACACACATATATATATATATATATATATATATATATATATATATATATATATATATATATATTTATATCTGTGTTTGTGTTTGTATATACACATGCATACGTTTTTTTGTGTAAAATATGTACCATAATCCTGGTAGATATTCCATTTTATCATTGTCATACGTTCGTAAACCACCTTGAGTTAAACAGAGTTTACTTACATTACTCCTCAGACATACCAACGAGTACGGGCAAATCGTCAGATGCGGTTACGGGCCAAGAAGCGAAGGTCCGGTCGAGGGGACGAATGCGGTCCAGCCTGTCCCGTGTGTGGGGAAAGGGTGTCGGCCGCCACTGCTGAAGACCTACACAGCCACGTAGAGTCGTGTCTTCGCAGAGTAAGTGATATTCTTTCAGATTTTTTTTTTTCTCGATGGTGTTTCTTCCCCAGTTTCATGAGCACGAGAATTTTCACTTTTACGAAATATCATTTAATGTAATAAATTGTTAAGAAGTAAGTTTTACTTTACATAATTTATACAATGTAAAGTGCAATAAATTGGTGTTAAGCAGGGTTTACTTTCCACTTAATACTTTACATGTTTTAAAGTATAAATCGTAACATTTCGATCGACGCTTGCGTGTAATAAATTCGAAAAAGTCCCAAAAATAGAGTATTTTCTTTGCAAAATATAATTGCTGTTATTTTTGTTGGTGTCTGTTGAGATGAGTATATGTAGTTATATCGTGTTTTCAGTGTCACAAATTTGATTTATAAGTGTTTAAACAATCGGCCTTGATGTCTTTATTTGTGTTTCTCATGAGACTATCTATTTTCTTGATTTCCATATTTACTAAAAGGGTAATAAATATCCATTCCTTCACTCCATGTTGCTCTCATTTCTTTTGATTAAAAATTCAACTAAACATTATAAATCATTTTATTAACGTATAAATGTGAAATTCCTTTCTCCTTGGTATTAATTATGAACTGGGAATTGCTCGCATGTTCATTACTGCCAGCCACTGATAAAAATTTAATTACATTCAATTGCTTTTGTAGAATCATTAATCATAGTTATATTTTCAACATGGACGTAATCACCGACATAATGATTTTGATTATTAATACAGTTTAGTGTTTGTGCTTCGGAAACCATGAAATGTATGCCAACAATTTCGGAAGTGTTTTTTTACATAATTGTGATAAACCTTTTTATGCGTGTCATAAATAAGTCAATTATGTGAATGGGAACTTATAAAAATGAATGACCATAAATGTTATTGATTATTCTTACATGCAAAAATATAAGCTGTTTGAATTTCTTTAATGAAAGTCTATTCTTATTTCAAAGTTTTTCCCTTTATAGATTCTCTCTTGAAAGGTTTTCGCACAAACTTTCGAAATGTATTTTCTGTGTAATTTATTATGAGATTTTTTTTTTTTATCGTCTTCTTGTGGATTGCAATAGTGATAAGACAAACGGCAATTTTATTTCTGATACATCTCCAGGCTAAGATATTAAATCACCATGATGATGGCTATCCAGTGCTATGATTTTCTCTTATTTCTTGGTAAATTAATGTTCATGACATTGTTAAATATTTAGAAAACTAATATGCTTCTTCACATACCATCTGTCTTTTAATTCCCAGCATACATCTCTTTGGTTACCCCCAGCCCGACTTTCACCTTAATAAAATCCTTCTTTTTAGGTAGAAGGACATCGAATATCTGAGATCTTCGTAGACATCATGAATGTTATGTCAAGTTTCTGTAATCATTATCTGAAACTAACCGACTAAATTTTCCAACTTCTCTCTCTGCCACAGTGTGGAGAACTTATGAGGTGTGGTGTTCTGCAGGGTGGTGGTGCCGAGGAGGAGGTGGTCGTCGACGTCGAAGGGGACGGACCTCCCTACGAGGAGTACGAGTGGTGCGGTCAACGGCGTGTCCGAGTGTCCTCCATGCTAAGGCCTCCTTCACAACTCCCAGGTCAGTCTGTTATTTTGACTCTCATACCAAGAGTTTTTTTTTTCTTCTTTTTCTTAGTCTTCTGATTTTCAGTTACTCTTGCACAGAAAGTTTGTTTTCATCAAGCATTTCATAATATAATACTGTGATTTCTAATGAATCAAAACTAACTGCGGCCTGTATATTAAAATATTCATTATATTGTAAAACGAAAAAAAAAATACTTTACAAAAAATTAGGATTAGAACTATGTACCACCATTTTGTTTCCCATGGGTTAGAATCTCGAGTCACCATCTCATTGTGGACACACATCTTATATTAAGAATAAAACGATATTGAAATTCAAATTAGTGTTAAATACAGAGGTTCCATATTTCTTTAATACTAAGGCACAACGACTTAATCATAGTTTTTGCTATTTTCTTTTTTATCTTGTATTATGTCTCCAAAGCAGTGATGTATTTAACACACGTGTCGATTAATTAACATAGGATACAAATTATGACCCATCCTTTATATCCACCTATAATATCTTACCCAACACATAGCTACCGTGAATCCAAGGCTGGAAATCGAATCCTGCGCAAAAGATTATCATACCCATCAAAGAGTCATGTTACGGACCTTAGAACACGATGTAACGGATCTTATACCGTAGATGGACACGCCTCTTCCTTTTATGTGACATGCTCAATAACTCTGCCGCTCTCCTCCAACAACGCACTTCATTTCTAGTGTTTTGCTGCAAAAATAACATTCTCATATGGAAGCTTAGCAATTTTCCCCCAGCGACATCATCATTTTGTTTCTAATAGTCGCTCGTCTAGCTGAAGTTTCAAATCTAAGAAAAAATACCATGAAAGTCAAAACAATCTCCCCTATATAATAAAGAGCAAGTGTATATATATATATATATATATATATATATATATATATATATATATATATATGTATATATATATATATATATATATATATATATATATATATATATATATATATCATCAGCCGTTACTAGTTCACTGAAGAACAAAGGCCTCAGACATTTAGTCCTTCCACTTAACTCTGTTTACGGTTTTTCTGTGCTGACCCCCACCTGCAAACTTTCTTGGTTCGTCAATCCTTCGTCTTCTCTTCCTATTGTCTGTCATTCTCATTATATGTCTAGCCCATGTTCATTTATTTTTCTTGCATTTTGCTAAAATATCCTTTGCTTTAGTTTGCTCTCGTATCCATGTTGCTCTTTTACTGTCTTTTAGTGTTATCTTCATCATTGTTCTTAACATAGTTCTTTGAGTTTTAACTAGCTTATGTTTTAAGGTTTTATGAGGTTTCCAAGCTTCTGATGCATAAGTTATTACTGGTAGGACCATATATATATATATATATATATATATATATTATATATATATATATATATATATATATAGAGAGAGAGAGAGAGAGAGAGAGAGAGAGAGAGAGAGAGAGAGAGAGAGAGAGAGAGAGAGAGAGAGAGAGAGAGATATTGAATTGAAAGTTCAAGATAGAGACTACTGGCGATATCTAACTGAGGCCCTTTGTGCCAATAGGCGTAGGATGCGATGATTTTGTGTGTATGTATATATATATATATATATATATATATATATATATATATATATATATATATATATATATATATATATATATATTAAAGGGTAAAATCCACAGGAAACAGGAAAGGAAAAGACCAGGTACCTGGTCTTTTCCTTTCCTGTTTCCTGTGGATTTTACCCTTTAATATATGTCACGTGCAGTTTTGTGACTGATAAGTAATATATATATATATATATATATATATATATATATATATATATATATATATATATACTGTATATATATATATATATATATATATATATATATATATATATATATATATATATATATATAATGGGGCAACAAAGAAGAACCATATACCCATCAAAAAGAGGGATAGATCTGTTATAACAACAGAGGATTAAGAAAGGCAACGTTAAATGGAGCAGGTCATGAATAGGAAGTATGAAGGGAATAATTTGATCGATTTACCTGAAGCCGAGGAAGACCTTGATGTGCGCATGAATGAATTTAGTGTTTGAAGTCGAAGCTGGCATTAAAAAAAAAACTCAAGAGATGGAAAGCCCCTGGATACGATGGAATAACTGTCTGAGAGGATTTTGGCCGAGAATGAAGTGACTCCCAGAATACTTACAAGATTATTTTATAATATGTGGCACGAAGAGGCAAAACATGATGAATGAAAGCTAGGAGTGTTGGAAAAAAAAAAGAGAGATCTGAATAATAGCAATAATTACAGAGGCATCCCACTTACGTCACTTGTCATGAAAATATATACAGTAGTATGCTCATACTAAAGAGACTAGAGTGAAAGATTAATGAAAACCTGAGAGATGAACAAGGAGGATTTTGAAAAGGTAAAAGTTTTACTAACCAAATTTTCATTTTAAGACATATACAGCAATGTGTAGAATATAGAAATCCACTTTTGATGGCATTTGTGAAATATGAAAGAGCCTTTGATAGTGTGTGTACCGGCCAATTTTGTGGAGAGTCCTGCGTTATGATGGAGTTCCTCTTATATATGTAAATTCGTTTAAGTCTGTTCATGAGAATAGCAAGTGCAAAGTTGATGTTAATGGAGTCCTATTAAATAAATTTCCAGTGAACAGTGGAGTATGTCAAGGGAATATGTTGTCACCTATGTTGTTTATCCTCCTCAGGGATTTTGTAATACATAGAACAGTTGAGGATGGCAGAGAAGGATTGGACTGGATTGGTAACAGGAAATTAGCTGACCTAGAGTATGTTGATGATGCTGTCCTTATTAAAAAACCGCCACAGGACATGAAGTTGTGCTTAAGACAAATAGAAGAAAGATGATGAGAACGGAATATGCAATGGAAAATGAAATATCATTGGAAGGAAAATGCATTAATGAGGTGGAATCATTTATATATTTAGGAATTATGGCCTCTAATACAGGGTCTTCAGGAGTAGAGTTTAATGCACGATTGAAAAAAAGCAAACCAGACAATGGCTAGGTTAAGTAAAATTTGGAAATCAAATCGCCTGAAATTACATTTGGAAATCAGGCTATATATCAGTTTAATGAGATATGTGTTACTGTATGGTCATAAATCGTGGTATGACAATGAAACAATATCCAACAGATTATGTAGATTTGAGAACAAAGCCCTCAGAAGAATGTTGGGAGTTAAATAGTAGGACAGGAATAGAAATGAAACTATAAGAGATATTACTCAAGTGCCGTATGTGGATGAGATTATGGTGAGAGGTAGATGGAGATGGCTTGGGCATGCTCTTTGCACTCCCAAGAGAGATTAGTTCACCAAACTTTCAACTATGCTCCACAAGGTACTAGAAGAGTTTAAAAACCCAGGCCTGCATGGCTGAGGGCTGTGAAGCGTGAAGTCACACTTGATGAATGGAGAAGTATTGATTTAAAAGCTGAAGATAGAGACGACTGGCGAAATCTAATTGAGGCCATTTGGGTCAATAGGCGTAGGAGGAATTGATGATGATGATGATATCTCTGGTCACGTTCAGGTCTCCCCATCTCTCGGATAGGGAGTAGGGAATAGTCATACCCTGGTGAGAGGGGGTGAGTGTGTGTGCATATCTATTTAAATATATAGCCGTCATTTTTGACGGGTCACGTATGCTAGTTGCGAAATGTTTGTCTTTGATAACAAAAGGTAATTTCTAAGCTGCTTATGCACTTGCGTATGTCACTATATTAATCTTGGTGCATGTAATCTTCCCCAGATCGCCACCGGGATGGACCCGGAGATCGCAATGGCGACACGGAGATGGGTAATGCCAGTGGCGCTGGCGGAGGTGGTGCCGGAGCAGGTGTCTTAGAATCCGCTGAAGGAGGGAACGGTGGAAGTAGAGTGGAACCAATGAACGTTGAGTTAGAGGCTCTGAAGGAGAAGGTGCGAGTGCTGGAGAGAGATGGTGCACAGCCATCGAAGTTTCTCTGTTTAGTTTGTCAGGTAAGTCTTTACGAGGAATAAATCTTCACCAAATCTCTCTTAATAATCTTAAAAAACAACTGCTATCCCTTGTTTCAAAGCTAATTTCGTGGCTAAGAACCTCAAATTTGGCAGTAAATGTTATAAATATCTTGTTCTTGATATAACATAAAGTATTACCTTACGGAAGTTTTCTTGTATTCAAACTATTTAGAAAAGACACAATGCCTGTGTATTAACTTCTATTTTCCCTGCCTTACAGACCGAGTATGATCGACCGGCCGTATCCGTAGTTTGCTGGCATGTGATGTGTGAAGCGTGCTGGGGACATTCTTTAGTAAGTTTAATTGCTTTTGATAATCTTTGTTAGATGGATTGTGATTAAAGATTTGATTGAAAATAAAAACCATTATGCACTTGACCGTGTAGCTAAGCACGTATCTACACATACATGCATACACCTGTATATATATATATATATATATATATATATATATATATATATATATATATATATATATATATATATATATATGTGCATGTGTGTGTGATGTTTTATTGTTATAAGATATAAAAAAGTATTATCATGTTTATTTTCTTTTTTGCACTTGTAGGGTATCAAGACAGAATGTCCCCAATGCTCCCAGAGTGTGTCACCTGAAGATCTACGTCCTATTCATTTGTGACCACCAACTCCGCCATAGCTAACCGCCAGCAACCCTCCCTCCCCAGTCCTCACTACCACCACCACATTAACACATACTCCTACATCCTCTGTCCCCCCTTCAGCTCGTTTTGCAGAATCCCCAGCTGCAACGAGAGATGGCATCACTTCTGCACACTCTGCCAATGCTCCACATCCTGCACCTTCCAAATCTGGACTTACAAGGCCGTCGCCTCCTTCTTCTCTGGGCACTATAGATGATAACCTCTGTGCGATGAGCAAAACCAGTCCATCATCACCCGAACCCAAGCGTCTCGCTTCCAAACCGACCATGAGCTCATCGCATCTCCCTTCCAGTGACACTAATGCCAAGAATAACAGTAATGCTGGCAGCCTCTCTCACTCTATCATCTCCATCCAAAATCTCATGTCATCATCATCATCATCATCCTCTTCACCATCATCCCTTCCACTCATGCCTTCAGATGCTACCTCGGAGAAATCCTTGGCTACAGCTGCCCTGCATTCCTCCCCGTCCTCTTCACCCACCATGACGTCAGTTCGTATCTATCCTTTGGGACCACTTTCTTCCCATGATCCAGCCAGATCCTCTGAGGTGTCTCCTTCAGATGATATCTCTCTTTCATCATCTTCATTCTCTGCAGCTGCACTGGCAGCAGCACCCTTATTCCCTACTGCTACAACAGCTAGTTCACTCATGGCTCTCGTAAGCACCACAGCTTCTTCGCCAGGACCTCCAGTACAAGCGTTTCCTTCTGGTACTGCACCATCGTCTTCTTTCAAAAGCATAGCTTCACTGTCTTCTTCTTCTTCTAATTCTTCTTCTTCTTCATCTTCATTCGCTCATGTGCTTAGTAATACTTTACCTGTTTTCAGCCAATCCTTCAACCTGTCTACAGCATCCAGCCGCCAGTCAGGCTGCATCGTCCCAACTGCTATGACACCTGCATTAGTAAATTCTTCCCCTTCTATAGCGCCTTCCAGTGCTTCTTCACACAGCCCACCAACTGACAGCAATAACATTTATGATCCATCTAGTCCAGCCTCACATAACATTATTGAGTGAAACAATGACATAAAGGAATAGAAAAGTATAAATGAACAAAGTAACAAAATCAGTGGCAGTTCATTCAAAGATGTAGCTGCTCTTAGCTCTCACTTTAGCTACCACCAATTTCTTTGCACAGCCTAACCTCCAACTTAAAAAAAAAACTGTGTTAGTTTAGTGGTAGTGTTCACTGTAGCATACTATTTTTTCTAAAAAATAAGAAAAAATAAATGCCATTAGCAAAGAACATAATAACAAAAGGTTAGAATTTGGCATATGCCTAATAATAACTCCAAAAAACAACAGCGGCTTCATTTCCTATGAGAAAATACATTCTTCATCTTTTCTTCCCGTGTGTTCAAATTCATCTCACTTATCATTCCCTCTACCTTTGCTTATACACACATGCCTTAACATCCATTGCTTCTTAAACGTAGATACTGTTATTCTTTTTACATCTTCATTCAACGGTATTTTGAGAAGACACAAAACACTCATGATAACACGAGTTGAATAACGATGAACCGGGATATGAAGCGGCAGATCAAAGACACACAAAAAGACTGACACCGCAACCTCTCATTTTACACGGTCTTGGATGGTGGCTGGCTACTCCTTGATAAGTGAACAATATAGAAACGTGAACTTGTAAATAATGTGTAAAACTTTCCAAATCACCTGTGTTATATTTTCAAGTGTGTAAATTTAAAACTACAAAGAAATGGAAAGAAAGTGAATTTCAAAGAAAAAAGTGAGCGTAATGAACCCCTTTCCCCATTCTTTTCCCTCTAATCTAAGAAGAAAATTACATGTAAAGTGAAAATGGATGTTGGAAACGAATGATGCAACTTATGTCCTTACTTTAAAAAAAAAATGTATTTCCCTTCCAAAATGCTTAAAGAATGATCATGGCATAATGTTGTTGACTACATTAATGTTGGCAAAGCTGTCCTCTTGTACTTGTATGTGTGCATGAACGTTTTCGCGTCCATGAGCGGCTCGTGTGCGTGGGTGTGTATGTCTGTATTGGTCGTGCACAGTGATGAATAACCCTTATTACTATGAGAACTCTACCAAACTTTACACTCTTCGAGTGCAAAGTATCGTAGCCAAACTGTACTTTAAGCCACTAATAAAAAAAGAGCTTTATAACCTTTATAAATAGGCAGTGTTTGAGTGTTGATTGAGCTCCCGCAGCTTTATAATATGTATATGTATTTTAGAGAGGTTTACTGTATAAATCTTTTTAACGACAATGGATTCTTGTCACAAAATATCTAGTAGAAAAACGATGTTAATTTTTCACACCGCTGACAGGGAAGATGCAGAAGTGAAAGGGGAGACGAGCGAAGTAAATTACCTCATCCGTTATATAGAAATAGTAATCTCTTTGGTTCTCTGTTATAGCTAGATTACCTAAAATAAGATGGCATAAAACTTGAGATGCTTGAGGCCTCTCCTCCACCTGAGAAAATCCTAAGACAAGGATATAAATATCCACATCCTATTAAAGGGCTTTGGGATTCTATGTGGTTAACGATGTACATAATTATGCAGTATTTACGACTGGTTGCCAAATAACCAATAGCCCCCCAGGAGGTTGGAGGAAGAGTGGACCATTCTCTCTCTCTCTCTCTCTCTCTCTCTCTCTCTCTCTCTCTCTCTCTCCACGTCATTCTGGTCTCCCCTGATCTTCCATTTGACCCTTCACAGGTTAAGTTTATCACCAAAAGACTGTTAGAACGTCATGTGACCAACGAGTGTCAAACGTCCCCGATCACTCACAGGCAAAACCCTCGAGGGCCACCTGACACTACAACAGCAACCAGTGTGTGTGGTTCCGGAGTCATGTATCGCTACAAAGATAGGATGAAAATAAAGTCTAAAAATTCTATAACTTTGTTTACTTTCAATATCCCTTGTTCGATTGCATCACTTTATGTGGGGCACGTGCTCTTGCGTTGACAGCCCATGATATAAGAGATAATTTTGGATACTGTTTTCAGAGTAGCAGACCATTTTTACTGATATTGATTTCTGTGGAAATCAGCAAACCTTAATTTATACATTTTCTGTACCAAGCTTTTCAACTTTGTTCTTTCTGTTTGGGTGTACCGATGTCCCGTGTATAAAATTAAAGGGTCATCTTTTCCACCTGTGAAATAAAGCTTAACGATGTGTGAAAGGTAGGTTCACCCGACCATTTAAATCTACAAGTCTTCATTCGCTGCGCGCCACTCAGGTAGTCAGGCATGTGACGGCCCTCGGCTCCAATCAAGTTTTGACAGGTGATGTGTGTGATGAGTCTTTTGGGAGGTTCCTCCTGCAAACGAGTTCATCCAGAATTAAGTAGCTAAATGTTGACTGTGACAGTGATTTTAGAGTTGTTTTACTCCAGAGCCATCTTCAGTTATGGGAAGCGGCCTTGGCTTCAAACAAATAGCGACGCTCAGAAAATAGACGAAGCTGGTTAGGATTCAGTGTTACAATTATTAGTGCTATTGTTTGTTTTCCTTTGAATATCACGTGATCATTTGAGTTGTATGCACATTAACACGCACAGACACACACACACACACACACACACACACATATATATATATATATATATATATATATATATATATATATATATATATATATATATATATATCGTATATGGGTGGGTGGGTGTGCGGGCGCGGGTGCATGCATAGCAACTTTATCACTAACAATTGTGAGTTTCATCTATTCAAATAAGCCACTAATACCTTTTATTATCAAGTTCGCTCTACTAAAGTATGCAAAGGGTGAACAAGCAGTTCAACAACACTAGACTCAAAAAAGCCACTTATCGACACCACATTTCTCGGATAATTTTATTGTATTGCGAAATATTACTGGACTTGCTACGTGTTGAAGAATGAAAGTGTAAATAGTACGAAGTTCCTCCAATTCAGTATTTTTTACTAGCCTTTTTTTTTATAAACTATTGACAACATAATATATTGATGGACGTATAACTTCTTACGTCACTACCTCAGCTGCGCGGTAAAGGTCTTATTTTGGTTGGCGGTCCGGTAACCCTGGTATTCGTTAGTCCTTGGCTTTACAGCATGGACTATTATGAACTGAATCACTGAATAGTTATGATCAGTTTTCACGGAGGTGCTGATGAAGTCGAAAGAGTCTAGTAATTTTTGGGATGTTTATTTATTTTTGTATTTGTTATGGTGTATTTTCAAAAACATTGGGACCGGAGAAGGCTTGTGGTAGTGATAAGACAAAACACAAAAGTGCCATACTGAGAGCCACGGTAGAATTGAGAAAGATAATTGGGAAGTCAGATATGGGTTCATTAAACAGGCAGCCATCAACTTTACTCTTAGGCAACCGACTCTCCAAATTACAGGTAAAGAAAAGAGAAATTTTCGTGTTCCATATATTTATTGTATTTATTGTTTTTAGTCTTGATTTGTTTAATAATTGTAAAATTCGTTGGAAAATTGTTTTTAATGTATCATTATTAGGTTTGGAATTGAACAATCCCTGTTACATTATTTTTTTTGGGGAAAATTATGTTTTTCGAAAAAAAAAAAAACTACTTGTGAAGGGCATTTTGGAATGAATTAGGTTCAGCCCCTTTAGTTTTACTCTACTCAAAACTTTTCAAATCTCAAACATAATGCAAGTTTAATTTCACACTGGTCTAAATCTGTTGTAGATGACGTAGAGATCTAATCAATGCAGGTGTCGATTGATTCACATATTACTCTGGGAATAAACAAACGGATGTACCGAAAAACTAATCCCCCACCAACATTACTTATTGTAGACCTTAATGAGTTTTAAGAACAATTCTCCGGATATATATATATATATATATATATATATATATATATATATATATATATATATATATATATATATATATATGTAGGCTATATGTGTATATATATATATATATATATATATTACGTATGTGTATATGTATATATATATATATATATATATATATGTGTGTATGTATATGTATGTATATGCGTGTATATGCATGTATGTATATATATATATGTATGTATATATATTTATATGTATATGTATATATATGTATGTATGTGCATATATATGTATGTATGTATGTATATGTGTATATATATGTATGTATGTATATGTGTATATATATGTATGTATATATATGTGTATATATATATGTATGTATGTATATGTGTATATATATGTACGTATGTATATATATATATATATATATATATATATATATATATATATATATGTATGTCTTACTTATAACTGTAATCGAACAGTTTAACATGTTTTTTCAAAAAGGCCCATAAAAGAAACACAGGGAATATGAATAAATCACACTATATTTCGGTCAATAAACCGAAATATAGTGTGATTTATTCATATTTCCTGTGTTTCTTTTATGGGCCTT